>NC_077228.1:123143919-123468419 GCF_027887165.1 Monodelphis domestica | reverse complement strand
TCAAAGAATCATCAACCAAAGAGGTAGGTTAAGAGCATTGTCAAGGAAGTCAAGTCAACAAAAAAGTCAACAAAAAATATCCTGGAGGATTGGGTTGCTTGAGAAAGAACACCATAAGTTTCATGGAATTCAAATATAGATGTGGAGTAAGAAAAAGTTATTGAACTTGGTAACTAAAGGATTATTGCTAACTTTTAAGAGATATAAAAAGAAATTCTTTTATTTCTTTAATTTAATGGGGAACCTAGAGGTCCTCTTACCATAGAGATGTGCAGGGATTAACCAGCCCACAGTGACAGGAAGTAGGAAAAGGGGAGCCCCCTAGTAAGTGAGCATCAGTTGCAAGCTATCAGTTGCTGACAAGAGAGTCCATTACTGACAGTTGGTCAGTCAGTTGCTGAGTTAAGCTGAGAGTTAAGAGAGTCAGTTGCAGGGAAGTTGGCTGCTGGGTGTGAGTTGGTCCTTGGGGGTTAGTTGTTGGTAGTGTGGGTTGGCGTTTAGTTGCTGGTATATAAAGGCAGGCCTGAGCTTACTGAGAGGGCTTTTTAGTTTTAGCCTTTAAAGGGCTTTTTGCCTCTGGGATCTCTAGAGAGCTGGAGATCTGTCTCATAGGCAAGGATATGCTATCAGTTGGTTACTGACAATTTGGGCTGCTACAGAAAACTGAAGGAGTGAGTGGTGGCTATCCATTATTTTGGAGTTAGGTAGTTCGTGAATCATTTATAGATAGTGTAGATGAGATAGGCCTGGTGTTTGTCAGGCAAGAAGAAGCTGTCCTCAGAAAAAAATTAGAGGTAGTATTAGGAATTTTAGGTGGTTCTATAGGATAACTAATACAGACATTAGGAAATTTTTTCTCTACCTCTTTCCTATATTTACTATATTTTTTTACTATCTATTTTAATTAAACTAAATTGTTAATTGTTAAAAACTGCTAGAAGTTTTCTTTTCTCTGGCTTAAAGGGATAATATTAATTTACAGCTCTACTACATTCTCATTAAAACTTAAATTATTAAAAGCTGTTCTCTTTATTTTGTCAAAACCCCTATTTTAACCCTTACAGAGAGTAGTTTCAGGAGAGAACTGGCATCAGAAATTGAATTACAAAGACTAAGAAGTGAGTGTTATGGTAGTAGAAGCAGTGATCTAGAAAGATATGAATATTTGAAGAAGAGCCAGGGAGATGATTACATTAGAAAGTTAAAACTACATGTGTATAATCCATGTTAAGATCCTGTTTTCTAGCCTGAAAAAATACTGGCATAAGCCATATACATCTTAGAAGGAATTAAGTATAGGATGACACAAAACTTACAATCTAACCAATGACCTAAAGCCACTATCATTATGACATACTTAAATTTATGATCAATTCTCTATGCTATTTGTAATTTATTTTAGCTAATCAGCATAATATGCACACATCATATTATCAGTGATCTGGCTCTGACTTGGACAGTTACTGACAGTTTTGAATTTGAAGTGTTGGAAAGTTGTAGTGTACTAGATAGAATGTATATTGTGAAGATTAAATTTAACTCTCCCCTGATTGAGAGACTTACTTCCCCTGGTCCTCAGCTTTACTGAGGCCTCTCCAGCTAAGAACTAACTCTCCCTGCCTGGGTTGAACCAGGGACCAGGAGTAAATTACTTAGTGCTTAGGCTAGATATCTTACCCTATCCTCTCTCTGATTTCCCACTTTATTCTTTCTGTATTTGTAAAATAAATTAAATTCCTTGTGACCCTATTTCAAATATAATCCAGTCCAACCTTTTTTATAAAAAATAACCCATTTTCCCCCTTACAATATATAGAGAACTTATGGAAGTATGTGAACAACTGTACACAATAAGAAATCACAGAAAAATATGAACAAAGCAAAGTGTGTTCACATAGGACCCATAGACTACTGAAGCACCAAGTCATGGATAAATTATCTAAAAACTAAGTTATTTTTGCCTAAACCTGGTCACAATCACTCAAAAAGATGCAATTGATTCAAGAAATATCACTCATTTTTTTCATTCTTAAATAAAAGGGGAAAAAAAGAATTTATCACTGGCTTGAAATCTGAGAGATTTGGATAGTAAAAGCAATTGTATAGAAGCAATGAGTGTTTTAAATACTTGAAAATTATATAGTTTTGTGGTCATTTTTTATAACACTACTTGTATGAATTTTCTAAACAAAATTCTTGAAAGAATTTTGCCAACCAGTAAGAAGTAACAATTTCTTACTTTTTGTAAATGTATTTTGAATCAACTATAAAACATTAGCCTAAATATAATCTTTAAGGATACCACATTTTTTGTTGGTAAAGAGAAAACTTTGTGCTCTAAACTATATCACCAGGACTACTTTCAAAACTAGCAATATTTTAAAATACAGTAGTTCTATCAAGTGTTAAAATCTAAAAAAAAATTAGGCCACGGTTACTTCATTTGGTATACTTGCTGCCCAAATTATCAAAGTGACTATATTATAAGACTTATCAAAACATGATCATTTTAAAATAAATTCTCTTGATGCAATCTGAGTAAGCTTCTCTAATAAGGTTTTCCTAACTCTAGTCTGCTGAATAATCATTAAGTCATTTTGCCAGTTAAAGGTTAATAGTAGGTATTAATTTGAAAAAAATGATCTATATGCATCTCTGATATAACTGAATCTTAAACCTTTTTACAAAATTCTAAACTATAACAAACATAGAAAAAATAATTCTTTTATTCAAAGTTTCATTCTATATTTCCCAGTATTTAAATTTCTATTTTTGGAGAGAACAATAGATAAGAAACATATTTATTCTTGCCTATCAGGGGGTTCCAAAAACCTAAGAAATACAAATTTGAAGTAAAAGATTCCCCATTTATACTTAAACTATATTTCAAGAAAATTAAGTGTAAAGTTCTTTTCCTTTAAAAGTTATGTTTAGAGATTAAATATGATAAAGGAACCAAAAGCAAAAGAGATAAGAGACAATTAAAAGATAACATAGATGTTAAATTTAAATGTATTAGATTACCAGAGACAGACCAATTTTCCAAAGAATTTAGACATGAATAATGAACCTGTTTCTATTTGATTTTTCTATATATAGGTGTCTCAAAATATGAAAGTCACAAAGTAAAGAAACACTAAGTACTAAAAAATGTCACTATACCTGATACAAGATGTTTCTCTGAGAGCATGATTTTTGTAACGGGACTTCGGTGAACTGTAAATGTCTGGAAAAGCTGAGGCCCTGACCCAACTGTTTCTGGGTGTTGTACGATCACTCTTACAGCTCCAGAACTTGTACCATAGGCAATTTCAATCCAATTACCACTGACACCTAAAGAAGCCAATTGAATCATTTCAATAAAGATTGTGTTAAAGTCTACCACCACTACAATAATTTAAAGATTTAGCTAAGGTCAGGTTCTAGTCTAGTCTAGATACCTTGGGCAGGGAGTGGAGGAAACAATACTGTCTTATTTCTTTACTTCAAATGACTATTAATGAACTTTATAAAATATAATACTTGGAGTATTGGACATTGATTTAAAACTTTGATCTTTGCTCATTAAAAAAATCTTAATTTAAAAACATACTCTGTTATATGTGGATTTAATTTTCAGGATAGTATAACTTAAGTACTATAAAATAAGGTATAATTTCTAAACTCTTCAATGTTATAACTTCTTTATCCTTTCTCTTCTCAAATCACTCTTATGTCTGATCTCCCCAGAGCAAAGTAACAATTTACTCCTTTTAGGACAGTTCCCACATTTATAAAATGAAGGGCTTGAACTAGCTGACATCCAAGATTCCTCAGTTTTTTAGCCTTTTCTTATTAAAGATGGCTTTCATTCTGTCTTCCTCCCCATAAGGCAAAAAATTAACATTTTGGTTTTTACATCTTTTAATTCTTTCCTTACCTTACCTGAACTACTTATCAGACTGTATGTATATGTATATGACAAAAATAATACTTATAAGAGTAATTCTCATTCTAGGTCAATAACCAATTTAAATCCTAATCTAATTTTTGCCTATCTACATTTTGTGAGCAAAAATTTTGGGATATATACTCTTTTGATATTAATGAATTTAGTAAAATAGTGTCACCTTATTAATAATAGATTTAAGTCTACTAAGAATCTGGGGGGTACATTAACATGTTTATTACTATTTCTTTGATTACAAATGCTTTAAAAGATTTCTCTTCACTTGAGTCCTTAATTGAGAAGCAAAAACACTTTTTAATAATTCAGTCTCAATAAAAAAGCTAATATATATTACAGAATATGAATTTACAAATAATCTGTTCCCTTACGTAACTTTAATTTAATAATGCTAAAGTTTATACTTTCACTTACTTCCAATGTCATTTTTGAAGGTGAATCTATATTCAGTAATAGTTCTTGTTTTCCAAGTCATTTATGGACTAGCTATACTTAATTTTTGTATAAAAATCCATGTAATTTAAATTGGTGATACCTGATATCTTGCCTACTAGCATATCAATACTACTGAATAAAATGCACTCTTTAGGGATTAAATATGAACTTTAAGAAATTACAAATATTCTACCATGCACTAACTTGTTTTAGGTGTGAGGTAGACACTCAGAGCAGTAATTGCATCATTTGAAGGATCATGATAAAGTTCAGTTACAAGAAGGTCATTGTCTTTCATTCTCAAAGGAAATTTCTGCATATCTACAAAAGAAAAAAATTTACAATTGGGTACAAAAAAAGAAAAAAAATGTTAAAAAGTCTGTGCAGTAAGTTATCTAGAACTATATTCTTATAGATATGATAAAACACTTACCTATGTAATATATAGATCCATTGTTACAACCCAAAAGAAGGAATGATCCAGCAGTATCATAGCTAGTAATAGGAACAACATCTTGAACCTAATGTAAAGAGATTATGAGTTGTAGAACACAATTGCAATTTACCTTTTCTACTTTTAAATTTCTTAAAATTAATATTTATGACAATGCTCATTCAATAATATCCCAATTAATTAAGAAATTGCTTTCTTAAATAGCCATCATGATAGTGAACCCAGAAGTTGAAAAGAAGTTGTTTAAGAAGGTATGCTCTTCATAAAAAGGTAAAGGTAAAGAAAACAAGCTTCAAAATACACTCTGTAAAGGCTTTTTTACATACCATAAGATTAATTAAAAAAAAAAAGGAGTATGAAATCCTCTATACAGAATTATCAAACCTAACACAAGTATTTTGTTATGGAAGCACATATTAGCTAACTTAAAATCTGACTTTACTGAGTTGCCTAATATTTTCCAAGAATTTCTAAAGCTTCAAACTCTAACTTGTATTAGAGGGAAAATGTAGATTCAATATTAATTTACTGTGCTAGCTAAGACAAATAGTTGAAAAGTATCAACTATTACTTGAAAAAGTACTTCTTGAATATTTCACTGATTTGTAGGACCACATTTAGCTTTTCAAGAATGAATTTTTTAAAAAAGGAAGATTTTCTGAATTATCATATATGTCTGAAACTGTTTTTAAACTCAATTTATAATTGTGGGAAATACTTTGGTTCTTTTCTTCTCTGAGTTACTCTGTTTAGCTGCTCACCAGATATATGCTTGATATTAATTATATATTTCATGAGGTCTTTTTCAAAGTTGATTATAATATTGATGTTACTTGCTTAAAGATTTATAGTTGAGTTTGTTTTATTTTTAAAGATAAAACATCTAGAGTCAATCAATTGAACTGTGAACAATAAAAGTTCCAGTTACCCCATATGGTGACAGAACTGCCTGTACTGGCTTGACTATCTTACATAACTAACTAAAAATAAGTTAATTAGGTTTACTCCAATGATTTGTGACTGGAGTGTTTTTTTTTTTTAAATATTTTTCATGTGTAATAGTGAAAAAAGCACTAGATTGTGAATGAGACAGACATGGGTTTAAAATCTCATTTGAAAGTTATAATATTCTCATTTATAAAATGGGAATGATACAGTAATTCAAACAGTTAATATTAAATTTCTGTAAAATAATGATAATGAAGCACTTTGCAAACCTCAAGGTGCCATAATTGTCAGCTATTATTACTGAACTGCATTACTGTAAACCACCATTCTGGTAATATTTTTTTTAAATACTTTAATAAGGATAACTCAGATGGCAACATGAATAGTTCTATTTTCATTTGCTTTTGTGAGACCTACCTTGGTAACATGTGAAAAAAGCTGGGGAAATAAGTAAGGAAGAAAGCAATTTTCCCCAAAAAAAGGTTACTCAAAGATTACAAATCTTGCATCACCATTTTAAGTTGTATAGCTATTACTTTATCAAATAAAACTTTGCTTTGGGTGTGACGAGAAATCATGCCCAAAGTATCTCTTTGCTGAGTGTTTTATTTAAAGCAAATATATCAGATCCATCTTTATTACTCATCTAAAGGATAGAACTATAATGGCTATCTTTTTCTACTCTCTCCAAGTTATCCATGAATAGACTATTGCTGAAGGCCAAATCAGAACCCATTCAACCAGTGTTGTGACAGTCAGAAGAGTCAGCCTTAGGTCAGCTCTGCCTCTTGAGATTTGCAAAGCAGACTCTTAAATTTCCATTACACACTATCTCCGTATTGTGCCACAAAGACATTAATCTGGCTAGGTTACAAGATTGTTTCCTGCATGAATGCCCAACTCTTCCCAAGATCTTGTCTGAAATATAAGAATAGATCTATTCTTGTCAGATGTTTTCCAAGTCATGTATTACTAAAACAAAAAACAAAGCAAACAAAAAAAAATTCAGTTTACACATGAGTGAATTGCCAGAGTGTAATTATCATTCCTTCTTGGGAGACTGGTGTGGGGTTTTCAGAATCTCAGATGATAGGAGAAATGTTTCAATTTTGTAAGTGCTAGTAAATAAGATACTGTTAAAAAAAATCCTTTTATAATACACTTTTCTTTTGTCTTATAACTTGCCAGAACAATTTTTTCATGTTTAAATAGAGTTGGGGTGTTTCTAGTTGCATCAAAATATCAAATACTCATTTGCCCTAATATATAACACTAATCAGATCTGAATACAAGGATGAAACACATCAGAAATCTAAGTCATAGATTTAGAGCTGGAAGGGTTCTAATTTCGAGTCCCTCAAAGGCATTAAACAACTTGTTCAAGGTCACATAAGAAGTAAACAGTGGAACCAGAATTTGAACCTGGGTTCTATGTCTTTTCTTTTTAAATCATATTGTGTTGCTCTAAGGGATAGGCTTGTCTATAAGTCCTCATCATATTCTCAGGTCTTCTTTTCCCTTTGTAGCATACTTCATACTAATTTTAACTAACCTGCCAGTGCTGAGTTACAGCATTCCACACTCCTACTTTTCCTGTATGACTTGTGGCCACCAACTGGTTGCCAATGAAGAAGAGAGCATCTACAGGAACACCAAGACTGAATACTCCTAAAAAAGCAAAAGAAAAATCTCATGAAAAAAAAAATTTCCAATCAAATTATCATAAGTAAATGTTTAATATTTTTTAATATTTTTCACCTAAAATTTTGTTTCTAGTAGTTATTTTAATGAGTATCTCCGACTCAAAGCTTTTCTGCCTTAATTTTTTTAAATCAATAAAAATGTCTTTTGTAATGTATTCAAAGTTTGAGCTCAAAACAGGGAAATCAAAACCATATCACTATTTCTAACTAAATATATGATAACCAAATCTTTTATCTCTCTGAGACTCAGTTTCCTCATTTACAAAATGTGGGAACTAAACTAGGCTTCATCATCTAAAATTCTATAATTCTAAGTCTTTTAAGGTGTTAGTGTTAGATATCTGAATTGTGGGCCATCTCCTCAAATATATTCTTATTTTTGATTTCTTACATAGTTTTGAGTACACAATGTCAGTTATGTGTACCTTTTTTTAAGTAGATTTATACAAGTAAAAGTTATAATAACAGCTAACATTAAAATAGCACTTACTATGTGCCAGATGCTCTGTTAAATGCTTTTACAGCTATTATTTAACTGATCTTCATAACAACTCTGGGGGTACAGTATGTCCTATTATTCTCTCCATTTTACAGATGAGGAAACTGAGGCAAAGAGGTTAAGTGTCTTGCCCAGGAAGTGTCTGATGCTGAATTTAAACTTAAAGTCTTCCTAACTCTAGGCCTGGTACTATATTCACTGGGCAACTTAGCTGTCCCTAAATATGCATGCCCTGAAAATTCTTATTATCACTAAAAAGTGCCATTTTAACAACCTAACAATTTGTACTGAAAACAAAGAAGCATAATAAAAATAACAATGTTTTATAGTTTATAAAACATTAAAAACAAAAACTTGTGAAATCAGATAATCTAATACTAATAAACTAAAATTTCTGTATTAAAACCAAGAGATACTGTTCTAAACTTGTAATCAGTCACTTGGCTTTTTGTTTTTAAACAATAGTGCTTTAATTATGATGCCAAGCAATTTTTCTGGGCATGAGAAGTTGACTATATCCAGCAACATGGGTCATATGAAAAGAGGCAATAATAAAAACCAAGAAACAACTAGAATTGATTACTCCAGAGAAGGATGAGGTTCTGGGAAATCAAGGAAGACAGTCTGAACGGTCTCAAGGAATTTAAAGTGTCACTCCTTCTTAGGCTCAATGATCTTGATGGCCATCCACAGGGAAGACAACGGTATAAGTAATGACAGCTTCCTGTCTTAAGGGGCCCTCTCAGTAAAATACTGCTTATAGCAGCAATCCAACAGCAGTGTCTTATATAAGTAATATTGAAGGGAGTTCAGCCTCTGGGATAGCTCTATCATGGATATGCCAACCCTTGCAATTTTCTGTAGATGGTGTTGTCAGGTTCTGAAGAGTGTTTGTAACAACAAATGGTTTCTTTTACAGAGCAAGAACAAATTACTACTGGACTATCCCATGGCAGAACTACCATGTCAGTCTTTGCAAACAAAGCAAGTCATAAAGCCTCCTTCATGTGTTATGACCAGAAGTACTTTTATTTTAGTGAATGATTATATTTTGCAAATGCATTTATAACATGACTGTTGAGTGAGTGTGTGTGTATATTTATATTCATCCAAAAGACTTGTTTCCTTTTCCTTTAGTTTTCAATGTATAAAAAATGTTAAATTATTAAAATTGCAGTTCCCCTAAAAATTTATATCTATAGTATAATCACAATAAATTTTACTAGATCATAGATGGTCTCTCTCAGTATCTAGAAGAGATAGCAGTTTAACAATTTTGTTTAAAGTAAGAAGTCATTATAAAATTTAATTACCTACTATAGATGCTGAAACATCTTTTTCAGTGTATTTAGTATTTATCAAAAGGTTCAGTTTCTCTTATAGCTAAAAGACTGACTCTGAAGGAGCAAATATAGAAGGTGAATACATGTATTATATTTCCTAACATTGCAGTATGATTTTTGATTGCTTTTATTATCTATTTTTTATTCAATAGTTCCCAGCGTGAAGATCATCCTTTTCAGTACAAAAAAACTTATTCTCTCGTGTCCTCTGGATGATCCTGCTCTTGCCCTCAACATAATTTAAAAACACAAAACAAAACAAAACAAAACAAAACAAAACCCATCACATTTTTTTTTTGGCCATTCATTGAAAACCTCAACTTGTTACCTTCCCCCTTGCAATTAATGCAAGGTATTGATTACAAGGCAGAAGATTAGTAAGCACTAGGCAATTGGGGTTAAGGGACTTGCCTAGAGTCACAAAGCTAGCAAAAAAGACTACAGCAAGTTATCATAAGGATTATCTACTATGACCACATGGGATTTATACCAGGACTACCATCCACATTACTGGACTACATCAATAATCAGACCAACAGAGTTCACAGGATTATCTCAATAGATACAGAAAAAACCTTTGAGAAAAAACAACACTCATTTCTATTGAAAACATAATGAATGGTATATATTTAACACCATCAGCAAGTATGATTTGCAATGGGGACAAGTTAGAAGCCTTCCCCCTATATGATCAGGAGTGAAGCAACAATGCCTATTATCACCTCTATTATTTAGTATTGTTCTAGAAACATTAATGATAGCAATAAGAAAATGAAATTGAAGAGATTAAAGTAGGCAATGAGGAAACTAAACTCTTTGCAGATGATATAATGGTATACTTAATGAATTCTATAAAATCAACTAAAAGGCTGGACAATAACTGGAAAAACATTAACTGCTCATGGGTAGGACAAGCTAATATAATTAAAAACAACAATACTACCCAAATTAATTTACTTATTCAGTGCCATACCTATTGAACTACCAAAAACTTTTTCATAGAATTAAAAAAATTATAACAAAGTTCATCTGGAAATACAAAAGATCAAGAATATCAAGGGAAATGATAAAAAAAATGTGACAGATGGGGGACTAGCAGTACCATATCTTAAACTGTACTATAAAGCAGTGGTCATCAAAACAATATGGTACTGGCTAAGAGACAGAAGGGTGGATCAATGGAATAGATTGTGAACCTTAAAAATTCTCAGACCCTACTTCATAAGGTTTGGTTAAGACCATTCCCCATTTGGGCAGTGAAGGTACTTGATCAGGAATGTGGAAACTCTACTCCACCCCTACTTAAGCATACTTTAGGGGAAGATAAAGTTGTAAACTCTTTGCTGAACAATGAAAAGTACTCAAACCCATACTTATAATAAGGCAAAAAACTCTTAAGCTGTACCTATTTTTAGATCTAATACAAAAGGGTGCTAAGTACCTATAAAGGTCAGGCAACTTGTGAATTTAGAAGGAGCAAAGAGGTGAGAAACTTACTCAGAGGTTTTCTGGTGTGAACTTAATCAAAAATTTAAGCCTTTGTAGGTGTGAATTAAGAATGGTCTGTCCTTTGAAAAACGTCTACTGTGATTGGTAGATGTAAGAACTTAGGGGAGGTGACATAGGAGAAAATTCGCTTTAAAAGGGAGCTCAGATAGAGCTGGGGACATTCAGATTCAGGATTCAGCTGGGAAAGGCTGCCTTGAAAGACTCTCTAGGGGCTTTCTCTCAGAGACCTTGTGGTGAGTTGATAAAGGACTGACTGATCTTTCTCTTAGGGCTTGGGCCTGGGTTGGCCAGGGCTGGCCTGGGCCGGCCTATCCTTTTCTCATTATTTCCTTTTTCTCTCTCTCTCCCTTTCTTTAATTCCTCATTTGTATGAAATAAAATCTCTATAAAACCCAGCTGACTTGGGTATATTTCATATTTGGGAATTTTTCCCTGGTGACCACTTTATATTATTTGATTTAAAACAAGACACTGTCTTGAAACCATATTTTCTGCGGTCACAATTTAAGCAAAACACTATTTTATCTGCCACAGTTTATGTCTTCCACTATTTTAATTATTACAAGATTGGGGGCAAATGACCTCAGCAAACTTATGTTCGATAAACTCAAAGACCCCAGCTTTTGAGGACAAGAATTCACTATTTGACAAAAACTGTTGGGAAAATTGGAAAACAGTATGGGAAAAATTAGATTTAGATCAACATCTCACACCCTATACCAAGATAAATTCAAAGTGGGTAAATGAAAACAATAAAAAAGGGAAATCATAAATAAACTAGGTGAACATAGAATAGTATACCTGTTATATCTATGGGAAGGAAAGGAACTTAAGACCAAGCAAGAGATAAAAAAACATTACAAAATGTAAAATGAATGACTTTGATTATATCAAATTAAAAAGATTTTGTACAAACAAAACCAATGCTCTCAAAATTAGAAGGAAAGCAACATACTGTGAGAACATTTTTATTAAAAAACTCTCTGACAAAGATTTTAATTTCCCTGATATATTAGGAACTAAGTTAAATTTACAAAAAATCAAGTCATTCCCCAATCAACAAATGGTCAAGGGACATGAATAGGCAGTTTTCATGTGAGAAATCAAAACTATCAATAAGCACATGAAAAAGTGTTCTACATCCCCCCTGATTAGAGAAATATAAAATAAAACAACTTTGAGGTACCACCTTATACCTAGCAGACTGGCCAATTTGGCAGCAAATTAAAGTGATAAATGTTGGAGAGGACATGGCAAAATTTACTGATGGAGTTGTAAATTGGTCCAATCATTCTAGAGGACAATTTGGAACTGTGCACAAAGGGCTTTAAAAGAATGCCTAACCTTTAACCCAGCCATACCACTGCTGGCTTTGTATTCCAAAGAGATAATAAGGAAAACACTTGCACAAAAATATTTATATTTAAGTCGCACTCTTTATAGTGGCAAAAAAATGAAAAATAAAGGGGTGTCCATCAATTAGGGAATGGCTGAACAAATTGTGGTATCTGATGGTGATGGAATACTATTGTGCTGTAAGGAATGATGAACTGGAGGAATTCTATGTGAACTGGAACAACCTCCAGGAATTGATGCAAAGCAAAAGGAGGAGAATGTTATACAGACTGATACATCTTGGTATACTCAAATGTAATGAACTTCTCTACTGGGAACAAGGCAATAACCCAGGACAATTCTGAGGGACTTATGAGAAAAAATGCTATCCACCTCTAGAGAAAGAATTATGGGAACAGAAACATAGAACAAAAACATATGATCAATCACATGGTTGAATGGCAATATGATTAGGTTTTTTATTTTAGAAGATAGATTTACTGCAAATATGAATAAAATGGAAACAGATTTTGAACAATGATACATGTATAACCAGCTTGTTAGCTCTGGGAAGGGAGAGAGAAAGGTGGGAGGGAAGATCATGAATCATGTAACCATGGAAAAATATTATAAATGAAAAAAATTATTTAGAGTTACAAAGCTAGGAAGTGACTGACTAATTGGGTCCAGGCACATCTGTGCCAGAGGTTAACCAAAGTAATAAGTAATACACTGAGAAACCCATACTTGAAACTCTACAGAATAGGAAAAAAAAATGTAAACATTCTTGATAAAAGAAGCTATTCATTGCACAGGAGAAAATTGGAGTCGGAATAATGATTGAAGCATAGCATTTTCTCTCATGTGTCTTCTTTTACAACATGAGCATGGAAATATGTACTGCATAATAGCACATGTATAGCCTATATCATATTACCTGGCATCTTGGGGAGGGGGAGTCAAGGTAGGGAGACATAAAAATCACAAAATGTCAGATAATTTAAAAATTGCATCAAAAAATTCCAACATTACCCCCTACCTATTTCACTACCACTGCCTCCATCTTGAATGCTCCACAGAATAATACTACTGTCTGAGGCGACAGCCACCATCTTATCTTTGTCTCCATGTGGTCCTCCAACCACTTTTGCATTCAAAGCCACTCGTTCAATTGTCCAGTCCAAATATGGACTTGTAAACACCTGCTGCCATCCTGAAGACTCTTTGATTCTGTGGAAAAAGAACCCAAACAAACTGGACTTAGGTTAAATTTTATAGTTAAATTATATAAACAAGACTTTTAATTTTATTTATCAATTTACAATCTCATTCAATTATCTTTGCAATTAGAAATTACTAGATGAATAGTATTAAAAAGTAAAATAAGACTTAAGATTATCTATTACCTATATTCTAAAATGCTCTGAAATTTTAAAAAGATACAGCTCTTGATTTCATTGACACAATCACATTATCTGAAATGTTAAATACAAAATTAAACAAAAATCCTATTTACAATCATTCCCTCTCCAGACTAAAATATGATAATACAATCTATTGTTAGATATAAACCTAGAAGAAATACAATTTGGGAAATTAGAACTGAATATCATAACAACTCACCCTACTCAAAATGATCTGGTGTCACATAAGTTACAATATCTAGCACAATAAAGGTGTTACAAGGGAATCACTTTAAAAGACTGATATATATTAATTTAAGGTTGCCAAGGAATCAGCTATGTAATTCCTAAATGAAAAACTCAAGTCAGCCGTCAGCCTTTTTTTGGAGTTTAATTACAATAGGAGCAAGAAAGGAATTAGAGATATATATAGAGAGAGAAAGGGGAGAGAAGGGAATAGGGCTTAAATACCCCTTCTGTTTAGGCTGGGCCAAAAGGCCCAAGCCCTTAGATAGCTGGGGCAAAGAAAAGAGATCAGTCCCTTTCACTCACGTGTCCAAAATGGAGAAACAGTCTCAGAGGCCCCCACCTTCAGCTTCCTTCAGAGCAAGCTTCCTCAGAGCCCAGGAACCACACCGACCAAAAACTCAATCCTCTCCCCCTCGTCTCCAGACCCTCCTATCTTTAAGGACACCATCCAAGTTGCCTCCCCTCAGTCCTCACATCTACCAATCACTCTTCATCAATTTCCCTGTCAATGGAGGCTCTCGCTTAACCCAGGACCGCCCAGAGGTTTCTGGCTTTTGCACATGTCTGTTGAAGGTCATATTTTTCAAATGATTAAATCTTTACTCTTTTGTTACAGCCCTTTCTAAATCCTGTTAACTTGAGTATGGTAGAGATTGGAATAATTAAATTTTGATCTAGGCTGCAGCCCTTACTCAATCCTATTAGGACTGAATAGGGTGGAGTATCTCCATTGTATCAATTCTAAAATCAATCAAGACTCAAAGAAATTCCTGTTCTATGCTTAAGCATAGGTCAAAGTCCTTTCCATTGTTCAGCAAAGGGTTTCTGTCCTAAAGTAATCTTAAGAAGGGAAGAGAAGGAACCTCCCATGCCAATGGAGTTCCCATTCCAATAGACTATCAGTAAGAAATTTTCCAAGTATGAAATATCCCAATGGTGAAATTTTCAACAATTATAAGTCTAAGGAAATTTGAGGTTTACAAAGGAAATAAAAAATGTCATTTCAGCTTTAAAATCCTGGTTTCTAAATATTTAAGCCAAACCCTTATGGAGTTGTTCACATTAACACTGATTTATACTTAAAGTTGTAAATACCTATATTTGATTCAAATAAAATAATGCTTTTTCTTTACTGTTTTAGTTTATGAAATACCAAAAAAATAAGAACCCTGCTTAATTTTTTAATAAAACCATATTTATTTGCCTCCTGCTAACTGTAACTGGGAAGGGGGTTAGGTTTAATTTTATCTTTGAAAGATCCAGAAAAAAAGGGGTTGGCTAAAGCAAATGATAAAAACAAAATGACAAAGAAATATTATATATTTCAAGGATTTCTATATAAATAACTTTCTACTGCCTACAGTTTCCAATTTATTCCACTAGATGGTTCTCCTGTATTAAGTAAAATTCCATTTGGAAACCAGGAGAAGCTGAACAATTCATAGAGATAGATGTTTGCAATTGGAAAAAGATCTTAGAGGACACCTCATCCAAATTCAGAACTTCAACGGAACAATAAAGTCCAAAGGAATCAAGTGCTCAAACTCACAAAGAATTTGAGGTGGAGTTAGAAGTGCTCTTTCTACTGTACTAGGAACAGAAATAAAGACTGCATTGATGAAGCTAGAAAAAAATGAAGTTTTTTAAAAGTATAATTGAGTAATTATAATTTGCCATGATTTTAGCGATATAAACACAAAGAAAAAAACTTATATTTGGGAGGATATAAACAGAAATGGATTTAAACACAAGCAAGAAAATGCAAACAAAAGTGTATATATGTAAAAATGATAAAGAACTATAAATATCATGTCCACTTTCTTTTAGAAAAGAATGAGAAGATGCTGGATATGTAATTGATGCTATTATAACAAAAAAGGAATTATTCTTTAATATATATGGGTCTTTATGTCACTTTGTCAGAGTAAACAATAAAGTTAATACAAAACATGAAAAAAAGAGAATATAGAATGTACAAAATAAAACAGCTCTAGTATGAACTATTTAAACAATTATTGACAATTAAAAAGAAAATGGAAGTAAAAGAAATCAATAATAATTTAATGAAGCTTAAATTGATTTATTGTCATAATGAAGAACTAAATACCACCTCTAACACATAACACTTGGATGTCTTTGTCAAGACAAAAATAAGAAACTACTACATAAAGTCATCCTATGGGCATTTAAAGATGAAACATGTAAAACTATAAATCGATGAAAAAATTTACAAATGCTTTTAAAATAGACTCTTCAGACAATGAATTTACCAATTTTGATTCTAATGTCAAAAAACCAGAAGTTACAGAGTAAGTAGAAATTGGATTTTTTAAAAAAGCAAAAATGAGGAAAGGAATTAGACTAAACCAGATACATACAAAACAAAATTTTATGAGAATAATCTACACTTATTTAGAGCACCAGAAAAGGAAAAATTAGGCCTTAACAAGTGACATTGCATAACAGGCCACATCTTTACTTCAACTGGCTAAAAACATCTTTTTGTCACTTAACAAAATAGAATTCCAAGCATTTGTAAAGAAAAGACCAGACCTCAACACAAAATTTGATGCCCAAGCACAGAACTCAAGAGAATCATCAGAAGGTAATTAAGAAAGAGGGAAAAAAGAAAAACAAAAACAAAAAAACCCTCTTTTGTAAGAGTCCCAATAAGTTAAAATGATATGTATCCCTATAAAAAAGAAGTCATTGGTAACTCTTAAAAATTATTATCACCTAGGTAGCTAGAAGAATTACACTTAAGAGGGAAGAGTGACAAACTGTATAGGATGAAATGCAAAGGCACAAACATGTATATAGAAATATGTATGCATAAATACATATATGCATATATATGGAACTAGAGCTAAAAAAGAGATTAATACTAAAAGAAATGGGAAAAGAAAAAAAAGGGGGTAAATTTATATGTCACAAAGAAGTTCACAGTGAGACGGGGAAGAACATCAAAACACTGGAAGGGTAAAGAGGTTGGAGATAGGAAATACTCAACTCTTATGTGCACTGAATTTGACTCAAAGAGGGAAAAACAATCAAATCTATGGGGCAGAGAATTTATTTGTGCCCTATAAGGAAGTAGAAGGGTAACAAATGGACTGGTGGAGAGGGAAGCAGTACGGGGGGGGGGGGGGGGGAGGGGGGGTTGTTTTAAAAGACTGTAAAAAAATGAGGGGGAATAAGAAGGGAGGGGGGTGAAATGAAATAAGGGTGGGAATTAGGTGGACTGACTAAAATCAAATTATTGGTGTAGAAGGAAATAGTGAAAGAAGAAAAGGCAGGACTAGGAGTGGAATTCAAAATGCTGCGAAATACACAACTGGTAATCATAACTCTGAATGTGAATGCAATGAACTCACTCATAAAACGCAAGTGAAAAGCAGAGTAGATTAGAATCCAAAACCCTACCATATGCTGTCTACAAGAAATACACATGAGGAAGGTAGACACACATAGGGTAAAAGGAAGAGAATGGAGCTAAATCTATTGGGGCAAGAACTGATAAAAAGAAGGCAGGAGCCACAATCACGATATCTGACAAAGCCAAAGTAAAAATAGATCTAGTTAAAAGAGATAGGGAAGTTAATTACATCCTGATAAAAGGCAGTATAGACACTGAGGAAATATCAGTAATCAACATGTATGCACAAAATGGCATAGCATCCAAATTTTTAAAGGAGAAACTAGTGGAGTTCAAGGATGAAATAGAAAAACTATACTATTGGGAGACCTGAACCTGCCTCTATCAGAACTAGATAAATCAAACCAAAAAATTAAATTAGAAAGTAAATGAAATCTTAGAAAAATAAGTAGATATGTGGAGAAAAATGAATAGGGACAAAAGGGAATACACCTTTGTAGCAGAAGATGGTACATTCACAAAGATTGACCATGTATTAGAGCATAAAAATGTTGCAAACAAGTGCAAAAGAGCAGAAATAATAAATGCAATCTTTTCAGATCATAATGCAATAAAAATAATAATCAGTCAGGGCTCATGGAGAGGCAAATCAAAAATTAATTGGAAACTAAACAATACCATTCTCCAAAACCGGTTAAAGAACAAATCATAGAAACAATTAATAATTTCACTGAAAAAAATGACAATAAGACATCCTTTCAAAATCAATGGGATGCAGCCAAAGCAATACTCAGGGGAAATTTATATCCCTGAGTTCATATATTAACAAATTAGAGGGCAGAGGTCAATGAATTGGGCATGCAAATTAAAAAACTGGAAAGTGAACAAATTAAAAAAGCAAAAATCTTCAGATGAAGACTAAATCAGAAATCCTAAAAATCAAAGGAGAAATTAATGAAATTGAAAGTCAAAGAACTATTGATTTAATCAGTAAGACTAGAAGCTGGTACTTTGAAAAACAAATAAAATAAAGTACTGGTCAATCTAATAAAAAAAGGAAAGAAGAAAACCAAATTGACAGTATCCAGGATGAAAAGGGAGACCTCACCTCTAATGAAGAGGAAATTAAGGCAATCATTAAAAATTATGCCCAATTATATGGCAATAAATATGGCAATCTAGGTGATAAAGATGAATATTTATAAAAATATAAATTGCCTAGACTAACAGAGGAAGAAATAGGACTACCTAAACAACACCATATCAGAAAAAGAAATTGAACAAGCCATCAAAGAACTCCCTAAGAAAAAAACCCCAGGTCCAGAAGGATTCACAAATGAATTCTATCAAACATCCAAAGAACAACTAATCCCAATATTAATCAAACTATTTAACAGAATAAGCAAAGAAAGAGTTCTACCAAATTCCTTTTAAGACACAAATATGGTACTGATTCCAAAGCCAGGCAGGTGAAAAACAGAGAAAGAAAACTATAGACCAAGTTTCTTAATGAATATAGATGCAAAAATTTTAAATAGGATATTAACGGGGGCGACTGGGTAGCTCAGTGGATTGAGAGCCAGGCCTAGAGATGGGAGGTCCTAGGTTCAAATCTGGCCTCAGACACTTCCTAGCTGTGTGACCCTGGGCAAGTTACTTAACCCTAATTGCCTAGCCCTTACCTCTCTTCTGCCTTGGAGCCAATACATAGTATTGACTCCAAGACGGAAGGTAAGGATTTAAAAAAAAAATAGGATACTAGCAAAAAGATTGCAGAAAGTGATCACGAGGGTTAGTCACTATGATCAGGTAGGATTCATACCAGGAATAAAAGGATGGTTCACTATTAGGAAAATCATCCACATAATTGACCATATTAATAAGCAAACTGACAAAAATCACATGATTATCTCAATAGATACAGAAAAAGTTTTTGACAAAATACAACACTCATTCCTATTAAAAACACTAGAAAGTATATATCTAAAACCATCAGCAAACATCATCTGCAATGGGGATAAACTCGAAGCCTTCCCAATAAGATCAGGAGTGAAACAAGGATGCCCATTATCACCTCTATTATTTAACATTGTACTAGAAACACTAGCTGAAGCAATTAAAGAAAAAGAAATTGAAGATATTAAAATAGGCAATGAGGAGACCAAGCTATCATTCTTTGCAGAAGATATGATGGTCTACTTAAAGAATCCTAGAGAATCAACCAAAAAGCTAGTCGAAATAATCAACAACTTTAGCAAAGTGGCAGGATACAAAATAAACCCACATAAATCATCAGCATTTCTAAATATCTCCAACACATCTCAGCAGCACAAATGAGAAAGAAAAATTCCATTCAAAATCACCCTACACAATATAAAATACTTAGGAATCTATCTGCTGTGACAAACACAGGAACTATATGAACACAACTACAAAACACTTTCCACACAACTAAAACTAGATCTCAGAAATTGGAAAAACATTAACTGCTCATGGGTAGGACGAGCTAACATAATAAAAATGAACATCCTACCCAAACTTATTTATTTAGTGTTATACCCATTAAACTTAAAAAAAAAAAACTTTATTACTGAATTAGAAAAAACCTTAACAAAGTTCATTTGGAAGAACAAAAGATCAAGGATATCCAGGGAAATCATGAAAAAAAAAAAGCAAAGGAAGGTGGCCTTGTAGTACCAGATCTCAAACTATACTATAAAGCAGTGGTCATCAAAACAATTTGGTTCTGGCTAAGAGACAGAAAGGAGGATCAATGGAACAGACTTGGGTTAAGTGACCTCAGCAAAACAGTCTATGACAAACCCAAAGATCCCAGCTTTGGGGACAAAAATCCACTATTTGATAAAAACCTCCGGGAAAATTGGAAGACAGTGTGGGAAAGATTATGCTTGGATCAACACCTCACACCCTACACCAATATAACTCAGAATGAATGAATTGAACATAAAGAGGAAATTATAAGTAAATCATGTGAACATAGATAATATACATGTCAGACCTTTGGGAAGGAAAAGATTTTAAAACCAAGCAAGACTTAGAAGAGTCGCAAAAATGTAAAATAAATAATTTTGCTTACATCAAATTAAAACGGTTTTATACAAACAAAACCAATGTAACCAAAATTAGAAGGGAAATAACAAACTGGGAAACAATCTTCATAACAAAAACCTGACAAAGGTCTAATTACTCAAATTTACAAAGAGCTAAATCAATTGTACAAAAAAAATCAAGCCATTCTCCAATTGATAAATGGGCAAGGGACACAGTTTTCAGATAAAGAAATCAAAACTATTAATAAGCACATGAAAAAGTGTTCTAAATCTCTTATAATCAGAGAGATGCAAATAAAAACAACTCTGAGGTATCACCTCACACCTAGAAGATTGGGTAACATGACAGCAAAGGAAAGTAATGAATGCTGGAGGGGATGTGGCAAAGTTGGGACGTTAATGCATTGCTGGTGGAGTTGTGAATTGATCCAACCATTCTGGAGGGCAATTTGGAACTATGCCCAAAGGGCACTAAAAGACTATCTGCCCTTTGATCCAGCCATAGCACTGCTGGGCTTTTACCCCAAAGAAATAATAAGGAAAAAAACTTGTATAAGAATATTCATAGCTGCAATCTTTGTGGTGGCAAAAAATTGGAAAACGAGGGGATACCCTTCAATTGGGGAATGGCTGAACAAATTGTGGTATATGTTGGTGATGGAATACTATTGTACTCAAAGTGGAGGAATTCCATGGAGACTGGAACAACCTCCAGAATGTGATGCAGAGCGAAAGGAGCAAAACCAGGAAAACATTGTACACAGAGACTGATACACTGTGGTACAATCGAATGTAATGGACTTCTCCATTAGTGGCAATTGCAGTGTTCCTGAACAACCTGGAGGGATCTATGAGAAAGAACACTAAGGACATTCAGAGGAAAAACTGTGGAGTAGAAACACAGAAGAAAAACAAGTGCTTGATTACATGGGTTGAGGGGATATGGTTGGGGATGTAGACTCTAAATGAACATCCTAATGCAAACACCAACAACATGGAAATAGGTTTTGATCAAGGACACATGTAATACCAGTGAAATTGCGTGTCAGCTACAGTAAGGGGAGGGGGAGGGGAGGAAGGGAAATAATATGATTCTTGTAACCAAGGAATAATGTTCTAAATTGACTCAATAAAATAATTTAAATTAAAAAATAAAATTAAAAAACTAAAATAAAAAATGAAAGCCAAAAAAAAAACACTTCCTGCTTTATATTTATGATCCTTTAAACTTCCAAAAAAAAGTGATTTTCCTAAAACTCCTATCTGACCACTTAAACTCCAGTGATTTCCTACTGTTTCTAGACATGTTAAAAATTTCTCTATCATTTAGAACTCTTTACGACTTGGTTCCCTCAATTAATTTTTCCAGCATTACTATACTTTTCTAGCCATCCCTTATCTTTTAATTTCAAACCAGTTTTTCTGTTTCTCTTAAAAAATATTCTATCTCTAGCCTCCATGCCTTTGAATAAACCTGACTCCTATTCTTAGAATGCATTTCTTCCTCACATCGGCCTCTCAGAATTCCTTGTTTCATTCAAAAATCTCCTACAAAAAGCTTTTTCCTGATCTCTTCAACTATTGCTGTTTAATATCCAAAAATTACCTTACATCTATTTTGTATCTATTTTCATATACTTATGTTTGTTCAATGTTATTTCCCAACATAAGAATAGAAACTCCTAAGGGCAGTACAGTTTCTGAATGAGTTCATATCCATCACCTACTACAATTCCTGGCACATAGCTGATGTTACATTTTTCAAAAGAACTTGGACTCACCCTCACAGGTGGAAACACCTTGGAGACACCCTCACAGGAAAATTTAACTAGATGATGAATAACTATTGACCAGACTATGATATATAGCTAAATGCATAACTTATAAAACCTTCCACAATTAAGATCCTAGAACTGACTACTAAGGAGACACTATCATCTTAGGAAACTACACATTTCTTTCCATAACTTAATTTTCTTCTTAACATGAAAGCCATTTTAAAATACCACTATTCTTTTGGTAAAATTATATGATGGAATATGGAACACTACAAACTCTGAAGTACTAAAGTTGAAGATTACCCAAACCAGAATGGTAAGACAGAAGTGTAAAGTGTAATAGATTATAAGGTTTTTCAAAGAAGTTATGAAAAAACATGATTAAAAAATAAAGACTGTTGACTACATAGCAAGATAAGGGGGACCACGCCTTCCTTTCCAATTCATACCCTTTATGATATCAAAAGAATTAACGGATTATTGCCAAAATGTTTGATGAACTCTAATTCATGGAGAAAATGCACAATAGTTACATAGGTTGGGAAGGCATAAATGGATTTTCATCTGTATCCGCTATAATACTGAAGTACTAAGAAAAGAATAATCTAAATCAAATCAACAAAGAGAAATAAAATTTATACTTTACCAATTAGAAAACAAAAATAAACATGGAAAACATGGCTACAGGCTAAGGGAATCTATTCTTCCACCTGAAAGTATAAGAAAACACTTTTATTTTTAAGAAGCACACATCAATAATTCATGCCATACCTATAACAAACAGCAAAATGAGCATATGCAGCTACAATCCAGTTGTGATGGCCAGCTACTATCAGCACCTTTCGTGGATCCACGGGAAATCCTGTCAATCATAGTAAAAGAAACTTAGTGTGTATTCTATAAAAAGAAATAAAAGAGGAGTAAGAGTCTATGGGAAAACAAGAAATGAAAATGTGGAGACATAAACCAGAAAAAGACCAACAGAATTCAGTTCAGAGACAATTTGGCAAAGACAGGATGAGAAGAAAAGATAGAATTTTATGTTGCCCTTCAAGAAAACAATTTCTGAAACATGATTATTTTAAAAATCCAAATAGTAGCAATTTTTCTTGAAAACCATCTCAATATATTTTATATTCTAAAGACTATAGAAATAAAATTATAAATACCATTTTGAAAGAACACAAAAGGGATTCCAAGTTAAATGACATTCATTATCTAAGTTCTATTATAGAAAAAAAAATGGCTAATTTTTAAAGTACTATAAAATATAGGCCAAATGTAAACACAAAAATGAAGTGTTTCTCAATCAATAAAAAGAGATGCTTTATCTTAGACCCATTCCAATATTTCGAAATCAGTCTGCAACAGTAGCTATTGTCCAGAAAGCACTCCCAACCTATCTCCCCACAATTAGAAACTGTTGCTCACCCAATCTAACTGCTTCTTCTCCAGTTCTAGAAAGAATGGGCTGTGCACCATTTCCTCGAGCTGATTGACCTTCTGAAGAATTCTGTCCTATTCGAGAATCAGCAGAGGGTCCAGGGGTATTGTTTATTTTGCGGCTAGGAATACCTATTTTTAAAAAAATAGAAAGAAAAAGGTAGGAATGAATTTTATTCAGTAAGTAAAGTCATTCACAATAAGATTTCTAAAGGGGGAGATCTTTAAGTCAAATATACATTATACTCAAGGAAACATAAAATCTTAATATCTACTTTGATAGTCACAAATAATTTCCTTACTAACAAAAATAATTAAAGATAAAATACTGTCAAACTCAAAGGAGAGGAAAATGTAGGAACTAAATGATTGAACCAGCTGGTGATCAAAATACAGTAAATAGAAACAGAGACCATTAAAAATTAATACAAATCCCAGGGAACCCACTAAAAACTGTTCAAATTATTACAAATGAAGTTAGCTGAAATGATCAACTTGAGGACTTAACAGAAGTTCAAAGCTAGCTCTACTATAAAATAAATTATTCTCCATTCTAAAGGCCAAAGTGGGAGGCAGAGTTTCTAAGAATCCCAGGAGTCTCAGGTTTAGATCCACTCCCGGCTCTGCCACAATGTAGATAACCCTGAGCAAATCATTTAACTTCTCTGAAAAAAATAGGTGATAGCTGGTTACTTTATGTTTCTATACATTTACTGACAAAAGTATAGCTATATCAAAGTCAAAGGAACAATACCTGGGGGAGGCAAGTAGCCATGGAAAAGGACACTGCCACATGATGAACGCTCCAATTCTTCACATAAAAGAAGTCTTCTAACTAAAAGTATTATAAGCAAATTATTAAGAGTCAGTAAAAGCAAAAAAGAAAAATAGTACTTCATTTTTAATTTCTCATCAGCAAATGGATAAGAAAAAAGAGAAGAAATCTCGATGTAATGAATATAGCTGTGCCAAAATTTTCTAACTACTTTTGGGGAAAACTTCAAAAACAAGCAATAACTTTTCCAGCTAAGTTTTATACAAACATGAAATACAAGACACAAAACCATGGACCAAATTATAACTGCGTAGTTTATTTAATGAAGGAACATACCTAACGGAGTAATTCCATAAAATTCAGCTTCATGTCTGAGAACATTAATACTCACTCCCCTACAAAGAAATAATAAAAATAAAAGTCCCTTTACTATCCATTCTTGGCTTTCTACTTTAGAGGAAAAAAGAAAATAATTTTATAAAAAGAGTTCCTGATTCAAAAGATATCAGGAAAGTTATAATTTTTCAAACTTATCTTTATCCTTTGTAATTTGGAAAACTTATAAAGACTGTTTCAAAAGATTTACTTAAATAATCTCACCAAGTTGAACTGATTAAATCAAAGTACAAGTGCTTCCATGGAACCAAGGTAAATTATAGAACCTATTAGCTTCTGAATGTATACAGTATTAGCTAGGCATGAGTTAGCTTTTTGTAATGGACTTAGAACTCTCAGAAACCAGTAATAAAAGAAATATGCTAAGTGTTTAATTGAGGACAAAAATCAAGATCTTTGGATATACTATATCTATATAAAACATGACATGGTGATCTATGAAATGAAAGAAGAATTATCAAGTAAAGGGTTAGTTTTTTAATAATTGTATTGATATGTTTATAATATTACAGAATTAAGTAAATATTTAAGTGCCTATCATGTGCAAAATACTATAATCTCACCCAATACCAGGAATTCTGAAAATCTACATAAGCTCATGACCAGGGCTGGATTAAATAGGATGGCAAGTCCTTTTTTTTTTTTTTAAACCCTTACCTTCTATCTTAGAATCAATACTTTGTATTTATTCTAAGGCAGAAGAGTGGGAAGGGCTAGGCAATGAGGGTTAAGTGACTTGGCCAGGGTCACACAGTCAGATTTGAACTAGGACCTCCTGTCTCTAGGCCTGGCCTTAATCCACTGAGAAACCCAGCTGCCCCAGGATAGCAAGTCTTAAATCAGGCAGCAGGCACAGATAAATTGTGATAAACCCTATTCCTTACTGAGCATTAATTTGAGGAATTAAAATAAAAGCAAAAATCAGGAGCACTTAGGTGATTTAATGGCTACAATGGGAAGTCTGGAGACAGGAGACCCTAGGTTCAAATATGGCTTTAGACACTTTCTACCTGTGTGACCCTGGAGAAGTCACTAAACCTATTTGCCTAGTTCTTACTGCTCTTCTGCCTTAGAACCAATACTTATTCTAAGACAGAAGGATTAAAGGAGAGAGGAAGGAAGGGAGGGAGGGAGACAGAGAAAGAAGAGATCAAAAGCATTAGAAGCAGTCAAAATAATTCTTCAGAGTTAAACTAAGAAAGAAAAAAATGGAAGAAAAAAAGACTATGTCAAAATAGTTAACATTCAGTAGGACTCCATGGATTTTTGTCAAATGTTAAAAAAAATTTAACAAACAATAAAATGTAATGAAAACCAGCTGCATTTCTTACCGTAAGTCAAGCTCTTTAGTTCTAAGAAAGTTTAAAATGGGTGCAAATGCTGCTGGATCTCTATCAATAAATATCTGAAAAATATAGTTGTATTTTATTATTTACTTTTATTTATATTACTCATTTTTATTAATATACTTGCCATTATATTATTTAATACTAATACCATTTAGCCCTCTAATTCTATTGTTTTCAATTTAATCAAGAGAAGGAAAAATTACTTATTCAAATACATTAAAAACCCTTTCATATAAGGACATCCTAAAGTTAACAAACTGATGTTGGGGGGAAAAGTTTATTCATTTTAAAATTAAGAATATAATAGATATAAAATTACTGTGTACAAGTACTTTCTCATAGTCAAAACTGTCCCTTAATAACACTACAAAACTATTTTTGGATTACTCCTATAAAATATTCATACTTCATAGACAAATTAGATCTACTTATCTAGTCCAACCTGAGTAAAATTATTCTACATCTGACAAGTTGTTGTTCAGCCACCTTCACTAAAGAACCTACTCCTCTCTCTAATTGTTAAAAAGTTTTTCCTTTTATCCATATCCTCTGAGGTGACTACCCCACTTCTATTTGCACTGACATAAAGGATCCCAAGAGCTTGACTACTGCATTTCCTTAGAGATTTAGATTAGGAGAAAGGAGATGGGAGATGATTTCTACTGTTATACTGTCATTCAAACTAAGATGGCTGCCCAAATAGACAATAGAATACCAATTCCTATACATCTGGCAAAATCCTAAAGTTCAAATACAATCAAATAATGACTAAAGTAACTTTTACTACCTCAGAACTATACAAATAATTGGCCAGGGGGCAGCTGGGTGGCTCCCAGTGGATTGAGAGTCAGGCCTAGAGATGGGAGGTCCTAGGTTCAAATCTGGCCTCAGACACTTCCCACCTGTGTGACCCTGGGCAAGTCATTTAACCCCCATTGCCTAGCCCTTACTGCTCTTCTGCCTTGGAGCCAATACACAGTATTGACTCCAAGAAGGATGGTAAGGGTTTTTAAAAAACAAACAAATAATTGGCCAGTAGTGGTCTGAAGACAAAAGGGTTCAGGACACAAAGCCAAAACAGAATAACAAGCCTACTATTATCTCAAATCAACAAAATAAAGAAGGGCCATGAATAGGTTTCAAGGCTCTCTAATCCAAAGAAACATCTGAATAAACCTAGAAGAAATCGATGGTTCCAAGAGATACCAAGAATTATCAGGATAAAATCAAAAGTTTGAAAGAATTAAAAAGGGTAAGAATTTTTTTTTTTAAAGATGACTTGGAAAATGAGTCAAAGATATAGATAATTTATAAATCACTGTACTTCTCTGAAAATCATGATTTTAAAAAAGTATAGAAACTATATATTGAGATATTACAAATAAAAAGTCTATCTCTATTAGAAGGCAGAGAGACAAAGTGAACACAGAAAGAATTTACTGATAATCTCATAAATAAAGTCTACAAGGAAAAGTCCCAAGAGTGCCATGACAAAAATCCATGGCTTCCATATCAAAGCAAAAGTCCTGCAAAGACCTAGAAAGAAGAAGTTCAAGCACCAAGGAACCTTAGTCAGATCACACAAACCCTGACAGTTTCTCTGATCAACAAGAAGAGATCTTGGAAAACAATATTCCAAAAAGCAGAAGAGGTAGTCTTAGACCCAAAGATAATTATACAGTGGAAAAAACATGAATGGAACAGAGGGCTCTCAACCATCTCTGATAAAAGATTAGAGCTCAATGGGAACTTTTATAATTTAAGAGTCCAGGGATTCAGGGATAAATTTGAGCAATTGGAAGGAGCTTTATTGTTATAAATGCTTAACATTCTAATACAATGGGAGAAAAGAAGTGATCTTCAAAACCTCACTATCTACAAAAAACTGCTTCAGTTTTGAAATATGAAGGTAGAGTAAAAGAAAGAATATACTAGTGTAGAAAAGAGAAAGAAAGGATGGCTCTTACTACTTTTATACTGTGAAAAGAAAATATTAATATGGAAAAAGAGGTGGGGAGAATGAGTATTAGGTGAATCTCGCTATCATGAAATGGACAAAAAAGTATTGGAAAATACCTAGAGAATTTAGTGTATAAATATATCAAACTCAATATGGAAAAAAGTGGATTGGGAGGTTAAAAGGGAGTCATACTGGGAAATAGTCTTATAAAACATAATTCCTAAACCTGAAGTAAAAAATAAAAACAAAAAATAACTAGAATCTTAAAAGAATAAAACAGAAGGAATTTCAAAGGAAGCCCAAAGTCAGTACATGTAAAATTTATTATATACTTAAAAAAAAAAGCAAGTGGCAAAAAATGGAGATTCATGGTTTCAAAGAGGATCTTTTTCTGTATTTATGGAAATTCTCCTTTTGTGTGTTTGTATGTGTTTAAATATGGGTTAAGAAATTTTTAATTAAAAAAAAGTAATAAATATGCTAATATAGCTCAGGAGTTTCACTTTATGATTATGTTGATTTGAACTTAGTGATCTATACTCAATCAGCTTTAGAAATGGGTTTTTACTAAGTAGAATAGTAATATAAAATCTCTCTTCAAAAGTCCACACACTCTCCCATGAATACATAAAGTATCCATATGAAAGCGTTCTCAAGTTTAGAAATTAAATAAGGAAAAAGACTTGTACAAGAATAATCATAGCTGCGCTCTTTGTGGTGGCCAAAAATTGGAAAATGAGGGGATGCCCTTCAATTGGGGAATGGCTGAACAAATTGTGGTATATGTTGGTGATGGAATACTATTGTGCTCAAAGGAATAATAAAGTGGAGGAATTCCATGGAGTCTGGAACAACCTCCAGGAAGTGATGCAGAGCGAAAGGAGCAGAACCAGGAAATCATTATACACGGAGACTGATACACTGTGATATAATCGAAGGTAATGGACTTCTCCATTAGGGTCAATGCAATGTCCCTGAACAATCTGCAGGGATCTAAAAAACACTATCCACAAGCAGAGGATAAACTGTGGGAGTAAAAACACCGAGAAAAAGCAACTGCTTGACTACAGGGGTGGAGGGGATATGACTGAGGAGAGACTAAATGAACACTCTAATGCAAATACCAACAACAGGGAAATGGGTTCGAGTCAAGAACACATGTGATAGCCAGTGGAATCGTGCGTCGGCTATGGGAGAGGGAAAGGGGGGGAGGGGGAGGAAAAGAAAATGATCTTTTGTTTCCAATGAATAATGTTTGTAAATGACCAAATAAAATAATGTTTAAAAAAAATGTTCAGAGCTTTTAACTCGAGAATAAAGAAATTCATTCTAAGAATAGGGGAAAAAAAAAAGAAATTAAATGTGACAAAGGGGTAACTCTAGTATTTCCTGAAAGTTCTTTTTTGCTAAAATCCCCAAGATGTTTGTCTTTAATATGGTATAGTTTTCTGCTAGATTTTTTTGTAGAAATGTGAGAAGAGGACACAAAGAAAAAGAGTTCACCTATTACCCATGATTCCTTCTCAGGTCTCTGCTCCATTGCCACATCCATGCTCAACCCTCTCATGTACTCAAAATAGATAGATGCATTATAAATCACCCATAGGGGAAGACCAAGTTTATTTAGCCAATACACTCTTCCAATTTTCAATGGTTTATGGGTAATCTAAATTTATCAAGTTCTTTTCTCATTTAGTAGAAAGCCTTGTGTTTGATATTTCTTCAATACAAATTCAGTTCCACCTCCTTAAGATACCAAGGACAGCATTTTATCATCTACTTAAGTAGGAGTGGGTAATCAGTGGACCCCCATCCTTACATTTACAGTAAACCTAAATCTTTATTTCACAACTTCCATCTCTTGCTCTTACTTCTACCCTTGTGGGTCAAAAACACACTAAAATTTATTCATGACAATGCTTCAATACCTGAAGACAGCAATTATCTTTTCTACACTAAAGCATCCTTAATTCTTCTACCCAATTCTTCTATGGTATGATCACCAGCATAGACCCCATCTCAGTCCTTCACTTCTAAATGAGTTCCATCTGGCCTATGAATGCCCTTCAAAAAATGTGACAAAGAGAACATTTATTTTACATAATTTAAAATAATCAAGGGAAAAAAATAATGTAATGTATTTTTAGGATGGGAAAAATAACCTTTTTCAATGTTAGTAAAATTATGAACAAAGTACTAAGTGATGATCTTCCTCTATCAAAAAGTGGGAATATCAATACAAATATGTTTTTGGTGTGACATAAAGAATTACAATTACCGTTGTAAAGGATAATTTTAGCACGGTGACTTAAAATCTAAAATTTAATTGGTCACCAGGGAAAATCCCAAATAATAAAATACCCAAGTCAGCTGAAATTTATGGTGATTCAATTGATATAGTGGAGGAGATTAAGAAGAAGGAAGAAGGAAAAAAAATAGGATTTCTCCCACCTGTCTAGTACCGGGTGGGAAGATTAGGAGATCTAGAAAGTAAGGTTTTTGAAGAGTAAGGAGGAAAAGAATCTGCCTGAACTCCAAAGGGCTCAGCCAAGATGCCTGAACCTGAATCAGCTCAAGGGCAAACTCACTGCCAAACCCAGACAAATAACTGCCACCACTCCAAGATGTCGGAAAGCCTAGCACACTGCCAGCCAGTCACTTCTCCAGGGAAAGATGGCAAAGAGAGCCAGTGATGTGCCTTATGTAGACGGTTTTATGTCACTTTCCTGTGTCTCATCTGTACCAATGACAGCTTAGCTTGACTTAGGACCGCCAAGGGGTATGTCCGCTTTTTTTGCACATGTCTGTTGAAGGACATTTTTCTCAGATACTTAGTCCTTGAGTTTGGTGAAGACCTTCCTAATCTTGTTAAACTCAGGAGGGTGGAGAAATGTAGAGTTCCCAAGACCTGATTCTGTTAGTCCAAGTTATCTCTATTGTTACTGATCAGGAAATAGCTAAATCAGATCTTCTAAAGTAGGGTGGAATAGTTTTAGAATTCACACCATGTAGCATTTATGAAATCAAAGGTACTACTTGACAAAAAAAAAGGCAACCTCTGGAAGCTTCAAAATTAAAGCTCTTCTAGAAAGGAAAAATACTAATTAAGAATAACTACAAAAATTTACCCCCCCAAACAACTGTGTAATTAGAATCTGTTACCCTAATAACTATGATCCCCAGCAAAACTAGGATTCCCAGCACCCTACTCACTTCCTGTCGTTGTTATATGCTAAGGTAGACAGGATATAAAATGGGTGTATCCCCGCCTATCACTCTTTTTCCTTCCTGTCACAGTTTTGGTGGATCAGAGATTTTTGAGCAGGTAGAAAAACTTAGTCACATGGTTCTATTGTCAGATGATAAACTTTGTAAAACAATACTTGAAGTATTGTACATTAATTTAAATCCTACACTACAAATATCTTCATTTCACAGAAGAAACTAAAGCTCAAGGGCTAATTAAGTTGCCCATGTTCAGTTAGTGAATTTTATAGGAATGACCTAAAACTGGATTTTCTTGATTCCACTACTCACTGAGTTGCCTTTGTAGGAGCAATACACAAATCATGTACAAATTGAAAAATGAATTCTAACTTTTAAGAAAAAAGTCTAAATCTTTGGGAAAGATATGAAGACTATAATTATCAGGTTTTATAAAAACCAAATAGGCAAGGCAGGGAAGCAGGGGGAGAAGAGAAGCAAAACATATAGCCTATATTTTGAATAATGGGATGATTACTGATAAATGAGAAATTCATTTAAGAAAATCAAAAGACTAAATGCTATGATACACATTCCATAAATACATTCTCCCAGAATTTGCTGAATACCAAATAAGTGATTTCTAACACATCAATATGCTCTCTAAAAAAAGTGTACATATAATAGATTTCAGAAAGATGACATATCCAAATTCTTTTGCTTGTGTTCTCTGTCAAACTTTGTCCTGAAAAGAAGTAATTAATTAGGTAAAACACATTTTAGTCAAAGGTATCAGAGACAATGAATAGCAAAAAAATTTATAGCAGGTATTTCTGATAAAGGTTCATTAGTCAACTATATAGGAAGCTATCAAATTTGTAAAAATAAGAAACATTTCCCAATTGATAAATAGCCAAAGAATTTGAATAGGCAGATTTTTTTTAAACTCTTACCTTCCATATTAGAATCAATACTGTGTATTGGTTCCAAGGCAGAAGAGTGGTAAGGGCTAGGCAACGGGGGTTAAGTGACTTGGCTCATAGTCACACAGCTAGGAAGTGTCTGAGGCCACAATGGAACCTAGGACCTCTCATCTCTAGGCCTACCTCTCAATCCACTGAGCCACCCAGCTGCCCCTAATAGGCAGATTTTTAGAAGGAATCAAAACTATATAGTTATGAAATAAATCACTATTGATTAGAAAAATGCAAATAAAGTAAATCCAGAGTACCACCTTATACCTGTCATATGTCATATCTGAGAAAATGCTGGAGGAGTTGAAGGAAAATAGGTACACTAATAAACTCTTAGTGGACTTGGGAACTAGTCCAATTATTCTTGAGAACAAATTGGAACTGTGCCCAAAAACCTATAAATTGTGCATACATATATATGCATACAATGTGCATACAATAATAATGCCAACACTATTACTAAGTCTATATCCCAAAGAGATCAAAGGAAAATAACCTATATGTACAAAAATATTTATAACAGCTTTTAGTGGTGGTAAAGAATTTGAAACTGAGGAGTTGCATATCAATTGGGAAATGGACGAACAAGTTGTAAAATATGATTTTGATGGAGTACTATGCTATAAAAAATGACAAGGGGGTGGTTTCAGAAAAAGAAAAGGGGAGGAGATCTAGAAGTGAGAACCAAGAGGTCATTGGGCAGAGCAACAGCAACACCACAATGGTGATGACTGTGAAAGACTTGGTTCAGATAAATATAAAAATCCAAGACAATGCCAAGGACTCATGATGAAAAAGTACTGTCTACCTCTAGAGAAAAAACTGATGTACTCGTGAATACAAACTGATGTTTAACTTTCTCTCTCTTTTTTTTGGCAATATGGCTAATATAGAAATATGTTTTGCACAATTTTACAGGTATGACTGATATCATTTTGCTTGCATTCTTAGTGGGGAAGGAATTAGAGAATTTGGAATTCAGTTTTTTAAAAATGTTTAAAATAAATAAAATGTAATATTTTTAAACTAGGCAATTTAGAGACCAATGGTAACCAATGACAGCTATTTTGGTTGAATGATGGGATCAAAAACTATAATGTGGAGTTAGAAAGATTGTGTGATGAAAAAAAGTGGATGCATATAGCCTCCTCTAAGATTTTATCCATAAGAGGCCAGAGACATAAGTGACAATAGTTAGCAGGATGGATGGATAAAATGAGGGTTTTTTTTTTTTGAAGGTGGAAATACCACTAGCCATGAAAGGATTGAAGGTAATTAAGAGAAAGAATAGAAAGGACAATTTATTGGGTTAGATAGGATGGAATGGGATCACTAGTACATGTATAGGGGTTGGTCTTCACAAGGAGGACCACCTCAACACAATTTTTTTCAGTAAATTATGAGGCAAGGTTCTCAGCTAACAGGGTGGCAGAAAGGAAGATCTATGGTAGGTTTAAGAAGGGATAAAACATTTGCTTGGCAGCAGTGAGGGCCCAACTGAGGCTGTATAACTTCAAATATGCAGTGGATTCTAGTCAGCAGATTTTTGTGAATCTTAAAACTGCCCAGACTCTACTTCATAAGATTTGATTAAGCTATTCCCCATTTTTAACAATGGAGGTACTTGGTCAGGAATGTATTGAGAACTTTTAAAATTACTCCACCCTACTCAGACAGTGCCTTGGGGGAAGATAAAGTTGAAAACTCTTGATTGAACAATGAAAAGTCCCCAACTCATACTTATAGTGAAGCAAAAACCTTAAGTTAGGTCTATTTTTTGATCTAATACAAAAAGGTACTCAGAACCTATAAAAGTTAAATTAGTACCTAAAAGGTCAAGCAACTTACAAAAGGCAAGCTTAACAAAAGAGGTGTGAAATACTCAGTAGATTTTATCTAACCAGAGAAGGTGAGAACAAAAGAAGATGTGAACTAAGAATGGGCAGTCCTGAGAAAAAGTGTCTACTGTGATTGGCAGATGTGAAAATTTAGGGGAGGTAACACAAGAGAAAATTTATTTAAAAGGAAGGGGAGTTCACAATTGAGTAGTTTTGGAGTTCGTAGAGTTTTGGATTGGAAGTTAGTTGGAGTTGGAGTTCGGAGGTTTGGAGCTTGCTTGAAGATGATCTTGTAGTGAGTGATAAAGACTGACTCGCTCTCCCTTAGGTTCAGGCCCTTTCCTACTCTGCTTGGCTTCTCTCTCTCTCTCTCTCTCTCTCTCTCTCTCTCTCTCTCTCTCTCTCTCTCTCTCTCTCTCTCTCTCTCTCCTTCCCTTAATTCCTTCATTTGTATTAATTGAAATCTTCATAAAACCCAGTTGACTTGGGTATTTTCATATTTGAGAATTTTCCCATGGCAACCACTTAATTTTAGATTTTAACTCAAGACACTAAAAATTATCTTTACAGTTTTGGCAATTCACAGTCTTGGCAAACCACATTTTCACAGTTACAGTGGAAGATCAGAAAGGAATTCTCTAATGTTCATACTCCTTTTCAAACAGAGAGAAGCAGGGGCCCAGTAGGAAGAGAGTACTGAGGAGGCTTAAGATTCAGAGTAGTGCAGTGATGAGTTTCTGAAGATTATGAAGTAGTAGAGTAGCTGGATAGGAAATGCCTTTCAGATAACTGATATTGCCAAAAGAAATCCAAAAATCACTGTCAAAATTATTGAATACTGTGGGTAGTTAGGTGGCTTAGTGGATAGAGCCAGGTCTAAAGATGGGATCCGGTCCTAGGTTCAAGTTCACTCTCAGATACTTCCTAGCTATGCTACCCTGGGTAAGTCACTTAACCCTATTTACCCAGCCATTGCTGCTCTTCTGCCTTCAGATGAATACACAGTATTGATTCTAAAAATCTACAGGTTTTTAAAAAATCTTGGGCAAGAAAGTATAGAGGAAGATGGTATTTTTCACTGATGCTGATGAATCATGGTCTTCAGAAGAGAAAGGAATACTTGGAAAGTGAACAGTTGGTTAAGAAGATAAGAGTCTAGGAAAGATAATTATTTCAAGACTTTGGCTTCCAATATAGGAATGACAAAGTAAAAACAAAGGAGAAATGATGGAAGAAGTAGAGAATCATGATAGCTATTGCTGCCAAAGCACTCTAAATTGGAATTGGAAATTCTGCTTCATAGACATTATCTCATGTAAGTCTCACAATAACTGTGTGACGTGATAATAGACTTCAGAAAGAAGACATAGCTAAATTCTTCTTTTGCTTGTGTTCTCTGCCAAAAAGAATGTTCTTTGAACTAAAAATGAAAAAAGAAAAAAGACAAACAAGGAATAAAAACTCAATATAATTAAGAAGAGATACTAGCAGAACATCTAGTTGTCCTTGATAAATTCAAGTCATATTAAAGCCAGACATCCCAGGTATAACTGAACCACTGTTCTTAAAATGCAAAATATCATAAGGATCAGAAAAGATGCCACAGGGCTGGAGAATAGCAAAAGCTTTGATATTCAATAAAAAGTAATAGTGGACTTAGTAAACTGCAGGCTTGATAAACATGCATTTTTAGTATCACATTTATTTCCAGATATATTTTTCCCCTCCACCTAGAAAGCTTTTCAAAAAAAGAAAAAGAAAGAAAATGATTGAGCAAAATAACCAATCCATGAGCCATGTGTGGGACAGCATATGCACAATATTATACATATACAGTCTCTTCCCTTGTGCAATGTAGGAAAAAAAAATAGTTTCTTAATTGTTATCCCAGACCAGGCATGGTCATTACAATTTTACAATGTTGTTTCCTTTCATTGTTGTCTACTTTTATAATATTGTACTCACACATTATATGTATTTTTTCCTAGCTTTGCTGTTCTCTGAATTCTTCAAATTTATCCTTTCTGAATCATTCTATTTTCAGTAAACATAATCAAAGCAAGTCCTATATTATAAAAGGGCTAATTTTTGGTCATTTAGACAAAGAAATAGTGATCACAAAGAACTGATCGTGCTAGACTAACCTAATTTCACTTTTTGACTAATTTACTGGGTTACTAGGTTGTTAAAGAGCTAGAGAATGCTATTGGCATATCAAATATTTGGTAAAAGTCATTCTTGCTATTACTGTTGGAAAAGATCAGGAGACTGACGTTAATGATATTGATTAAATGATATTAGTTAAATGATTTGAAAATGGCAGAATTCAGGGATGTCATTAATGGTTTGGTGTCAACATAGAAAATATATAGTATCTAGTGGGCTGCATCAAGAATCTGTTCTTGATGGTGGCAAAAAATTAGAAAATGAGGGGATGCCCTTCGATTGAGGAATGGCTAAACAAATTGTGGTAGTGATGGAATACTACTATGCTAAAAGGAATAATGAACTGGAGGAATTCCATGTGATTTGGAACAACCTCTGTATTAAGGGATTATTTAAGTAAGAAATGATGATGTTAAGATCAGATCTGCCAATCTCCTCCCTTTTCCTCCTTATTTATCCCTCCTCCCTTCCCTCCCTATATGATTCTTCTGTTGGTCTCATTGAAATCAGCTCAGAGTGAGTCGTTTGGTATATCAGATAAATCACTCTTTATCTTCTCTAAGATTAAGTAAGGGGTTTATTTAAGAGAAGGGGAAAGGAAAAGAAGTTTAGGGGGAGAAAGGGTTTGGGGTTTCCCTAATACTAAACAATTCTTAAGTTGGAGGATGGTGGAATATAGTTCAGATATGGGAAAATGGTCAACAGGTCTTAAAGATTCAAGTTCACTGCAGTATAGCAGAAAGAAACCAGAGAACAGGACTTTTGTCCTTCTTCTTTTCTGTCCCAAGGCAAAGAGACTCAGTTTTTCAGTTTGCCTCCTCCTTTTTCAATGGTCCTTCCTGGTCCCCATTCTAAATAGAATGTTCATCTTGAACAACAGGTTCTGGAGTCCTTGCTTTTCCAGCCTTTTCTGTAGACTTTCTTTTTTCCATCTCTCCTTCACATATTACTCCTCCAGGAATTGATACAGAGTGAAAGGAGAAGAACCAGGAGAACATTGTACACAGAGAGAGATACACTGCGGGACAATCAAATGTAATGGACTTCTCTACTAGTAGCAATGCAATGATCCAGAACAATTTTGAGGGACTTATGAAAAAGAAGACTATCTACATTCAGAGAAAGAACTGTGGGAATAGAAACACAGAAGAAAAAACATTTGTTTGATCACATGGTTCGATGGGGATCTGGTTGGGGATGTAGACTCTAAATGATCTATCTCGTGCAAATATTAATAATATGGAAAGAGGTCTTGACCAATGACACATGTAAAACCCAGTGGAACTGCTCATTGGCTATTGGATGGGGGTGGGAGGGGAGGAGGGAAAGAACATGAATCATGTAACCATAGGAAAATATTCTAAATTAATTAATTAAATAAATGAACAATTTAAGAAAAAAATCTGTGCTTGAAGGGGCAGGTAGGTACCATAGTGGATAGACTGCCCAAGAAATCGGGAGGTTCTGGGTTCAAATGTGACATCAGATATTTTCCTAGTTGTGTGACCCTGGGCAAGTCAATTAAAACCTCAGCTGCCTAAGCCTTATTGCTCTTTTATCCTGGAATCAATACTTGGTATCAAATTCCAAGACAAAAGGTTATGGGTTAAAAAAAATTTTGTTTTTTCTCAATAACATTTTTATCAATTATGCACTTGAAGACACAGATTATATATATACAGACACACATAGAATTTACATTGGGTAATAGATTTAAGGTCCAAAAGAATCATGAAATGATAGAACAATTAGCCATATCTAATAAAATGAAGATAAATACAAAGTTTTACACTTCAATTCAGAAAGTCAACTTCACAAGTACAAGGATGTAGCTATAGGGCAGTTTGTATGAAAAAGTTTTAAAAAGTTTTTTAGTAAATTGTAAGCTAAAAAAATCAACAATGTAAAAGAGTAGCCAAAATTTCAGAAGAAAATGATACTCCTACTGAATTCTTACCTGGTCAGACTATATCTAAAGTTTTGCATTCAGATCTGGACAATATATTTTAGAAAGGATATTGAGAAGTTGCAAAATGTACCATAGAGGGTAAGCAACATAGTGAAGGACCTCACAATCATAACATATTAAGATTGGCTAAAGCAAAGTGAAATAGTTTATAGGAGAGAGCAAAATTGTCTTAATTTATTTGAAGGTCTATCACACTCAAAAAGAATAAAACTTATTCTACTTGGCTACAGAGGGCAAAACTAGGAATAATGGAGGAAAGTCACAGAAGGGAAGTTTTCAACTCAACATCCTGAGAAGGCTGAAGAATATTACAACTAGAAATTACATTATAGGGATTGGGGAAATTACATTATAGGGATGTAAAGGATGTCATTAAAAAAATGTATGACAGGAAAAAAGTGAGTCAGTAATATATCAGGAGCAAAAAATAATTGACAAATAACCTTAAGTGTTGTCCTGCCAATTACACAATGTAAAGATAACTGGAAGAAAGTATCCAAAGCACTGGGTAAGCCCAGTGGAAAATGGACTGAGGATAAATTAAAGTCACAAAGGCATCAAGAATTTGCATAGCAGATCAATAAGATCACAGAGAAGTTATCCTTACGAAATGATTTCACTAGTATGCTTTAAAAATGCTAACAACTCTAAAAATGGCATTGATTAAGCTCACTACCAAGTAAAATATCATAGAATAAACTATAGAACCATCATATATCAATGTTATTATATACCAATGTAATAAACAACATAATTGCAACTATAAATTAGTTTATGACAACTACAATTTCATTATCCTGGGTAAAAAACTAAAGTTTATTAATAACTGGAAAACATCAAAATCTTAGGGAAAAATTAGATACCTACATTATATTTTTGTAAAAACTTTTTTTAGTTTTATGGTGTTTTTAGTTAAATGGTGGGTATAAAACTACATTTTAATTGGAAACATGCTTAATCAAAGTATTATACTCACAGCACCAGTTTCATCTCGTAGTGTTGAAATTCTTCCACTCAGAAGACTATAAAATATAAACATTAGGTTGTAGTTACATATACACATATGTATATCTATGTCTATGCCTCAATTTTAAATGTATGTGTATTTGTGTAAATATATAAGCATGTCACACACATGAATACACATTATTTCAAAGCCTTGGGGTAATTTTTAAATTTTAATTTTTCCCTAATTACATGTAAAAAGTTTCTAATATTTTTCAAAGAAAGAGTCTCAAATTCTCTCTCTCTCCATCCCCACCTTCCAGCACCTCATTCCCACTGAGATGGTAAACAATCTCATATATAGATTTTACATGTGCAATTAAGGAAGGAAACTTGAATCAAACAAAGTTAATAAAGTGAAAAAAGTTGGCTTTTTATAGATTCAGACCCCATTACCTCTTTCTCTGGAAGCAGATTTTTTTTTTTATCTTGAGCCTTTGGAAATTAATTTGGATCATTGTATTGCTAAGAATAGTTAAGTTATTCAGAGTTGCTTATTACATAGTATTCCTATCAGTGTGTACAATGTTTTTCTGGTTCTGTATTTCATTCTGTTTCAGTTTTGTCTTTCCAGGTTTTTCTGAATTTCTTTTGCTCTTCATTTCTTACAGTATAATAATATAACACTCATATTCTATAACATTCAGTCATTCCCCAATTGATCAAAAACCCCTAACTTTCCAATTCTTTGCCCCAATAAAAAGAATGACTTTAGTTATTTTTGTACATTAGGTCCTTCCCCGTTGTTTTTTAGCTTTGAAATACAAACCTGGTAACAATATTGCTGGATCAAAGGGTATGTACTGTTTTATAGTCCTATAAGCATAGATCTAAATTGCTCTCCAGAATAGCTGAATTCAGTTCACAAATACCCCAATAGAGCATTCGTGTCTCAATTTTCCCATATCCCCTCCAAGTTTTTTCATTTTCCTTTCCTGTCATAATAGCAAATCTGATAGGTATGGGGTGGTACCTCAGTTGTTTTAATTTGCATTTCTCTAATACTGATTTAGAGCATTTTTTGTATGAGTATAGAACTTTAATTACTTTGTCTTAGAACTTTCTGTTCATATCCTTTGTCTCTTTATCCACTTGGAGAATGATATATTCTTATATATTTGACTCATTTCTCTAGGTATATGAGAAATAAGGCCTTTATTAGAGACTTGTAAAAAAAAATTTTACACCATTACAACATTACTGTATTCCTCTCCATCCTATTTCTCCCTGTTTAGTTTCTGACCATCACCTCTCCCAATTTACCATTTTCTATTAGCCCCATCCTCCTTTTCTTTGTCCCCTCCTACTTTTCTATAAGACCTACAGTGTAGGATAAAACAGATTTCTTATATCCTATTGTGTATGTTCTCCTCTCATTGAGTCAATTGTGATAAGAGTAAGGTTGGTGTGCTCCTCTCCACTCACATCTTCCCCTTCACTGTAAAAGCTCTTTCATGCCTTTTATGTGCAATAATTAACCCCATTCTGTATTTCCTTCCCCCTTCTTCTAATGCATTCCTCTTACTCATACCTTAATTTCATTTTGTTTTTTATGTCACACCATCACATCCAACTCACACCTTTGTCTTCTGGCTATGTATATTCTTTCTAACCTCTAATAACAATGACAAATTTCTTAAGAGTTTCATCTTCCCATAGGAGAATCATCTTCCCATATAGGCATGTAAACATTTTAACCTTTTTGTCTTTTAATTTATCTTTCTTGTTTGCCTTTTTATGCTTCTCTTAAAATATACTTGAGAGTCAAATTTTCCATTCAGTTCTGGTCTTTTCATTAGTAATGTTTGAAAGTCCTCTATTTCATTCATTACCATTTTTTTTCCTCTGAAGGATTTTGCTCAGTTTCGCCCTCTGGAATATCACATTCCAAGTCTTCTGATTCTGGAATGTAGAAGCTTCTAAATCTTGTATTATTCTGACTGTGGCTCCATGATATTAAAATTGTTTCTGTTTTGGCTTCCTGAAATATTTTCTCCTTAGCCTGGGAGTTCTGGAATCTGGTTATAATATTCCTAAGTTATCCTTCTGGGATCTCTTTCAGGAGATAGTTGGTAAATTCTTTCAATTTCTATTTTGCCCTCTGGTTCTAGAATATCAGAACAGTTTTCCTTAATAATGTCTTGAGAGATGTTGTCTAAACTTTTTTTGATTGTGGCCTTCAGGTAGACCAATAAATCTTAGATTATCTTTCCTGAATTTATTTTCCAGGTCATTTTGTTTCCAGTTGTTTTTCCAATAAGATATTTCACATTTTCTTATAATTTTTTATTCTTTTGACTTTGGTTGTTTCCTGATGTCTCATGGAGTCATTAGCTTCTACTTGCCTAATTCTAATTTTTAAGGCATACAATTATCTTGAGTGACCTTTTGTTCATCCTTTTCCATTTAGTCAATTATACTTATTAAAGTTCTTTTCTTCAGTTTATTTTTGTACCTCTTTCAATAGAGTCAATTCTGCATTTAAAAAGTTCTTCTCTTCTGCATATTTTTGCATATCTGTTTCCATTTGGACAATTCTATTTTTAAAGCATTTCTTCTCTTCACTGGATTTTTGTGCATCTTTTACCAATTGGCCTATTCTGTTTTTTTTTTTAAGGCAATTTCTTTTTTATTTTAAGCAATATTTTTGGTACCTCTTATCAAGCTGTTGACTCTTATTTCATGACTTTCCTATTTCAATTTCATTTCTTTTCCCAATTTTTCTTCTACCTATTTTATCTGATTTTTTAAAACTCTTTTTGAGCTCCTGCATTAAATTTTCTGAGATTGACAGCAACTCATATTTTTTCTTGGAGTCTTTGGATGCAACAGCATTGACTTTGTTGTCTTCTGAGTTATTGTTTTGGTCTTCCCTGTCACCAAAATAACTTTCTATGTTGAGTTTCTTTCTTTGCTCATTTTGCAGCCTTTGTCTTTTAATTTAATTTAAAAACTGTTAAAGTTAAGCTGTGTAACTGTGGTATGTTCCAAGCTTCATGTTCTTTGTGTAGCTACCTTCAGAGCTAGCCCTGGGGATCTATCTGCTTTCAGTTCTTTAAAGGTAGTATGATGTAAGAAGAGAGGTGTTTATCTCTTATAATCAGAGAGATGCAAATCAAAACAACTCTGAGGTATCACCTCACACCTAGCAGATTGGCTAACATGACAGTTATGGAAAGTAATGAATGCTGGAGGGGATGTGGCAAAGTAGGGACATTAATTCATTGCTGGTGGAGTTGTGAACTGATCCAGCCATTCTGGAGGGCAATTTGGAACTATGCACAAAGGGCGATAAAAGAATGTCTACCCTTTGATCCAGCCATAGCACTGCTGGGTTTGTACCCCAAAGAGATAATGGACAAAAAGACTTGTACAAAAATATTCATAGCTGCGCTCTTTGTGGTGGCCAAAAATTGGAAAATGAGGGGATGCCCATCAATTGGGGAATGGCTGAACAAATTGTGGTATATGTTGGTGATGGAATACTATTGTGCTCAAAGGAATAATAAAGTGGAGGATTTCCATGTGAACTGGAACAACCTCCAGGAAGTGATGCAGAGCGAGAGGAGCAGAACCAGGAGAACATTGTACACAGAGACAAACACACTGTGGTATCATCGAACGTAATGGACTTCTCCATTAGTGGTGGTGTAATGTCCCTGCACAATCTGCAGGGATCAAGGAGAAAAAAAACACTATCCAAAAGCAGAGGACAAACTGAGGGAATAGAAACACCAAGGAAAAGCAACTGCCTGACTACAATGGCTGAGGGGACATGACAGAGGAAAGACTCGGAGCGAACACTCTGATGCAAATACTAACAACATGGCAATGGGTTCAAGTCAAGAACACATGTGATACCAGTGGAATCGCACGTTGGCCACGGGGGGTGGGAGGGAGGAAAAGAAAATGATCTTTGTCTTTAATGAAAAATGCATGGAAATGATAAAATAAAATACTATAAAATTTAAAAAAAAAAAAAAAGAAGAAGAGAGGTGTTTAATATTCTCCCAGCCTGTGCTGTGAACAAACACAAGCACTCTTTTCTCCCTTGGAACTGTGACTATGGTCCCCTGCTCCGCTGTGGCCACAAATGCTGGTATGTGCTATTGCTCCTCCTCACCCAGCAGCTTCACCTCAGGACTGCTACCTGGCTGGATCTGTGTGTGGGCAATGCAATAGGAGTCTCACAGCCATTGATTCAGTTATCCCTCCATGGTCTATACACTGTTGCCTCGGAGCCTGCTTTGTTATGCTGCTTTTTACTCCATTCTCACCTCTGTAAACTAAGATCTTTCATGCTAGCTTTCAAGTTGTTTTAGGCTGAAAAATTATTTTTTTTCCTTTTTTGTGGATTATATTGCTCCAAAATTTGTTTAAGTGTTATTTCACAGTTTTTAAGTGGGCAATTTGGTAGCGGATCAGGTGGGTCTCTGCCCATCTATGGTAGTTTTAAGCTATTAAAGTTTGAAAGACATAAAAATGCACCAAGACCTCTAGAATATCATGGATACATTATTTTATTATTATACAAATTTAACTCATACTTATGGAGTATCTGAATAAAGTCAACCTAAAAAAAAAATTCAAAGTCATGGTTAAGTTCAGGTCTCCAAAAGCATTTCAGTTGGGTATTTTACTCCTTTAATGAAACTAACTGCCCTTTAATTATAAAGGTATTTGACTTTTCACCTTGAAATGAAGTTTGGTATTTGTAAGTACTCCTTTATGAATAAAAGCCCAGGAGTAAGAAGTGGGCCTAAATGTTCAGTAAATTATTTTAAGTACTTGGAAAATCAGTTTATTCTAGCTACAATGTGTTAAACAGGTCTTTTCCTATCATGACAATTATATACAATGTATATATTGTCACCTTCAAAAAATCATTTCTTATAAACAAAAATCTTTGAAAAAGTTAAATGATTATCTCACACAAATGTTATTTTGGACAAGTCACTTGAAAGTCCCTGAGAGTCTTACTTTTCTTATTTATATAAAAAAGTAAGTTAATCTAAATGATATAAGATCTTTCCCAACTCAAAAGCTTCAAATGTATTTTTTTTTAGTTTAGTGATTTAGTAAAATATTGACCTGCTTTCCTACAAGTGAGACTCTAAAACACAAATACAAATGAGCTACAACCTGTACTCAGAATATAGTAAGTCGATGATCAAAGCAGTTAACATTCCATTATGAAAATCTAAGAAAAATAAAAGACTTTTCTTGAACAAGAAAAGTTTACTTTTTATTACTCTGGCAAACAATCAACATTCTAAAAATGATGATATTCAAGATATAAATGTAAAATACCTGGAAAAAAATGAATCTGGAATCCACATAAGTGTTTGTCTTGAGGTACTGAATCTGTAATGGAAAATTAAATCTTAATCAGAAACCAGAAAAGGTGATTTGAAATTTCACTAATATTCATGAATAGCAAATAACATTTCTCTAAAATATGTATTTACTAAATTGTACCATGGAAATAAGGGATTCAGGTCAAAAGTAATTTCTAATCCATGAAACATATGTTCCCGAAGGACAAATATTGCTTATTTTTTTGTCTTCATAATGCCAGTACTTGGCATATTGCCTAGCACACTTTGTTCAATCATGTCTAACTCTTCATGAATCGATTTGGGGTTTTTCTTGGTAAAGACACTTGAGCAGTTTGGCATTTCCTTCTTCAGCTCCTTTTAGAGATAAGGAAATGGAGGAATTTGGGTTGAGTGACTTGCCCAAGGTCATATAGCTAATAAATGTTTGAGTCCAGATATGAACTCACAAATTTGAGTCTTCTAGTCCTAATACTCTAACCACTGCACCACCTAGCTGCCCCTGCCTAGTACATGAGGTAGGTATTTAATAAATGCTTACTGAACTGAGCTGAGACTATAGAGTTATTCAATCATAGGTTTAAAAAGGGCCTTAGAGGTCCTTATTTTACCCTTATTTTAAAGATGAGAAATCTGAGATACAAAGGGCTTGACACACAGAGGCAAAATTCAACTGAATTTCTTTTATTATACCAACTCAAACTAATAATCTACCTCTTTATTTTGTGTATAAACTAACTAGGATATTTTGTTAAAGAGAAGTAGTTACCTCTGATAATACTAGCAAAAGAATAGAAAGCTAAAGCAAACATCCTTAAATTTCCTTTAATGATCTACTTTTAAACCATTATCATTCAATTTATTTTCATCTTTTTTTAATAGACTCAATCTGTACAATAATTTTTTTAGTTATTTCTACCTAATATATAAAGTGGTGCTTCCCTCAGAAGCAATCAAACCACTAAATAGATGATCAAAACAATGACATCAAATAGTGGGGAAAGAAACTGAAAAGTTATTTGGCAGAAATTAGGCTTATATAGAGAGATCCCATTTTACTTTTTATTATATATGTTCTACATACATTTGTCACACACAATACAATAACTACAAATAGAGATATATTACCTAAATATAGAAAGTTTACAACATAAAAATTTGGGAAGAATTGAAAGAATAGCCTTAAGTAACTATCATGCTGAAGGAAAAATACTTAGCTAAACAAAGGAGAGGTGGATCACAGAATATAAAATGAAAATAGTCTCAATCACAAATTAAGACAAATATACATTAAATCAACTTTGAGGTTTCAACTCACATTCATATTAGAAATTGGATCTTGTAATATTAGTTTAGAGATAAGAAGTAGAGAAGCTGGTTTGAGAAACAATTGGGGTTTCAAACAGAGCTGAGACAGAGTGTCAATTTCAAGTCTAACAGTTTTTCTGTGACAGTGGCTCTGAGAGTGTCCCCATTGATCTGAGGGAATTGGCAGTAAGAAACTCCCTCTCTCTCAGGGCTTGGAAGAGGTAACATCTTTTTTCTCTTTCTCTCCTCACTGTCTGAGGTAGAAGGAAAGGAGGAAAAGACCTGAAGGAGATTAAGTATTTTCCTTTTACAACTTGGGAAACACTAATGATAATCTATTGATTATCTACTGCTATTTTTATAGATTGTTTATACTCTGAGAAGAGCAATGAAAGAATTGGTCTTTGGTTTGGACTCTTGAGTCTGCTAAGGCTCAGAGTCCTAACTTGGTTCTTGTTGAGGCTCAGCCAGTTAGCCTTTGTTATTTTTCTAACTTGAAGACAAAGTTGAGAATTATAAAGATAATAATGTTAGTCTATTTAGAATAGTAAAAATTTGGGTTAGTCACATCAGGAAGGATCCGTGTAGCCTGGGGAAACAGGAGAAGCAGTACCTTGAGAAACTAGGTAGTTTTATTTGGGTGAATTTAGAATCCCTTAGAGTTAGAAATCCTTTCTTATCTTTATATATTTCAATAAATAATTTTTTTATAACAAGAGTCTAGCATCCTTGCACATGGCCCTGAAAAGTTCACTTATCAGCGTCACTTCACTTATATAAACTGAAGATACTTTGTAAGCACAGGAAGCAGAGTATCTAATCAATAAACAATTCATTGCCCATTATTTTTACAGTTGGAAAATATGGCAAAAGAAATAACTAATGTTTGATCCAGTCATTATGGAAAACAATTTTTAACTATTTCCCAAAAGTTATTAAGCTGAGGTCCTTTGACTTCCCTATACTACCACTATTGCCATCCAAAGAAAAAAGGCATGTGTGTACAAAAAATATTTACAGGAAAAGGGGCAGCTGGGTGACTCCTGTGGACTGAGAGCCAGGCCTAGAGACAGGAGGTCCTAGATTCAAATCTGGTCTCAGAACCTTCCTAGCTGTGTGACCCTGAGCAAGTCACTTAAACCCCAATGCCTAGTCCTTACCATTCTTCTGCCTTGGGACCAATAGACAGCATTGATTCTAAGGCGAAAAGTAAGGATTTAAAAAATTTAGATAGATAGATAGAGAGAGAGAGAGAGAGAGAGAGAGAAGATAGATTAGATAGATGTAGATATAGATATTTATTTATAGGAGCTCTTTGTGGAAAAGTTAAAATTTGGAAACTAATAAGCTGTTCTATTAAGGAATGGTTAAACAAATTATGGTATATGAATATAACAGAATATTACGGTGCCTGTAATAGTTAAAATTAAATTATGAGGCTGCTAGAAGATGTAGTAGCTTTATTACATCAAAGATAGTAAAGAGAAGGAAATGTAGGAAAGAGGTAAAGAGTTGCTTAGCTGAATACCCTATTTGTCATTTGATGGATTGAAGCTCACCACCAACATGGGGTTCCTTTATGTTCCAAGTTCCTGCCAGGAGAAGAAGAGGGAGAGGGAGAGGAGGAGGGAGAGAGAGACAGAGAGAAAGGGAGGGAGGAAGGGAGACAGGGTGAGAGGGAGGGAGAGAAAAGTGCCTTGGTCTCTCCTTAATAAGCAATTTTCTCCACCTACTAGCTCTCCCAATCACATCTGAGGAACAAATTGTAGTTCCTTAATTTTCATGGCAAGGGGGGAGGGGGTGACCATGCCTGTGGGATAAGTTTCCCATCTCAATGGTTTCAATTTCCTTTCTCTGAAGGTTTCTCTATACTTGCAGATCTCAATGGTAAAGGATTTTCACGTCCCTAGTTGACACCATCAAACAAAGCGACATAATGGAGGGGGAATTTCCCTACCCACATGCCATAAGAAACAATAAAATAGACAGTTTCAGAGAAATTGGGAACAATTTCATTAATTCAGAGAAAAATTAGCAAAACTAGAACTTATATGACAACCGCATTGTAGTTAAAAACAACTTTGAAATATGAATTTTAGATTTTCTCCATTTTGCTTAGTCTTAGAATTCTAACAACCAGGAATGTATACACCCCTACTTACGGATTAAGTGAGGAGGATGGCCTGTGACTGACATGTGCTAGCAAGTGACAAATAAGAAACAAGTGACAGATCCCCTGGGTTGTCCTAAGTCAAGCTCAAGCTACCACTGGTACATAAGAGACGCAGGAAGTGATGTAAAGAACTGTCTATATATTTTTGCATCACTTCCTCTTGCTGGACTGTCTCTGTATCTGTCTGTCTGTCTCTCTTGTGCTTGCTAATGGAGACATGGGCTTTTTTCCGAGTTGGGAGCTTGAGACAGCATTCTTGGCGTCTTGGCATTTGCAGCTTGCCGGTGAGGTGCCTGGGAGAAGCTCTGTAGCGTGGGTTATGTGGAAGAGACATGAAGGAAGAGAAAATTTCAAGCATGCAAGACAGAAAGCTGGGGACATCATCTGTCAATCAAGGTGAAGATTCCAAACAGAATGTTCCCAGGAAGATTAGTTGGAGCCTGGAAAGGAGAGGAACTGAGAGACCTGGGTGGCTCTGACAGAGTGGTAGAGAAGAAGCTGGGATTTCTAGCTTTGAACTACTTCTCTTGGTTTTGTAGAGAGTCTTCCTTAATTATTGGCGGAAGGGAGAGGAAGCTGAGAACTAATCCTTGTTCTGTCCCAGGTTGAAGGACCCTGGGGGGGCTTCTGGGGTTAGGCTGAGAAGATATCAACTTTTGTTGGTGGCTTTGTGTGATTGGAAGAAGAAAGAAGATTAAACAGTTATCCCTTACAGACTTTTATGTCACAGTTGTGACAAGACTGACATTTCCCAAAACCCTCATAATTCTTCCTTATAGATTAGGGAAACCCTCATCCCTCTCACCTCATCTTACCTCAGTTCTCCATCCTGTTGTTCCCAATAAACCCCCTTACTTCAGAAAAGAAGAGTAAAGAATATTTCTCTGAAATCTCATAGTTCCTCTGAGTTACTTAGAAGGTGGCTGACTAAGACCGGGGGAGGGGAAAGGGAGGCAGAAGGGCATAGGTAGAAACTGGGAGGTAAAGGGAGGAGGAGGGTAGGAAATATCTTGATCTTTACCATCAATAGTGATCAATAGGCAACCCCAGAATATATCTCTCTCTAATAGTATTTCTCTATCAGAAGTATTTCTATCTCCATTATAACTAGGCACCCTGAGGTGTCCCCTAGTATCTCTCTAGTCACAAGCCAGAGTATCCCAGTTATTGTAACCAGTAATAGCTCCAGATTATCTATTCTAATAGTTAGGTGACCTGTCTTCCCTGAGCGACCTTGGTGAGGTGACTGATTCCTCCTTTTCTCCTTTCCTTAACCTCCAACTCCTACCTGATTTCACAGAGCAGTCCAATTCCCTTTTATCCCTCTTCTTAATTTCTTCCCTCTATTGTAATTAAACCACCATAAAAATCCCAAACTGACTTTTGAGTATTTTATTGGGATTGAATTTTAATCCCTGGAGACCACTAGTATAATATATTCAGTTAACAACCCTAATTTTAATCCCTTTAACAATCTGGCTAATCCATGAAGTTTGTGATGAGTACTCTCAAATCTCTGTTAAACCTTTCTTTCCTCTGTCTCTCTTTTTATCTCCTCAAATCAGTCTTTTCAGCATATAACTCAGCAGTTCAAAACACGGCTGCGAGATATCAGGTCAGTATAAATTTTTTTTTCCTCTTTTCCCCATAATTTGAATTGAACACGTTTTTTAACCTTAAGTGACATGGCCCTGCTGGGGAAGCTGTTTCTGAATCTCCCTTCCCTTAGGGAACAAACAATCCACTTAACCAACCCTCACTGACAATACTAGCTATCTAGATTACTCTTAACTAGCAATGAGAAAGACCTGGAGAAAGTCCAGCTTCTGAAGGTCTACTTTCCTTTTTTTCTTTCTTTTTTTTTCTTTTTTGCCAAGCCCCAAAGTATCTCTAGTTTTTTAAAAATTAAGTGAAGGGGGCAGCTGGGTAGCTCAGTGGATTGAGAGCCAGGCCTAGAGATGGGAGGTCCTAGGTTCAAATCTGGCCTCAGACACTTCCCAGCTGTGTGACCCTGGGCAAGTCACTTGACCCCCATTGCCTAGCCCTTACCACTCTTCTGCCTTGAAGCCAATACACAGTATTGACTCCAAGACAGAAGGTAAGGGTTTAAAAAAAAAAATTAAGTGAAAAGTAAAAAAACCTGGTGAGACCAGCTAGGAAAAACTGAGACTTTGCTCAAAGAAGGAAATGGTTTTGCCCTGAAGGGGAAGGAGAGGAGGCTTGTGATCACTCCCAAGTTAAACAAAAACTTAGCCATAGCCGCCTCAGGCAAAAGGCTTTGTTTTCTGTCTCTTTTTGGCCTAGAGGACTTCATTGGATTAAAAGGCTCTTAAAAAAGGAGTACACCTAGACCTTTTGATTTCACTCCCGGACTTTAACCCCTAACCAGTAGCAACATCTACTGACTAAAACCAAAATTATAAATAATGAATGTATATGTAAATTGATACTACGTTCTACAAAAATTTTACGGCATTTGAAAAATTAGGGACATAAAAGATTACAGAATGCCACCCATTTATTAGGTTCTTAGGTCATTTTATTTTTATTTTTACATTCCTAAATATTATAATGAGAAATGTTACCTTGAGAAAATTTGAAGCTAAAATTCAGGAAAACATACAAAACCAATTGGATAAATACTTATCACAGGGTCAAGTGGCAAATACTGACCCCACCCAAAACATATCTGACCCTTACAAACTTGCTTCTAAACCTCTAAATTAGAAAATTCCTTCCCCTGAAATGGAGATGGAAAATACTTCTCCTTTTTCTCAGTTACTTGGCTGAACTTATTCCCAAGACCCTTCTCCTGAAATACCAACTTCTGAAATCCCAGTTCTTCCTGTTCCTTCTCCACCTAAAATCAATTCCAGCCCCAAGGAAATCTTGTCCTTCTAAAGAAACTCTAGTCAAATTAACTCACAGGTACCAAATTCAAGTAGGGGCCTTTTTCCTCTAAGAGAAGTACCCAAAATGGGACACAATGGGGATATGGTGACTCCATATGCCGTTTACCCCCCCAAGAAATAAATGAATTCACAAGAAATGTTCCCACATATGAACAAGATCCATTTATGGTAACGAAAAAGATGACAAACATATTTTTTCAGTATAATCCATCTTACAAAGCATTGAAAACTTACTCCAGACTTTCTTAACAGAACATGCAATGCAGCACACTGGCCATCTCAGAATCCCGAATGGGACTATAACAACTCTGAGGATTAATTACAACTATATCATTGTAGGGAGGCCATTTTAACTGCTATAAAAGGGTGCTCTGAGAGCACAAATAAATGGATGGAATTTGAAAAAATTAAGCAAAATGAGGAAGAGACACCCTCCATATTCATGGACAGAATAATTGAGTTTGGGGGTCGATACCTAGATTTTGACCTTTCTAAAGAAAATTGCACGAGACAAATTAGAAGACACTTTGTCAATAACTGTTGTAAAGGATCAGGGATTATTTTAGAACTTATTGCCCAAGATGGCTTAAAATGGATCTTGATGATTTGAGAAAAACTGCTCTATATGTTTCAAAGGGAAACAAAGAAAAAGAAGAGTCTAATGATCTCATAGAGAAAAATGAAGAAACAATTGAAATATTTAAGAGATAAGATTGATAAACTGAAAAAAGAGCATGATACTCAACCAATTGCACTTGCTTCTCTCCAAGACTCTAATTATCGATCCAGTACCTGCCAATTCTGTGAGAAGGGCCACAGAATGGGAGAGTGTAGAACTTTACTCAAGACACTCAGAAGGAATCTGCAATTTAATAACAACTACAGAAGTGATAATTATAGAAATAACTATAATAATGATAATGGAAACCATAATTTTAGGAATGATAACTATAGGAATAGATATTGGGAAAATAACTCCAACCAAATGACTCCACGACAATATAACCTAAGTGGAGCTCGTCCAAAAAATACTCGGGGTGCTAATGCCCCTCAGGGAGGTGGCCAAAGGAACTTCTCAAATACTATGAAGGTATCAAGGGGGCGGGGCAGAGGAATCAGAGGATACAACCTTTGATTTTCTGGACCCTGATGTCCTATTACCCATTGTCCCTATCCACTGCCCCCCCATACTTATGAGCCCCAAGCTACCTTAAATGTGGGTAACACCTATTATGACTGTCTTTTGGACACTGGAGCTTCCAGGTCTGTAGTAAAGAGTATACCTGATTTACATTAAGATTACATTGGCTCAGAGAATGTAATGGGAGTGTCAGGGATACCCCAAAGAGTTAAAAAGCTTTCCCCTAGGATGGTGTCTGTAGGACTCCTAGAAGTACAACATTCTTTCCTCATGCCTGACTCCCCTTTAAATTTGCTGGGGAGGGACCTCCTATGCAAACTCAGAGCCCACAATAACGTGCTCCCCAGATGGTTCCTTATCATTGGAAGTACCTGAGGAATCTTTAAATTTACTCCCTGCACTTCTCTCAGAGAGCCAGGAGGGGAAAAAGCATCCCACCTTTGCAATACCTGCAGATATACCAGGGTCTCTTTGGGCCACATCTTCTTCCAATGTAGGCTTACTTAAGTCAACTGTTCCTGTGCAGATAAAAACTAAATCTAGCCCACTTCCTTTCATTCCTCAGTACCCTCTCTCAAAGGAAGCAATAGAGGGCATTACCCCACTAATAAACTCATTAATCAATCAGGGTATCATAATTTCCTGTAAATCTGAATACAATATGCCCACACTGTCCGTAAAAAAACAAAAATAGGGCCCTATGGCAAGCACCTCTATAGATCTGTATGGGATCTGAGGGCTGTGAACAATCACATTATAAAGAGACACTCCGTAGTTTCCAAAATAAATACGATCATTTCTTCTATTCCTAGCACAGCTACATACTTTACAGTAGTGGACTTGTGCTCAACCATCTTTTCCATACCTATACTTGAGGATTCCAGGAATATCTTTGCTTTCACCTAGAAGGGCTCTCATTTTACATGGAGTCATTTGCCCCAGGGTTACGTGGAAAGTCCAAATTTATTCTCACAAATTTTGAGTCAAAACACAGATAATATAAAACTTAAAAACAGCAAATTAATCAAATACATAGATGATCTACTCTTGGCTTCAACAGATGCAGAAGCATGTCATGAAGATAGTAAACACCTTTTTTTGGAACTATACAAAAGAGGGCATAAGATCTCGAAGAATAAAGTTCAGTGTTGTCTCCCTCAAAGTAGAATATTTGGGGTTCATCCTGACTGCGAGTGCCCATTCTATTTCTCCCAAATGAATTGGAAATATTCAAAAATTAAGTGCTCCTACCACTAAGAAACAGTTAAGAGCAATTTTAGGAGCAACAGTGTTTTGTAGACAATGGATTCCTTGCTATGAAGAAATTACTAAGCCCCTTATAGCACTAACAAGGGATTCAGTCCCTGAACCACTTAACTTAGAGACAGAAGACCTATCAGCTCTATCAGATCTAAAACAGGCTATTCTGTCTGCCCCCACTCTAGACATCCCAGATTACAACAAGCCATTTACTTTGTATGTACATGAGCGAAGAGGGGTAACTTCAGGTGTTTTAACTCAGACTTTGGGACCTTCTCAGCTTCCCATTGTTTATTATTCAGCCCAACTGGAGCCAATAGCTTCAGGAGCACCACCATGTCTTAGAGGTGTAGGTGCTACAGCCTTATCAGTGACAAAAACTGTTGATCTATTATTGGGATACCCATTAACAATTATGTGCCCACATGAGGTAGAAGTTGCTAAGGCATAGAACACAGGCATTTTCTGATCAGCAAATTACAAGGTATGAAATAGCCCTATTAAACAACAAAAAAATCAACTTGAAATGCTGTGCAACTCTTAACTCTGCCACCTTGCTTCCAGATTTGCCAACTTCAGGAGAACCATTACATAATTGTTAAACACTATAGTGTCCATGGCAGAAAAGCCTCGAGATAATCTCTTGGATACTCCCTTAGACAATGCAGATCGAGTCTTATTTACTGATGGTTCTTCTTTTATGAGGGATGGCATACACTAGATTGAAGCCTCTGTAGTCACAGAACTTGCCACTGAGTGGTCAGATTCACTGCCCTCTAATATTAGTGCTCAAGGTGCAGAACTCATAGCTCTGAAACATGCCTGTATAATTGCCAAGTGTAAAAAGGCAACAATTTATACAAATTCTAGATATGCTTTTGGCATTTGTCACTCAGTCGGGATGCTATGGCTCCAGAGAGGATTTTTAACCTCAAATGGAAAATCTATAGCTAATGCAGAAATTATTAATGAAGTTCTTACTGCTCTCCAGCTGCCTGAAGCCCTAGCTGTAGTCCATTGCTCTGCCCATACAGGTTACGGACCCTGTCTCTAGGGGAAATGACTGAGAAGAAACCACTACAAAGCTAGCAGCCATAGAAGGGCCTAAATTTAATTTTAACATTAACAACCACTGATGACTTAAATTTATCACTTTCCTATAATGAAAAAGTGGAAAAATGGAAGCAAAAATTTAAAGCAAAATAGATTAATGGAGTTGTGACAAGGAAATCTTTTAAGGTTTACAGAGTATGGGTGTCATCTGAAGGAAAACCCCTGCTCCCTAGAAGTTTCTATCACCAAATTTGCCAATCTGTTCATAAAAATGGTCACTTTGTGGCCCAGGGCATTGTGGACTCTGTTAAGAGAGTATGGAGAGCCCCTGGTATAACTACCATAGCCTCTAAAGTGTGTTCAGCCTGCTCTACCTGCCAAGCATATAATCAACAGGCCTTTCGTGGCAAAGCCTTTGGTGGGCATCCTCTGGCTTACACACCTTTTGAACACCTACAGATAGATTTCATAACAATGCCAAAGGCTGGACATTATAATGTGTATCTAGTCATAGTAGATCAACTGACCAGATGGCCGGAAGAATTTCCTACAGACCAAGCCACAATGGCTTTTGTTGCTAAAGTGCTTTTAAAAGAGATTATTCCTCGCTTTGGACTGCCAGCACATACTGATTCAGATAGGGGAAGTCATTTTACTGATTCTTTTCTAAAACAGATATATTCTTGCTTGGGGATAACTCCCAAATTTCATGTTCCCTATCATCACTAGAGCTCAGGTCAAGTTGAAAGAATGAGAACTTAAAATTGTGTTTGCCAAATTATGTACTGAGACACATTTAAAAGGGCCTGAAATTCTCCCTCTGGACCTATTTTAGCTTAGAAGAAGGCCCAGAGGAGACCTGCACATCTCACCATTTGAGATGCTTTTTGGACATCCACCTATACAGGTTAAGCCTTTCTCCCCTGCATAAACATCACTATTACGGGGAGCCACTACTATCGCTTCCTATATACAGGAATTACAGCACAAACTGCATGAACTCCATAACTCCAGAGCTGCAGTACAAGATGGACCACTAGATTTTTCACTTCATGACCTGAACCCAGAAGACAAGGTGTATATAAAGAACTTACAGCTTACTGGAGCAACTCAGCCTTCTGGGGAAGTGCCATTCCAAATATTGTTAACTACTCCAACATCTATAAAGATTGGAGAGAAGGACTCTTGGATTCATTGCTCACATGTAAAGAGAGCATCTTCTACTGAGACTGATTGACTGTATCCTATCACGTGCATTGGAGGTAATAATGGACAAGTGGATACTGTTTTTTTGGGAACACATTGAATTCCCGAATTTTTTCCTTACTTTAATTATTGCTTTTCTTCTATTTTGATTAGATTATTTGATTTTTCCCCTTTTTCTCATTTCTTGTACTTAAGGTACATACAATCAATATTAATTTTTTATTCTTCAGTAATGTAGTTTAATATATATATATACACACATGCTATAATATTAATGCATACCCAAAAGCTTTAAACTTTGGGAACCTGCCATTTATTGATAAAATGTTATGAGACTGTGATTAATGTTTTTGTCTGATTCTAGGAAATGGGATAAAAAAAGAAGCAGACTTAACCTGAATAGTGCCAAAAAGAGCACTGTAAAGGGTGAAATTATGGTTGAGACTGAAAAAAAATCTAAATTTAAGTGGTTGCCAAGGGAAATCCCAAATAATAAAATAGCCAAGTCAGCTGCCAAATTTTATGATGATTTAATTGATATAGTAGAGAAGATTTTAAGAAGGAGGAAGGAAAGGGTTAGTACCAGGCAGGAAGATAGGAGATCTAGAAAGTAAGGTTTTGAGTGTGAAGGAGGAAAGAATCAGCCTGACCTCCAAAGAGGCTTAGCTAAGATGTGTAACAGTTAAAATTTAGGGGAGACTGGGGAGAGACTATGGCAGGTAGAAATTAGTTTCTCTCTGCAAGGAGTATTTTATTTTTTAGAGGTTTATTAAGGATTAAGGATTAAAGAAAATATAGGATAAGGAAAACGTGCCTAGGCCAGAGGCCTAGACAAGACCTCATCTACATTATGGAAAGAGCCATGTCTGCTCCAAAACAGAAGTCCAAAAGGCGCCCCAAAAACCTTTTCCACCAGGTTAAATACCTTCTCGATCTTGGCCTACCTGAGAATTTCCATGAGATTACAAAGCATTTTGGGGAAGTGGAGCAAAGGCTTGTGGGAATTGTAGTCCTGTATTCGAGTCTATTTTTTCCATACCCCCTTTTGATTGTTTGAAAAAAATTATTTTTTTTCCCAAAGGATCATGAAAACATAATCAATTTAAAGATTACAATAATTTGAGGATAAGAGAAACAAAAGAATAAAACCAATAATTACTGTATGCATTGACAGAAAGCTAGTTAGGGGGAAGTCCCCTTTGGCATGAAAGTATACATACAAATAAATGTTCAATCAACCACACCCAAAGTTCAATTTTGTGCAACTTGTGATCTGGAGGCATCTTCATTATGTCTTCTCCAACAGTTCAGTTTCTGGGTTCAGAGAGGTAGCATCTTCTTTACCTAAAATTCTTCTCAAAAGGAATTTAAACTTTGCAATTTAAAATAATATTTTTTACATTCCCCTCGTTAAGAGGGTGATTGACAAATACAGAATCACTTAGGGATGCATGGCTGAGGTATGAGTTATATGAACCAATTGGTAAGAGATATTAAAAAGACATCAGAAAAATCCAAAGAAAAAAGGAAAAAAACTCTGGATGAAAATATAGACTTATCAAAGTCTTATGTGAAAAATTCCAAGTAAAAGAAAAATAAATCTATAGCAGGTCCTTGAATCAGGGCCTAATTAAAATGATCTAAGCAATGATGCATTTACCCAGTCAGTAGCCAGGACTACAGAAAGTTGCCACACTATGAGAGGCAGAAAAGAAAGGGACCAGATTATAGAAGCCAAGTAGGAGCCAAGTTTTGGGGATACTCTCTGTGAGTATCTTCAGAGTGAGTGTGGACACAAGGAAAGCCTATGTCTAACAATGATAAACACAGTAACCTCGAGTCTTCACACTAGGTTCAAGACCTTTGTATTGGCCTAGAAGTGCATCAATCCATCCTAGATTGGCTTTTCTTTGGCTCTGTGCAATGGCTCTTGTGTATATATCTTGTCCTGGAATCAGACAGAATCATTAAGCAAAGTCCCATAATTTTTAAAATAATTAGTGGCATCGGTTTTATAGTCACAAGCTTTTTGGGCATGCTCTGACAAATGTATTTCAAACTTGTATTACTGAAAAGTAAAAAAGTTAAAGAAAATCTTAAATGTTGGTGACATGTGCTTTAAATATAAAAGAGAAAAAAAATAAAAAAACAAATGGTATATTGCACATGCAAGAAAAATATAATAAAAGTCTTTTAAAAATTCCAAAATATAGCTTATAATCATTGACATACTGTGTCAGCTAAGAAAATAAAGATTACAAGGCTTTCTCACCAAAAATGAGATCCATTTCCTCTTTGTATCTGGCCATGATCACTGTGAGTAGAAGGCAAATGAATTGAACAGTAGTACAAATATGTAGTATCAATATCCCCAAAATTCTCAATAGCCCAATTAATTACAATAGCAAACAAACACACTTTCACATTTCACATAAGTTGTATGACATTTAAAAGCCTATGAATTGATGGATATTTGTCACAAGTTTTTACAAATGTAGCAATCTTTCAGCCTTGGTAATAAACATATTTTTAAACAAAGTAAAACTCATCTTGGGTTTAGAACATAATCAAGAAATCTATATATCATTCTGGGGCAAGTAAAGTAGTGAGCTGAAGAGTATAAATAAAGGGATGCTCCTTTTTCTTGGAGGCTTATAGGGATACAAATGCCCTGAGATTAACTGCCCAACTTCCATTCACATGTGGGAAGGTTGGGGTTTATAAAATGTATTTCACTTCAGCTACTATTGGCCTTACCTCGTGGTAGGGGCAGGCAAAAATAACCTGAGATTGTTAAAAAAAAATTACAAAAATCATATTTAAAAAACCCTTAAAATCATTTGAGGTATTTAGTACATTAAATTTTCCAAAGGTTTTATACAATTGTAACCAGTTCTGAAGTCCATCTATTCTCGGCAAAATAGAAAAAAGCTGTTTTTTTTTTTAATATGGGCTTAATTACAATAATATTTGTTCAGCACAGTTATAGGGGAAAAACAACAGAATTTTAAAACTCAGTACGTTCAAAATAAATTGAATCAACTTTCAGTGTAACATAAAATATCGAATCCAGTAACATACGAACTTAAAATCACAAAGTTATATCTTAAACAGATCAGGAAATGCAATAGAAATACAGAGATTTTTTATAAACCATTGGAGTCTGAAATGACTTAGAATATAGCCTTTAGTCTCTTCAAAGTTCTCCAGTCTTTAAGTTCCTTGGGTTCTTATCCATTTAAATGTCTATTGTCCGAAGGCAGAGTAGTAAGGGCTAGGCAATGAGGGTTAAGGGGTCTGCTCAGGGCCCCATAGCTGGGAAGTATCTGAGGCCAGATTTTAACCCAGGACATGTTTTTAGGCCTGGCTATCAGTTCACTGAGCCACCCATTTGCCTCCCCAAAGTTGAATCTTTGGGCTGAATCTGCTCCCTGACAGGCAGGTGAAGTCAATGAAATTACCAGAAGAATAAAAAGGTATCCTTTTAAACAGCCCATTGCTATTAAGTTTCTGTTTGAAAAATCTGTTTCTTCTCCTCTCCCCTGCTATGAACCCCCTGTGGTCAATACCCTCATCCACGTGGAGGCTTAACCTAAGGGAAAATTACCCTTTCTCCTTTCCCTCTTGTCTCTCCCCTCCGCCCACGTGGCCAATACTGTTGCCAGCTGGTCCAAATGAGTCCTGAGTTATCTGCTCCAAGGATCTGGGTGATGAGCCAACTGGGGTCACGCCCATGGGTCTGGAGCTGGGGTGATGAGCTGTCTGGGTAGAAGGCCAGATGGGTGAGAGACAGACTGCCAGGGTGGGTAGGGCCAGGAGCCAGAGTGCAGACAGGTAGGGCCAGGAGCCATAGTACAGACAGGTAGGACCAGGAGCCGGAGTGCAGACAGGTAGGACCAGGAGCCGGAGTGCAGACAGGTAGGACCAGGAGCCGGAGCACTGACAAGCAGGGCAGGGAGCTAGGGCACCAGGTGAGAGGCCAGGAGCAGAAGCAGGAGCCAGAGAGGGCTGCAGGCAGGAGCTGATCAAGATGGTTTTCTAAAGAGCATCTTGGAGAAATGTGGCTTTAAAAAAATCATTATCTAGGCTAAAAAATTTGAGAAGTTCTCATCCAATCTAGTGGTCGCCATCTGTAACAGTTAAAATTTAGGGGAGACTGGGGAGAGACTATGGCAGGTAGAAATTAGTTTCTCTCTGCAAGGAGTATTTTATTTTTTAGAGGTTTATTAAGGATTAAAGAAAATACAGGATAAGGAAAACGTGCCTAGGCCAGAGGCCTAGACAAGACCTCACCTACATTATGGAAAGAGCCATGTCTGCTCCAAAACGGAAGTCCAAAAGGCCCCCCAAAAACCTTTGCCACCAAGTTAAATACCTTCTCGATCTTGGCCTACCTGAGCATTTCCATGAGATTACAAAGCATTTTGGGGAAGTGGAGCAAAGGCTTGTGGGGATTGTAGTCCTGTATTCGAGTCTATTTTTTACAGATGCCTGAACCTGAAATCAGCTCCAGGGCAAAATTTGCCACCCAACACTCCAAGATGTTGGAATGCTTAGCACGCTGCCAGTCAGAGTCGTTTCTCCAGGGAAAAAAGAAAGAGGTAGAAACCGACGTGTCTTATATGGACGTTTTTGCATCACTTTTCTGTGTCTCATCTGTACCAATGAGGACTTACTCTGGGCTGTCCTTTTTTTTGCACATGTCTGTTGAAGGCCATCTCCTCAGATAATTAAATCTTGAGTTTGATGCAGACCTTTCAAAATCTTGTTAAACTGAGTAGGGTGGAGAATGTGGAGTTTCCAAGACCTGATTCTGTTATTCCAAGTATCTCCATTGTTATTGATCAGGAAATAGCTAAATCAGATCTTCTAAAGAATGGTCTGATTAGGGTGGAATAAAATTCACAGCACAAAGTTCAAAAAGAAAGAAACCAATCCAGGTAGGATTGATGCAATTCTAAGTCATTACAAAAGGACTTGAACTTAGTGTGAGACTTGATGTTGCGACACTTGACATATGTTAAGACATATGACTTCCTTGTATCCACACTCTTTGTGAAATACTCACAGACAAGTTTCGAAGTTTGGCTAACATCCTGGCTCCTCCTATCCCTGAAAATGACAAAAAATTCGACCAGGGAATGACACTTCCCTATATCACACAAAAATCTAATCTTTTTCTCTCTCATAGTATAGCAACTTCCTGTAGTCTTGGCTACAAATGGATACGTGAAATATTATTGCATTCTGTCCTACACAATTGTGCAATAGAAATTACTTTAATTGGACCCTAATACAATTAGGGTCTGTTAGAAATTTATTGGACCCTAAGGCAAGGGCCTATTATGAATTTATTCTTGCTTACTCAAAATTTTGTATACATAGATTTTTGATATTTTGATTCTGATTCCGAATTCTTCTATCTCCAAAAAAAAAGTCAATTTTTCTTCCATTATTTTTTTTCTCATGTTTTTGTTTTTTGTTTATTCTTTTGATAATTGACTCATATACCCCCATAACTCAACCATGCATCCTGAGCTGGGTGTTTCTTCTCTCTCTCTCTCTTTTTTTAAACTCTTACCTTCCATCTTGGAGTCAATACTCCCAAGGCAGAAGAGGGGTAAGGGCTAGGCAATGGGGGTCAAGTGACTTGCCCAGGGTCACACAGCTGGGAAGTGTCTGAGGCCAGATTTGAACCTAGAACCTCCTGTCTCTAGGCCTGACTCTCAATCCACTGAGATACCCAGCTGCCCCCTGAACTGGGTGTTTCTTAACACCTTAACAGAAAGACTTTAGAACTCTGAGTCTAGAAGACTAACCTCTTCATTTCTTATTCTGTTACTAGGGGGGATGTGTCAGTGGATGTAAGAAGTAGCAATAGTGATGCCAAAAAAGAGAAGACTATTGTAATATTTATAAAATGCACAGAAAAGAAAGTTCAGAGGGAAGTACAAATAGGCAGGTTTATACTAAATATAATGTGTGGAACATAAGGCACAATACTTGACACATAGTGGGATACTTAATAAATGTTTATTGACTGAATAGCAAATGTCCAAATAACCAAAGTCTTCCATTACTACTATATCATACCATGAAATCATTAGCCAGAATTGTGATCATTTTCCCAAACTCTCCTTCAGGTCATCTATACTGACAAAAATTTCTCTCATGCTGGTCTTCTTTGACCTCCACCAAATACTGTCCATCATCCCACCTTTTTCTTTCTTTTTTTGTGTTGTTCTTGTAGATCAGGTCTTCCTATCTAAGCCAGAAAGGAAGAGCAGTGGCTACCCATGGACTTAATCTCATTATTGATCAGTACCTGAGCTCAAATCTATCCATTTTCTGACAACCCCCATCATTTCCTAAGGCTTACTATATTAATGCTGCATTTAATAAGGACATTGTCTGCTAATCCCTACAGCAGCTCAAAACTCTGGACTCAAGATGTCTGAGTGTCTCAAATCTCTTCAGGGATTATATATTTGCACCACTACTATCCCAACCCTCATCTTGTTTCTTTTGAATAAAGTATACACATCCAGAACCAGGTTCCAATCATGCATTTTATCCCATCAAGTCCCTTCCTTTGTTAGGACCCTTAGTTCATTTTGTTTGTGGCCTGTTTGGACATTTGTAATACAAACATGAGACCTTCAGGATCCTCTCCTAGTTTTTATCTTCTATGAATTTTTAGGAGTGGTAGTTGCTATTCTTTCTCTGAAACTACTCCCTATGGCATATAAATTTTGAAATAACATAGACTTAAATTTTGTTTCAAAAAATCTACTTCATAAATACTAGATGGAGAAGACATTATTACTCAACCATTCTTATGCAGCAGTTATGGTGGGTTGTATTGGACTATAAGCTCAAAATGAGTCAAGAATGTGACTGAATAGCCAACAATCTAAATATTTTTAAAATAATTTCTAAACTGCATTGAGATGTATATTATTAAAGATGGAGGATAAAGGCCTGCCATAGTCTGCCCACCAAAAAGTGGAAAAGCTCCTACTTAAACATTACTGAAGATTATTTTCACCAAAGTAGTAGAAACTGTGCCATATATCATTTGCAGATTTGAAATTTAGTACCTAATAAATTTGGTATTATAGATCAGAAACTTGCCATAAACATGAAAAGTCCCCTCATGTCAAATACAAATCCTTCCCAAAATATTCTCATGTTGAGAATTCAACAAAAAATATACTGAAATTGGGGCATTTCCACAAACAAAACTGTAACCTGCCATTGTTTGGACATAACAAAAGATCCACAAAAATATAATTTTTAATAGAAGTTACAATACCAAATACTCAATTTCCAAGCCATGATAATTGAAAAACATTAAAATATAAGCAGATCTCCCATAAACTGGATGGATCCTCTATGGAATATTTGTTAAACTATGTTAGTTTGAAATCACATGTGGTAAAGATGTCACTACAATTTCACCTAGTGGCTGGAATACTCACTAGAGAGCAAAAATCAGAATTTTTTTGCTCATGCTATTCCCTCTGCCTGGAATATTCTTATTTCCATCTCTGCAAGTAAAATTCCTCTCCATCCTTGAAATTCCAGTCCACATGCCACATAACATATGAAGCTTCCAGTCAAAAGGAATCTTTTTTTTTTCAGTCAATTACTACTGCTTTTTTTTAATCTCTCTAAATGTAATCTGACATCTACTTATGATAGTTAATCTTGTGGCTAGGGGGACAATCAGAAAAGGCTTCATGGAATGAAATTATGTGTTTTCTACTAGAATAGAAGCTCTATGGGAAAACAGCCTCCACCACATTCCTCTTTATGGCTCTGATGATCTCTTGCACAAGGTAAACACTCAATAAATATTTGCTTAAACCATCAATGTTGCTATGTAATTTTTAAACAACAGAAATCATGATTCACAGTTGGCCATGTAAAAGTTTAAAGATTTATTTTCTTTCAATCTACTAGTTTAGCTTAACACTGATAAATATCAGAAAATGAATATTTTTAAACTTCTTTATAATAGTAAATTTCTAAATTAAAGCCAAAAATCAGTAGAAACTATTTCTACATGAAGGTTTGAATCTAAGTTCTTTGACTTAAGTCACAGTAATTACTAATTTTAAAGTCTAAAAAACCTTTAACTCACAACAACCCTCTGTGAAATAGATGTGTTACCACCCCCATTTTACAGATCTAAGATCCATTATCCATTTGGTATCTAAAGCCTTTTATAACCTGGCTAGAACCTACTTTTGCAAGCTTACATTTACTCCTCTTTACTCCTGCAATTTAGCTAAACTGTTGGGTTTTTTTTGTTTTTGTTTTTTTTTACTGTACCAAACATACATCATGCTAGTTTCCATCTCTGTACATTTGGACAGGCCCTTTGCCCCTCATCCTTGAAATCCATGTCCTCACTCTCAGAATCCCAAATTTCCTTCAAAGCTCAGCTCAAATATGGTATAACTTTGTGAAGCATTTCCAGATACTCCCTAAATGTTAGTTCCTCCTTCCAAAAATGACCTTGCATTTTTATGTTGTTTCCCCCAACCCACCCAACAGAATATAAGCAACTTAAGGGCAGGGAGTGCTACATTTTTGTCTATCACTATCACCTAACTCATAGTTTGCATATGATAAGTATTTATTGAATGACTATGTTAATCAATTACTGAATCTGTTTCCTTATCTATAAAATGGGAATTAAAATATCTGTCCTACCTTTATCATAGAGCTTTTTATAAGAACCAAATGAAATAATACTAGGAAAGCCCTTTAAATGTAAAGTTTTATAAAGAGGATGGTGTCAGTAAATTAAGAAAACATTTTCTCAGAAATACAAATGAGTCATAGTAGTCATCCCTACCCTCAAACCCCACCCACCTGCATTCACCCCAAAGTATACACAGAATCAAAGAACTAGAAGGAATCTTGAAAATCCTTTTCCACAACCCCTTTCATTTTAGAGAGAGTAAGACCTAAAGACAAGGTCAGTCAGCTGGCTACTGAAGTGCTGAAATTAGAACCAGTCTTTTACTATCATTCAATGTTCCTTCCATATTTTATAAATCATCACATAAAGCATAAGAAAAATACAGATAGCCAGACTAATTCAATATTTATTCAACCTCCAGGAAATATTTTCAAATGAAATTAAAATTCTAATTCTAAATTATAATGGCTAAAGAATTAAAAAGAAGTAATAGTAACTAGCATTTATATTGCTTCTTAACATTTACAAAGCTCTCTCTATGTGTTTATCTTATTTGATCCTCAGAACAACCCTATGAGATGAAATGCTGTTAGCCTCCTTTTACTGAGGTGCAGAGAGACTAAGACTTTCTTAGGGTTACATACAGTTGATATGTGTTTGAGGTAGTCAAGTTTTCCTAAACTTCAAGTCCAGGATTCTATCCACTTTGCCACCTGACTTGATTCTCTTTGACATACTAAACTTAAGCTGCTTCCCCACAATTCAAACTACTAATGTTCAAAATTATATTATTGGAATGTAAATCAAATAATTTATCAAATGGAGTGAAATCATAAACACCAGCCTTATATATCATTAAAAACTTAAAATATTCACAGGACAGAGAAGGGGGGAAATTCTTAGTTTTTAGTCAAACCAATGCAGAATACTGGAGAAAACTTTACAGCAATACATTTTTTCAATTTCTAAAAATGTGTACAAAAATGTTCTAATTTTTGCCTAATAATAAAACTATCTCATAAAAGCCCCATAACAGCCCTGCATAGTAGGTATGTTTGTTATAATCTATACTTAGTCAAAAAGCATTTATTGAGTATCTACTATGCAACAGGCAACTATGCTAAGTACTGGGAAAACAAAGGCATTCAGTTTAATGGAGGAGACAATATGTGAACTATGTATCAGTAACCTATATCTAGTATAAATTGAACAGTCTTTAGAGGGAAGACACTAGAATTAAGGGGGCTGAAAAAGGTTTCTTGTGGAAGGCAAGATTTTTAACTGGTACAGGAAAACCAGGAGACCAAAATGAGGAGGTAAAATATTTCATACTTAGGGAACAATTAATGAAAATGCCTAGAGTAAACAAAATACTTAAAAATAAAATCAATTCTTTAAAAAATGATTATGCATACTATTCACCTAATAGACTCAAAATACAGAATGAGAAGTTTATTTTATCATACATATTTGTAATGGTTTTCATAGTTCTGATCTCATTTGGAGAGATAGGAAGATGAAAATTATTAAAACTAAATATTTTTTAAATAAAAGTAAATGCCAAGAGTTCAGTTATACTATCCTGTTAGGGGTTCACTGAGTATGAGTGGAGGGTATAGGGGTCAAGGGAAAAATGTAAAATGTTCCATTTTAGAAAAAAATTTGAAAAGTAGGAGGGAGGCAGGTTATGAAAGGCTTTGAATGAGAAAAAGATAATTTTATATTTGATTCTGTAGGTGAAAGAGAGCCACTGAAGTTTAGTGAATGGGGTGAGGGGTGACAGGGTCAGACCTGAAGAAAGAACATTTAGCTGAATAGAAGGATGGAATAGAGTGAGAAGAGACAAGGGAGACCAATAAAAAAGCTATTTCAAGAGTTGAGGCATGAGATGATGAGGACTTTCACTAAAAGAGAAGAGGGTGTATGAGAAAGATGTTACAAAGATAGAAATGGCAAGCCTTGGCAACTATTGGACTGGAGAGGTGAAAGGAAGTGTGAATGATGCCCTAGGTGATTGAGAGGATGATAGTGATCTTGACAGTAATAGGAAAGTTGGAAAGTGGGGGAAGCATGAAGAGAAAGATGAGTTCTTTTGGACATGCTAAGTTTCAGATATTCATATGGCATGGCGTTCCAGATGCCCATTAGGCAATTAAAGATTTGAAATGAGAGGCTAGGTATGATAAGTAGATTTGAGAATCAGCAGCATGGAGATAATTGAATTCAGGGATGCTTTGGAGATCACTAAAGTGAAAGAGTAGAGGTAGAATTAAAGAGGGCCTAAGATAGCATCTTAGGAAAAACCTACAGTTAGAGGGCATTAGACTGAATATCTAGCAAAATATTAACAATCATGTATGATGATCAACTTATCATAGATGAGGAAACCAAAGCCCAAGGAGGTGAGACTTGCCCAAAGTCACAGAGATAGTGTAAGAGGCAGGATTTAAATCCAGTTCCATCTTTGTGACTATGCAAATTTGTGTTTTAAAAAATGTCCTAAATAGCTCTAAAATATTTCTATATTATATAATTATATGTAATTGTATTTCTACATATACTTCTATACATATAATTATATTTCTACAATAGGATACTTTATGTAGACATTACTGCTTATTTTATTAAACATTTTCATCCTAACAGCTATGCAAGAAATTAAAATAAGTTTAATATTACAAAGGCAGAACAAATTTTATTCATTTTTCCATCAAGACTAACAAACTTCAACTTTCTCATAGGCTCTTGTTCACATATGTAATTCTATAACTTATATTTCTGTCAAAATATGTATGCAAAGCCATAAGACAAAACACTGATAAAACTCCCAAATGAGAAAAATTTTTAATCTCCATGGAAGCTGCCTTCACAAACCATTTAATAATTTAATTGGAATTCTATATTCACTAATGCCTAGAAACTAAAAAAGCTAGGATAAAAATAAATATAAATTTTTCTAAAAAATTAAAAGGAAAAGCAATAATATATAGTATTCTGACTAACCAATATCATCAACATCCTGTTACTAGACTATAAGATTCATAAAGTTAAGAACTTCTTCCTAAACTTTGCAGCTCACACAGGATCCAATAGAGTGCTCTGTAACACAAGAAATAATATTTATTCTTTGCCTAGTTCTTATAACTATAGTTTTGAGGCCTGCACAGTTCTCACTTAAATAAAATATATTTTAACAATGCCAAGATCATTTATCATTTGGGCAGCCACAAATGTTTACTGGCAAGGTCCTATGGTCTTTGGAGTCCAACCTGCGGTGGCTTTTTTTTTTTTTACAAATAAGGAAAATGAGGCACAGAGCATGTGACTTGCCCAGGATCACACAGCTAATAACGTGTTTAGACAGGAATCTGAATCTAGCTGTTTTTGACTAAAAGTCAAGTGTTCTCTCCATTATGACATACCCTGTTAATTCGAAGCTCTGAAAAACTTGGGGATTAAAACCATAAATTTGTTGGGGGTTTTTAATCATCCTGGCCAAAATTTTATTGTATTTCAAAGTATGTTCTAATATGATTCAAGAGAGACTTCTCAGGCTTTGAAACTTATCTCGGATTGAAGCATATTGAAGCTTTAGTTATTTGGCTCCAACCACGCTTCATTAACTTAATTATCCTCTTCCTCACAGAGACCTGGCAAACTCTTTTTGAGAAAAGTGACTCATAAAACATAAAACAGCATTGAACAAAAATTAAAGTCCTTTTCATATACATCCCCCTCCCTCCCCTTCAACAAGTTAGAAAAAAGGCATAGTAAAAGGTGGGTTGTGGGGTTAAGGTACCTGGAGGGACTTGAGGGAGGATAGGGAAACTATCATCCTCTTTCTTCACTCTAAAGTCAACCAAAATATTCTTATGACCAAACCCCTCAGATTACACTATCTTGCCATACTGCTCTAAAAGCTTCATATAATTCCTTCAAACTGATAAGTAACAAGGTTGAAATTAAAACATAATTTTAAGTAACACAATGCACAATTATAGTACTCTGCATCATAAGAGATGGAAGCCTTCAAGAAAGCCGTGTTCGTTTTCGAAGTAAAGTGGGGTAGTTGGTTTTAAAACAGTCAAAAGGAATAGTTAGACCTCCAGGTGCAACAGCATGCCCACAACTAAACTATATTTCTCTTCTTCAATTTCCCCCAAGTCCCCTCTAATTTGATGCTCCCGGTTTCCCCACTAGGTTTATACAGGGGAGACATCTGGCTCCAGAACTGGGCGGTACTCACAACGTCCATTTCCCCAAGGGGTGGGGAAAGCACCGGGCTTGCCCCCCCAGTTGGGGGTGTCCAACTGCCCACCATTTTCCACCTGACCCAGCTGCTCCCTTCCCCCGCTCCCAGCGCCCACCTGTGAACAACCCCGCGGAAGAGTAAGAATCCCCGATCTACTCCACTCCCGCCTCCTTGCAGCTCACCTGGTTCCCCCAACATTGAGCTGGATGATCTCGCCGCTGCCAGCCGCCGCCGAGGCTAAGCCACCGCAGTTTCCCCCGGCCATCTCCGGAGGCTCCGGCCGAGAGCGTTGTCCTCCCCCTTCTCCACCTCCTCCGACTCCTCCTCCAGCCAGGGCCGCCGGGCCCGGGGCGGGAACAGGAGCGGGAGCCGGCTGGAGAGCCAGCGGGACGGCGGCGGAGCCGATGGTGGCCGGAAGGCGGGGGAGGGGAGAGGCTGAGAGCCTGCCCCCCTGCTCAGCAACCAAAGGAGGGGACGGCGGTGGGGCTCACGCCCTCCCACGGGGCTCCAGTGTCCCCCAACCACTCCAAGGCCACTGCGGCCTGGGCAGCCCCCTCCAGCTGTCTTCTAGCCACCCCGCCGCTCCCAGGCCGCGGCGCCTCTACCTCCCACAGAAGCGTCGCCGCCGCCTGCCCTCCTGCCCGCCGGCTGGGGAGGAGGGGTCACCACACGGGACAAAATACCGCAGCCACGGCCCCTAGGCTGGCTGCAGCCACGGAGACCGAGATGGAGACGGAGAGGGGCGGGCGGGCGCGGGGGGGTAGAGGGGGAAAGGGAGGGCCGCAGCAGCGAGGATCCGCCCGAGCAGAGTTTCCCGGGCTGACGGTGATGGCGCTGTGCTAAGGGAGTGGACTGGGAGGAAGGATGAGGGAACGTGCTCCCCACAGGCCTGGATCCAGATAGGATTCCTTATTTTCCTCCTATCGCCATCCCTCTGTGGGTGTGCGCGCGTGTTTTTGATAGGGGGTGGGAGGGTGCACACACCCATATACACGCGACCACTGTTTGATTCGCACAACCAAGATCAGTCTGTCTGTGTCTGTCTATCTGACACACACAACATACACACCAGTTTCTCATAATCAAGACCTCCCAAGCACACATAGAAGGAAGATCACTGTTTGACTCTCAGAACCAAGATTTCCCAAAGACTGAAAGCGATGTAGGAGCACATTACCTCTACTCCCAAATCTCCGGGCAACTTTTACTGATTAATAAATACCATCTGGTCAGAAGTGTGGCCAAAAAAAATTAATGAAAATTTGACTAAAATAAGAAACGCAGAACCACCAAAGTAGTTAGGAAGAACAAGTCTTTGATCAGGACAAGGAAGAAAATGCTCTAAGGGCCACCACACAAAGTCAAGTGCAAGATACCACACAAAAAACAAACTCTAGGACTCTAGGAACACCTTATCAGAGAAGAGGTACCTCAAAAGGGAAATTTCCAATAAACTGAAGAGCTTGGGGTCCTAGATACACTCTGGGGAATAAAGGATAAGAAAAGCAATTGATTGGTTTACAATGGAGACAAGGGAAGGAGGATTCAGCCAGGGGCTGGATTACCTGGAAGAGGTCTAGATACAATGGGAAAATTTACATTAATATTGATTAAATCTACTAATTCTATCTAGACTGAGATCATTGGGTACTTTAAAACCTATTGTTCAGTCTAAGGTGGGTCAGCCTGGGACAAAGGTAAATTTGAGGGTTCCATAAAACTAAGTCATCAGTTGAAAGGTTCTGGGGGCTAGGGACAGAATTTTTCTGAGCATTACTATGGAAATCCTAGACTAATAATCCCAAGAAGTATTTAATATCAGGTGCCCTCTGTTAACCTGGGGAAAACACAGAACTACTAAAGCAGTCAGAAAAACCAAGTCTAATCAGGAAAAAGATAGTGTTCAATATTTCAGCCACCACACAGTCAAGCTCCTAAAAACCACAAAAAGCCAAGAGCTTTGGGACTCTGGGAACAGTATCTCTGGGAGAATGCACAGCTCAAGAGAATTCTCCAAAGAACAATAGAATTTGGGGAATTTATATACCCTCTGGAGAACTTGGTAGAGCAAGTGTCAACTTGGAATCTAGAAACCCCAATCTTGAGAACCCTGAGTTTGTAGCAGCATGAGGTCTGAAGACATCAAATTTGACCTTGTCACATGTAAATTTATCCAGAGGGAAATCCCATACTCAGAGTTTCAGACTAATAATAAACCTTAAAGTACTTTTAGGTGGAGCTAGCAGACCCTATCAGATGTTACCTATCATTTTTGTCCTGGTAAATGTTCCTCTTGTATCAAAGTCCTTTCTCAAGTAACCCAACCTTTGACTGGTCCTTTCCCTTTTGTGTCCATTGTAAAACATCAGCCTCTCCCCAATAATCCTGTATAGAACTCCTCATTTCTTTGTAATCTTTGTAAAGTCAATCAACCATATTCTCCTGTCCTCTTACCAGGAGGTATATAAATTCCCCAATTTTCATGGTTCCTTGGAGCTAACATCTAGTGGGGTGGCACTCCCAGGGATCAGGATCCTGAGCCTTCAGCTCTGTGGTTTGAGGTGTGTGGCTCTGTATGGAGGCCTAAAGATTGAAATCTCTCCTGATTAAAGATTCTGTTTTTCTGACTATTAAATAGTTCTATGTTTTTTTCCAGTTTAACACAAGCATGCATAGACAAGCTGCAAGCAAGCAGCAAAGAGGTTGCAGCTAGGGTATCAGGGAGTGATTGTATGCAATGAATGCAAAAGGAAAAGGTCAAGCCTCTTAAGAGCTGAGTTTCCTGAGAGGACTTTAATAGAATGGGAGAAGCTACTAAAACAAAAAAGAGTACTCAACATTTGATTATGTCTACTAATCCCACCCAAACTGGAATCCCCAAACACTTCAAGGTCTATAGTTCAGTCCAAAACAGGTGTACCTGGTACTTGAGTTCTCAAGGGGCAGGGGCAATTGGGGTCTCCAGATTTCAAGTTGACATCTCTAAAAGTCTTAGTATAGTTTTAAGCCTTAGTCACTTTAGTAGCACAAAGGGAACCAATTATTGAAATAGTTAATTTGTTTAAGTTGATGGATCCTTAAACTTCAGTAGCTTACAACTGCAGGAAGGCTTGTGGGATACTATATTTACTGGGTGAATTCCAAGAAGCAATTGTTTCACTCTTCAGCCACATGGTGAAACCTATGGACTCCTCCTCAGAACAATGTTTTTTTAAATACTTAAGAAACATCAGATTGCACAGAGAATTATGGAAATACAGTTATCAAAAAAAATTTTAAGTTGATGGGCACAAAGTTAAACACTTGCTTGTAAAGAAAAAAACATCATGAGAACTGTGTACAACATTCAGAAGTTCTTTAAAATATCTTAGATCAAGCAATTTTTTTTACCTATTTCAAAGTTTGAATATATTTGTAACAGGTAATCTTTCCCAGATCATTCCAAAGACACTTCTAAAGACAGAGATCCTTCCAAGAACTACCTATTGACTCAGTGTTGCTAAGTGCAAAGAGTGCTACAATTGGATTCAAGAAAATCTGGGTTCCTAGTTGGGTGACCAAAGACTACACACAGTCTTTTGGGGCATCATTTTTCTCAATGAACATAATGATATCTGCAATACCTACTTCAACATTGTTTTGGAGCTTGAAAAATGCTTTACAAACTTTAAAGCCAGCTTAAATGTCAGTTGATAATGTAGGCTATACAATAGTTACTATAAATAAATAGGAATTGAGGAAATGCACTGTTCAGTTTTAGTTCTCAGGGGGACAATAATTCATAGGACCATAATAATAGCACTTTTAAGTTTGTGAAAAGTTATTTATACTATCATGATTGAATGTTAAAACAGCCCCATGAAGTAGATACTGACATGGGCATTGTACCCCCAGAAACCCTGGCAAACTATTATCAGTGAAATTCCTTTTCTCCCTTACATCCTTGTGACTCCTAGCCTAAAACGTCTAATGATCCCTTTAGGACCCTGAGATGATTGTCATCCTTTGATCCTCCTTTAGATTTATGATGGACAGAGAGATGCACTTCCAGGCTACACCTCAATTCTGTCAGGCTACATCTCAGACATCTGTCTGTCCCCTAAAACCAAAGAATCTTATGAGGGTCATTCCCTATGTCTCCAGGCAGACCCCAGTCAGATAACTAAACCCCTGACTGAAAGAAAGCCTGAGGGTTTACCACTCTAGAGTCAGTCCTCACCGTGTCTCAGCATCTGTTATAAAGAGTATAAAATCCCCAGAACTGGTGTTGTCTGGAGGACAGCTTTTCCATCCATGCTGTTCTCCCAGGGTGATAGCCTTCCATCCATGCTATCCTCCCAAGGAGCAGCCTTCCATCTTGCTGTTCCACCTGTACTATCCTCCTGGCCATTCTCAACATTACTCTCTAAATTAATAAATTGTACTTTGAAATTTTCAAGGTCCCCTCAATTTCCACTTCACACAGTACTATGTACAAAGCATTGTTTTAAATAAAAAAGTAAGACCCTGCTGTCAAGTCCTTGCTTTCAAGGACCTCACATTATAATGGGAAAGACAACATGTATGAAAAGTTTTAGGTGCAAGTCAAATAAAAAGCAGCAGAAGGAGCTATTAGGTATCACAGTAAATAGAAAGCAGGGCAAAAGATGATTCTGGAGAGGATGGTGAGCCACCAGAGTAGTGATAGGACTAAGGAAATGACATACTCATACCTGTACTTTAATGAATTAATTTCTGACAGCTGAGTGGAGAATAAACTGAAATTAGGAGTTTTAAATTGGGAGACCAACAGGAGAACTATTTCACTAATTGAGGCATGCAGTGTTGAGAACCTGCACTAGGCTATTGATATGGTTAATATCCGAGGAGAGAAGAATATGAATTTGGGAGGCTTTACAAAGCTAAAAATTGATTGTTATTAGTAACTGATTGGATAGGGGAGCTGAAAAGTGAGGATGACACCATGAGTGACTATCTTTTTGACAGTAATAGAGAAATTAGGAAGGAGGGATTTGTTCAAGGAGAAAAGTAATGAGTTCAGTTTGAGATGTGATGTATTTTGCATATCTGTGGGTCATTCAGTCCAAGATGTCCATAAGGCAATTGAATATTGAAGTCTAAAGGTTAAGAGGGACATTAGGGCTGGGGAAGTTGATTTGAGAATCATCTGTATATAGATAATAATTGAACCCATGGGACCTGAAACTGCCATGGGTAATTGTCAAAAGGAGGATGAGAAGAAGGCCTAGGAAAAAGAAAATGGCAAGGAACATCAGAGAAGGAATAACAGATACAATGTTATACACATCAGCGTATCAAACACTTTTCATGAGTTCAATTAATTGTAAATGTAAATTTAATTATTTCAATTAAGTTAATTATAAATCAATTTTAGGTTGTCTCAAATAGACATACCTTGTTTTATGTGTTTTACTTTATTGAGCTTCTCAGGTATTGCATTTTTTTTTTTTTACAAATTGAAGGTTTGTACCAACCCTATGTTAAGCAAGTCTATCAGTATTATTTTTCCAACAGCTTGTATTCACATGGTGTCTCTATGTCACATTTCTGGTACTTTTGATCATTTTGAAAATTTTTATTATAATTATTTCTATTATGGTGATATGTAATCAGTGATTTTTGATGTTCTCAACTTGGAAAAAGTCTATCCAAGGAGATTTAAAAATTTACTTTAAAACCTTAAATAATTCCTTAGACAAGAAACCAGAAGAAGAATCTCAATTGTCCCTCACTTCTGCCTACATTGAAATCTTCCTCCAGATTCTATTTGTGAATCCTTTAAATATGGTTTAATCTGTAACCTTATTTAGTTTATCTATAGAGTTTGTTTGATGAAGTTTGTTTCCTATTGTAAAGGTTAAAATTATGGTTGAGACTGAATGCAATAATTATTTTGGTCACCAAGGATTTGATTTATAAAATCCTAATGAAACACCCAAGTCAGCTGGAAAATGTATGGTGATTTAATTGATAGTGGAGGAGATTAAGGAGAAGGAAGAAGAAAAGGAGTAGGTTTTCTTCCCCCTATCTGGCTAGTATCGAGCAGGGAGATTAGGAGATAAGGTTTTGGAGTATGAAAGAGGAAGGGGTCATCTTGAAATCCCAAAAGGAAAGGGCTAAGCCAAGATGCCCGAACCTGAAATCAGCTCCAGGGCAAACTCACCACCAAACCCAGACAAAATAACTGCCACCACTCCGAGATTGTCGGAACACCTAGCAAGCTGCCAGCCAGAGTTGCCTCTCCAGGGAAAGAGGAAGAGAGAGGAAGTGGCGTGTCTTATATAGACGGTTTTACGTCACTTTCCTGCGTCTCATCTGTACCAATGATAGCTTAGCTTGACATAGGACAGTCCAGGAGTCTGTCTGCTTTTTCTGCACATATCTGTTGAAGGCCATTTCCTCAGATAATTAAATCTTGAGTTTGGTGCAGACATTCCTAATCTTGTTAAACTAAGGAGGGTAGAGAAATTCAGGGTTCCCAAAACCTGATTCTGTTAGTCAAAGTATATCTATTGTTATTGATTAGGAAATAGCTAAATCAGATCTTCTAAAGTACGGTCTGATTAGGGTGGAATAGTTTTAAAATTCACAATCACCCCTGAGGCCCAAGGAAGACTAGTCTCTCCGATGGGTCTTGTAAACATCCCAGCTATGAAATTATAATAGTTAGAGAGGAATAGAAAAGGGAGAAAAGCAAAATCAATGTTTTGCTAGGTGCATTGACAAAAAGCCAAATTGGGGGCAGTTCCCTTTGGCATAAAAGTGTACATTTACAATAAATGTTCAATCAAGCTTCAGTTCAATCAATCACACCCAAAGTTCATTCTGGATCTTGATGTAGTATAGATTTTCTGGCATCTTTCTGCAACAGTTCATTCTCTGGATTTAGGAATTAGCAAAAAAAAAAAAGATCTTTCTCAAACACAAAATTTCTAAATCTTGGATTTTTATTAAAATACAATCCCCCCCCCCTCCCGAAGTGGGTGTTAAAAAAACATCCAGTTCAGCTCAGGATGCATTGTTGAGTTATGGGGTTGTATGAGTCAATTATTAAAAGAATTGAAAAGCAACAAAAACAAAACAAAAAAAATATGGAAGAAAGTTAAACTTTTGAGAGAAAGAAAAAAATTCAAAATCAGAATAAAATACCAAAATCTATGTATATAAAATGTTGAGTAAGCCAGAATAAATTCATAAAAGGTCCTTGTACAGGTCCAATTTAAAGTAATTTATATCCCACAAGTCTACAAAACAGAATGCAGTAATATTTCACTTACCCATTTGCAGCCAAGACTACAGGAAGTTGCCATACTATAAGAAGGAAAGGAACTAGAATTCAATTTTGATAGGGAAGCATCATTCCCTGGTCTGATTTTTAGTCACTCTCAGGGATATAGGGAGCCAGCATGATAGTCAAATTTTGGTACTTGTATGAGTACTTCACAAAGGGTGTAGATACAAGGAAGTCCTATGACTTAACATATATCAAGCGTCGCAACCTCGAGTCCACATTAGTATTTCCTGTGTGCTCTTTTTGGCACTATTCAGGTTAATTCTGTGCTCCTTGTATTTATCCCATTTCCTAGAATCAGAAACAAACACTAATCATAGTCCCATTACATTTTATCAATAAAAGGTTCCCACAGTTTAAAGCTTTTGGGTATGAATTTATATTATAGCAAGTATATATATATATACGTATATATATATATACATATATGTATATGAAGTTATATTACTGCAGAGAAAGAAAAAAATTTAATTGTATGTACTTTTAGTACAGGAAATGAGGAAAAGGGGAAAAAATCAAATATTCTAATCAAAATAAAAGAAAAGCAATTAAAAATAAGGGAAAAATCGGGAATTTAATGTGTTCTCAAAAAACAGTATCCACTTGTCAATGGATTATTATCTTCAATTCATGTGATAGGATAGAGTCAATCAGTCTCAATAGAAGATACTCTCTTTACATGTGAGCAATGAATCCAAGAGTCCTTCTCTCCAACGTTTATAGATGTTGGAGTAGTTAACAATATTTGGAATGGTCCTTCCCATGAAGGCTGAGTTGCTCCAATATGCTGGAAATTCTTAATATACACCTTTTCTCCTAGGTTCAGGTTGTGTAGTGAAAAGTCTAGTGGTATGACTTGTATTGCAGCTCCTAATTCATGGAGTTCATGAAGTTTGTGCTGTAATTCCTGTATATAGGAATCAATAGTAGTATCTCCCCCTAATAGTGATGTATATGCGGGGGAGAACGGCCAAGCCTGTATAGGTGGATGTCCAAAAAGCATCTCAAATGGTGAGATGTGTAGGTCTCCTCTAGGCCTGCTTCTAAGATAAAATAGTGCCAGAGGGAGAATTTCAGGCCATTTTAAATGGGTTTCAGTGCATAATTTGCCAATCACAGTTTTAAATTCTTTATTCATTCTTTCAACTTGGCCTGAGCTCTGGGGATGATATAGATTGTAATTCCATCTCCAGGCTTTCTTGTCCACCACAGCCCCTGACACTGGCAGGCTGGATCTCTGGCTGCTACTTCTTTCAGGGTTCTAAAGATAACCCTATATGTGGCTATTTTTCTACCATTGTTTCAAGAGCTCCCACCAGTTTGTTTCCCCTTAATATTCCCCTACAATAATCTTTTAATCAAGGAATTATTTAAGGCTTTGAAATAAATTTTTACATCTCTGTGGACAGATTTTGGTTAGGAAAAGTTACTATTAGCCAAAAGATATAGGAGGAATAAGAGGAAGAGCCAGTAGACCAAGTTCTTTAGTGAAGATATTTACTTAAATGACATAGAAAAAATTCTAGCTACAAATATTTCTACCACCACTAGGTAAACCCTCTCCCCCAAATACACTCAAAGCTGGGGACAGGGAGGGGGAAGAGTAGATATTGTAAAGATTAAGTTTAACTCTCTCCTAATTGTGAAAATGAAATTAACTCTCCCCTGACTATAAAGGTTTAATTAACTCCCCTGCCCATTTTTAGATCTAATCTCCAAAAGTGTAAACATCCCACTTAATCATTAAGTGGGAGAAGTCTGTTACCCACCTGTGCAATAGTGGGTGACTGATCAGAATCAAACTGACTGCCCCCTGGGCAGTCCTAAGCAAGCTTCAATTGTAATCAGTAGATGTAAAATTAGGGGAGGATACAGGAAGTGATGCAAAAGAAAGTGTCTTTAAAAGGGAGTTACAACTTCCTGTGCGGGAGATCTTCAGAGATCTTCAGAGGACATTGTGAAGATTGGATTTAGCTATCCCATGATTGTAACAATGAAGGTACTTAACTCTTCCTTTATTGTGAAGATTAAGTTGTAATCCCCTGTCTAGCTTTAGATTTTAATCCCCAAAATGTTAACTCAGTATTTAAAGTAGATCTACCCATTTTAACTACAAAAAAAGGTGTTAACTAACCAAAAAAGGTGTTAACTAACCACAAAAAGGTATTAACTAACCACAAAAAGGTATTAACTAACTACAAAAGGTGTGTACACTTATTTCTTACTTTGAGTGGGCAGTCCTGGGGAGGAGGGTCTGCTGTGATTGGTAGATGTAAAAATTTAGGGGAGGTGGCACAAGAGAAAAAGGTCTTTAAATAGAGGAAACAGAGGCACATGGATATAGATGAATTGATAGATCATTCAGTCACTTGGAGTTTGACTGGAAGAGATCAGACACTCGGGCTTGGAGTGAAGAAGAGTCACTCAGAGGAGAGACTGGAAGAAGACACTCAGACTTTTAAGTGAAGACACTTGGCTGTGGAACTGGACCCCTGGAAGAGCTCATGCAGGAGACCTCAGCCTGCTTTCCTTTTAGACAGTCACCATGGTGAATGAAAGGCTGACTTAGTTTCCTTGTCTTTCTGGAGGTGTAAACCTCTGAGAAAGGCCCATGGACTTGAGACTCCTTTCCCCTGGCTGAGGCTTAGAATTTCTACCTGGCTCTGAGGAAGCCAGAGTTCTCTCTCCCTCTCTCTCTCCCCTTTTATCTCTTCCTTAATATCTTCCCTCTATTGTAAGTTAAACTGCAATAAATTCCATTTGACTTTAGTAATTCATTTTGGGATTTAGAAATTAAATCCCTGGCAACCACCAATTAAATAATTTGGTCCAAAACATAAAAAATTTAACAACATCTTTGGAGAGGTCTCCTTGGAGCTCTACTTGGAGTTCAACGTCCTGTGAGAGAGAGTTCTTTATTCTTTGGAGTGGAACTGGTGAATAATCTGCTGACTGGACCTGAGACCCTGTCCCTGGTGAGACTATCCTTGAATCTCTTCCTTTGGACTTATAAGGAGTAAATCTTATGGTTGGACTAGATAGATAGATAGATAGATAGATAGATAGATAGATAGATAGATAGATATAGAGAGATATAGATATAGATATATTTTTTAAATTGGTCACCAGGGATTTAAATTCTAAATCCCAATGAATTACTCAAGTCAGAATGGAATTTTATGGTGGTTTATTTACAAATACATGGAAGAAATTAAGAATGAGAGATAGAGAGAGTAAAAAGGGAAGGATAGCTGCCCCGGCCTGGTCTGAACTTGTCAGGAGTTCAGAGGCCTCAGCTAAGGGGTCTTTCCAGAGGCTAGTGACTCCAGAAAGTCAAGGGAAAGGGAGTCCCAAGAGATGGGCCTTTCCAGAGGCTGTTGTCTCCAGAAAAGCCAAGGAAAGGGGAGTCAGCCTTATCACTCACCATGTGATCATCGAAGGGAAGCAGTCTCAGTTCTCATGCTTGAGCTCCTCCACAGTCGAGTTCTATGGCCAAAACCCTCTCACAGGAAATGACACGAAATATAAAGGTAGTTCTTTACATCATTTCCTGTGTCTTACATGTACCAATGGTGTCTTAAACTTGACTTTGGATGGCCTAGGGGGTCAGCCAGTTGTTTCTGATTTGTCACTTGCTATCAAACTTGGGTCCTAGACCTTCTTCCCCCACACTTAATCCTTAAGTGGGGGGTGTATACATTCCTGGTTGCTAAAATTCTAAAGACAAAGCAGGGTGGAGTAAATCTAAAATTCACAGACTGACATGTGGTGAGTGAAAAGGCTGACTCCTTTCCTGGATTTTCTGAAGAGATTAGCCTCAGGAGAGACCTACTACTTGAGAGAGACTTCTCCAGGTCCTCAGCTTTGCCAAGGCCTCTCTAGCTAAGGACTAAACTCTCCCTGCCCTGGTTGAACCAGGGACTGGGAGTAAATTACTTAGTACTTAGGCTAGATATCTTATCCTATCCTCTCTCTGATTTTCTTACTTTACTCTTTCTATATTTTGTAAATAAATTGTAAATAAATCTCTTTGGAATACATTAAATTCCTGGTGACCCCATTCTTAAAAATTGAGCCCAACCTTTTTATAAAATAACCCTTTTCCCCCTCTTACAGTATAATTTAAAAATCAAAGGCAAAGAGGGATACATGTCAGAAATATATTATATGTAATATATATATATAATATATATTATATATGTGTATTCATGTATTTATGTGTATGCATGTATATATGTGTAATATGTACATATATATGTATTATGTATATAAATAAAACCAAGTGTTAGATTTAAAATAGTTTTGAGTGTTAAATAGTTGTAGATAAGAGAGTGGGAGCCATAAACTGTGATAATTAAAATGTTTGGGAGCAAGGGAAATATACATATCAATTATGACCACTGAAATATGTTTTCTACTGTGTCTTGGTTTTATATAAATATAAGATGGTCGCCAGGGAATATATTCGCAATTTATGAATATGCCCAAGCCAACTGGGTTTTATAGAGAAATTTAATTTATAATACACTGATTAATCAATAGAAAAAGAGAAAGTAAGAAAGGAATAAGAATGAATAAATCAGTCAGTTGGTTTTATCACTAACCCAAGATCTCTCTAGGTAAGGCTTCTCATGCCAACCTCAGGCTCCACCTTGAAGAGAACCTCCTTTCAAGAAATGTTTCCAGAGAATTCTCCTCCTTCAGAGCCTGCCTGCTCTCCTGGTCCTCCCACAGAGCAACCTCCTCAGTCCTCCTTCAGAGCCACCTCGCTCAGAGCAAAAAACTCTCCTCCTCTGTCCTCAGACCCCGCTATCTTTAAGGAAACCATCTAAGTTCCCTCCCCTCAGTTCTCACATCTACCAATCACTGTCGATGTCTCCCCTGTGCCAATGGTGGCTCTAGTTTAACCCAGGACCGCCCAGAGGTCTGTGGCTTTGCACATGTCTGTTGAAGGTCATATTCTCAAATAATTAAATCTTGATCTTTGCTGCAGCCCTTCCTAAATCCTGTTACTCTAAGTAGGGTGGAGATTGTATTTTCTAAGACCTGGTTCTGTCATTCCAAGTATCTCTATTGTATCAATTCTAAAATCAATCATGACTCAAAGAACTTCCTGTTCTATGCTTAAGCATAGGTCAAAACCCTTTCCATTGTTTAGCAAAAGGTTTCTGCCCTAAAGTAGTCTTAAGTAGGGAGGAGAAGGATCCTCCCATGCCAAGGGGTTTCACATTCCAATAGAGTTCTTACTATCAGTAGGAAACTTTTTCCAGTATGAAATTTCCCAATGGGTAAATTTCCAACATTCATAAGTCTAAGAAATTTTAAGGTTTACACAAGACAACTCAGAATTCAAAACTTCATTTCTGTACAGGGTCCTCATATGTTCACTGGAGAATATGACATAAATGATAGATATATTGCTCTTTAGTTCAGCTGTGCTGGATCAAAGAAGGGTATAATATCTTAGCTGGACAGTTTGATTCAATAGTGGGCTGATTATCTGTTGCTCCTTACCAGGCTCAATTTGTTGGTGGACAGAGATGGGAAGACTGTTCTGCTATTGGACTAAATGCATAGTTGGGCTAGACAGATGTCTTGGCCATGAGATCTCAGAGATTGTGGCATCCCTCCTGGACTGGTCAATATTCTAGAATCCATGAACTAACACTCCTATTAGAGTGCATCCCCCCCCACCCCCCCGGATACACACCCCTTCATCTTGTAGATCAGCTGGGTAACAGTATATTCTCTTCAGCTGAAGTGTTACATTTTCTTTTCATTTGGATTACTACAATAATCTTCTAAATATAACAAATACTCATAATTTAGCATTGGTAGAATGCCCTTCCCTTTGACTTCCTCAGAATCAAGCTCCGAAATTTGTCATTTTCAGGAAGGAAATTTCGAGGAGAATTCTCCTCTTCTGACACTGCTTCCCAGCGTAAATGTCTTTCTTAAGCACTCTATCTTCCCTTAGTATAATCAGTTGCAATTGAGTCACTTTCACTTTCCATATTCTTTTAGAGATCTTCTGTAGATGAGTAACTAGGTATAAAGGTAGAAATTCAAATTTGCCTTAATGCAAATTCATTCTCTTGCAGTCCTCTTTCTATACAGTTGCACTAGACAAGTCCTAAACTGCCTCTATGTTGGGAAATGTCTATTTTGCACTTGAGAGTTTCCAGAAGGACTCTCATATTTTCTTTCATTTTTTATATCTATTATTTTTTATTCCATAATTCTATTGTTTGAGTATGCCACAATTTATTTGTCCATATTTTAATCATCAAACATATGGTTTGTATTAGATTCATGTCAACATGAATAAAGACATTGCCAATATTTTTGCATAAATGGGTCATTTTCCCTTTTTAGAATAGTTTTATGATAAAGTCTCAGTAATGCAATTGCTGAGTAAAAGGCAATGATTAGCATTACAGCACTTACTGTCATGTTATCATTTTCCAAAAAATTGTCATCTTTTCTTATTAACTCTTTATTACAATATCTATTTCCCCATCAAAGCCCCCAATATTGAATATTTACCTTCTTCTATCATTTTTGTCATTGTAGTTTGTATAAGATTTTAAGACTATCTTGATTACTATTTTGATGATTATTAGGGAACTTGGGTATCTCTTTATATGAATACAATAGTTTATTTCCAAAGATTGTACATTCATTCTTTTGCTCCATGGGAGGATATGCTATATATGCTGCATATTAGATTTTGATATTTCTGAAGTATCACTCTTTTATATGTAAAATAATTTTTTTCCTTTAATCTCTTTGTTTTCAATTCAGGGATATTCCTGTTATTATGACTTACTTATAGTATCATCAGACCTTTAGTACTAGAAGGAATCTCAGAGGCTTATTCCAATCCCATTAATTTATAGATGAAAAAAACTGAGACACAAAGTGGTTGTGACTAGCCTACGGTCACATAGCGAGTGTCTGAGGTAGAAATTGAACCCATGTCTTGTCTCCAGAGCCAATACCCTATTTACTTTATCTTTTGTTACCAATAATTTCTTCTTCTTCTTCTTCTTCTTCTTCTTCTTCTTCTTCTTCTTCTTCTTCTTCTTCTTCTTCTTCTTCTTCTTCTTCTTCTTCTTCTTCTTCTTCTTCTTCTTCTTCTTCTTCTTCTTCTTCTTCTTCTTCTTCTTCTTCTTCTTCTTCTTCTTCTTCTTCTTCTTCTTCTTCTTCTTCTTCTTCTTCTTCTTCTTCTTCTTCTCCTTCTTCTTCTCCTTCTACTTCTTCTTCTTCTCCTTCTCCTTCTCCTTCTCCTTCTCCTTCTCCTTCTCCTTCTCCTTCTCCTTCTCCTTCTCCTTCTCCTCCTCCTCCTCCTCCTCCTCCTCCTCCTCCTCCTCCTCCTCCTCCTCTTCCTCCTCCTCCTTCTCCTTCTCCTCCTTCTTCTTTGTTTTGGTAAAAAATGTCTTGACCATAGTAGGAAATTTGAAAGATGAGGGATTTAGAGAATAAGATAAATTCAGCTTTGGATATGTTGAAGTTAAGGTCCCTAGTGGACACCCAGTTTGAGATGTCTAAAGGAGGCAGGAAAAGCCAAACTGGAGATTTTCACAGACCATTTGTGTTAAAGTCTTCCCAAGTTCCTCTGAATTCATATTTGTCATTTTTTATAACATAAAAATAATTTATTATGTTTGTAACTCATGCTCCCAAACCCATTGGCATGGTTCTTTCCTCATTGGTTAAGATCAATATCCAGCCTCTGTAAGGTAGGGAGGTGTTGACGAGGACAAGAGAGAAAAGACTCAGTCTCTATGTTCTTTGGGGGATCTCCAGCTTCTTCAGGCACCTCACTTTCTTGGGCTTTTGAATCTCTGAATGTTTCTGATTTCCAGCTTTAAGAAAAAATATGAGTGATGCCAACTCCACTTTAGGTTGCTAAAAGGAAGCAGAGAAAAGACTCTGAGAAGTAAATGTGTAGAATTGTAATCATGTTATTTTTCTTCATCTTGCTACACTAGTGACTTTGGAGAATTTCTCTTTGGGTGAGATTTGCTTTTCTCTTCGTGTTGAGTTGAGTTATCTTATTCTCAATTGGAGAGGTTCTTCACTCTGTTTTGTCTGGTATATATTCTCATATCTATACTTTCCCTGAGGCAGGTAGGTGGAGCAGTGAATAGAATGCCAGGCCTGTAGTTAGGAAGACCTGAGTTCAAATGTGGCCTCAGACAATTCCAAGCTTATGTGACCTTGGTCAATTCACTTAAACATATTTGCCTCAGTTTTCCTCATCTAAGATGATCTGGAGAAGAAAATGGTAAAGCACTCCAGTATCTTTGCCTAGAAGAGTAAGAAAGGAGGGAAATTGAGGGTCCACATGAGACTTAAGGAAGCTTCTAACAAGCAGCTGGATTCATTCTTTGGTCTAGGCAGATCCAGATTCACTACTTCTTTTCTGTGTTTGAAAAGTTATAAAAATTTTATTTCCTTGTTCATCTTGAAATTCCAGCTTGGGAAATCCCACCACTTTCTCTTTCTGTCTTTTGTCTCTTTGTTTTTGTATTTCTCTCTCTCCTTCTTTCTTCTTCCTATTCCTCACAGTAGTGCTCCTACTAATATCCCCTTTACCTATCTTTAAGCATATTTAATATATACATATCAGTAAAACACTGTTTAATCATAATTTTACCTTAATATTAACCTTATAAAGATTAGACCAAATGAAATAGTATTTGCGAAAAAGTGGTTAGCACAATGTATAACACTGTATAACATAGAGTAGGTATTCTATGATTGTTTATTCTCTTTATTCCCTTTATTCTCTAACTGAATAGAACTGTAAAATAAACTTTGAAGAAATAGCAGGAAGTTTTGGTTCAAATACAAATTCTCTTGATGAGAGAAAGGGGGAAAGAAGGAATGGAATCGTTGTCTTGGATCTGAACCTGCAAACCAGATTGTGTCCCAAGCACTCCTCTTGGCTGTAGCATTCACTACTGATCTCATCACTGCAGCTCAACTCCAGATTCCATGGGAACTGCTTCTCTCAACTATTGCTAGTCTTACTCCTTTAGTCTCAAAACTGGTCAAAGTCCCAGTGCTAACTCTTGTCTGGTGCAGGGCTTCCTTATTGTCTTTAGCTTCATTGACAGCGCAGGGCAGGGAAGTGGCTGGCAGCAGCAGCAGCCTGGGCATGAGGAGCTTTGGGAGCAGTGGGGGCAGAATTTGTCTTGCCCCACCTCCCAGTCTTTTAACATACCTGCTGTCTGCCAGTTCTTCCCTTTTCTCCACCTTTGGGTACTTTATGAAAGACCTTCCTTTTATCTAAAGATATGATTGATAATGTAATCTTCATTTTTTTCTCTTGTTAATATCAGTAAATCCAATAAAAAGTATTCAATAAACTCTGAAATCCCAGGCACCATGCTTATGGATAAAAAAGAAAAAGAAAAAAAAATACTCTCTGCTCTCAAAGAATTAACAATATATTGGGAAAATACAAATGCACCCACATATACATACACACACACAAATATTTGTATATATGTGTATCAACATGTGTATATATTTTCATGTGCTTATGTGTATTTTAGGTGCATAAATGTGTATATGTTCATATATATGTACCTATGTGTGTATATATATGCACATATATTTATATATTTACATGTGTATATATGTATTGTGAATCTTAAAATTTCTCAGACTTGTGAATCTTAAAAATTCTCAGACCCTACTTCAGAACACTTGGTTAAAACCATTCCCCATTTTAAACAATGAAGGGACTTAATCAGGAATGTGTGAACTCTACTCCACCCATACTTAAGCATTATTTAGGGGAAGATAAAGTTGTAATCTCTTTACTGAACAATGGAAAGTATTTAACCCATACTTAAAGTAAAGCTAAAAAACCTTAAGCTAAGTCTATTTTTACTTCTAGTACAAAAAGGTGCTAAGTACCTATAAAGGTCAGGCAACTTGCAATCTTGCAAGAGGCAAAGAGGTGTGAACTTACTCAGAAGTTTTAGTCTACCCAGAGTTGAGAACTAAAGAAGGTGTGAATTAAGAATGGTCAGTCCTGTGAAAACATCTACTGTGATTGGTAGATGTGAAAACTTAGGGGAGGTGACATAGGAGAAAATTCTCTTTAAAAGGAGAATCAGAAAGCCTCTGAAGGTATTCAGCCTTGGAAGCTGAAGTGAAGCTGAGGAGCTGAACTGGTGGGTCTCTCTAAACACTAGAATCTTGCTTGGGACAAATCTTGTGGTGAGTGGATTAAAGACTGACTGATTTCTCTCTTAGGGCTTGGGCCTAGGCTGGCCTGGGCTGGCCTAGCCCCTTTCTCATTGTTTCCCCTTACTCTCTCTCTTTCATTAATTCCTTATTTGTATTAATTAAAATCTCCATAAAAACCCAGCTGACTTGGGTATATTTCATATTTGGGAATTTTTCCCTGGCGACCACTTTATATTTGATTTAACTCAAGACAATGTCTTGAAACCATATTTCTGCGGTCACAGTTTATGCCAACCACTCTTTTAACTGTAACAGTTTTAGTCAACCACTCTTTTAAATGTAACAGTATACATGGTATGTCTCTGTGTATATGTTTATGTATGTCTATATGTATGCATATAGACATGTGCATGTGTATATATGCATGTCTGTGTGCTCATGTGCATGCATGTATATATTGCATTATATATGTGTGCTTATGTATGTATATGTATATTGTGTTTATGAGTATATGTGTATGTACATAAATATGCATGTTGTTGCAATGTAATGCTAAATGCATAAGAATGATTGGCAGGCAGAGAATCTTCAGAGCTGGCAGGGGAAAGATTCCAAACCATTGAGGAGACTGTTGTATTGGCTTGGCATTTTGGATCTGACAAACAAGCTGGTGGTTGCTGATCTGTGCTCCTGTGGACATCTCTGGATCATCCTTCAAGCAGCCCTCTGGACAAGAGTAGACAGGTGTGTCCCAATTACCCTTGGGTGGACCAAGGGAAATATTGAGAGCTCCAGCCATTCTCTGGACCATCTAGGAATCCTCATCTGGATTCCAGCCTCTACTTGCGAAAAGACTCTGTATGTAAGATCTCTGACCTTGGACTAGTCCTTAGGAGTTTATTGTAGTTAAGATAGGATTATTAGATAGTGGCTTAAAATAGGAGTTAAACTGTCAGATCTCCCTCTCCTTCATTCCTACCCTTTCCCTCTCTGAAAAATAAAATCACAATATTTATATGTTCATCCCTATGTGTTTTCCATCCTAAACCCCTCTAAAATAATATCATTATTTCAATATGCATACATGTGTGTACTTATAAGTATAAATGTGCATATGTATATATTTGCGTGTGCTTATGTGAGTATATATGTATACATGCATATATGTTGTAAGGGGTAGAAATGTAAGGGGTTAATATAAAAGGTTGGACTGGATTTCAAGAGTGGGGTCACCAGGAATTTTATGAAATTCCAAAGAGATTTATTTTAACAATTTATTTATAAAATATAGAAAGAATGAAAGTAAAAAAAAAATCAGAGAGAGGATAGGGTAAGATATCTAGCCTACATACTAAGTATTTTTTTCTCTGGAACCAGGCTCAACTCAGGCAGGGCTAATTAGTCCTTAGCCAGAGGGGCCTCAGCCTTGAGCCAAGAACCTGGGGATGCACAAAGCCTCTCTCAAGAAGGTAGGTCTCTCCTGAGGCTAATCCCTTCAGAATGTCCAGGAAAGGAGTTATTCTTTTTCACTCACCCCACATGGTAGTTTTTAAGGAAAATAGAAGCAGTCTGAGATACTCAGTCAGAGCTCCTCCAAAGTCAAGCTGAAGACAAAAGATGGAAGAGAGTCCTGACAGAAAGAGGTTGGCATTTTTAAAGACCATTTCTTTTCGTCACTTCGTGTGACTTTCTTCCATTTTATGTGTACCAATTACAGCTAAAGCTTTGCTTAGGACTGCCCCTGGAGGCAGTCAGTTGATTCTGATTCATCACCCACTATTGCACATGTGGGTCACAGACCTCCCCCACTCAAGTGTAAGTGGGATGTTTATGTTTTTAGTGATTAAGTCTAAAAATGGGCAAAGGAGAGTTAATTTAAGCTTCACAGGCAGGGGAGAGTTAATTTAATCTTTATAATGTACATGCATATATCTGTTCACTTGCATGTGTGTATTGTATATATGTACATGTGTATATATTTGTGTGTGGGCATGCATGTGTGTTTATATGTATTGATATTTATTGTATTGATAAGACCAGGTCATCAAATTATTTGTGGGTCACAGAACAGGATAAGAGGAAGGAGGTTGTGATGAGGATCATAGACAGACTTACAGACAGACTCACAGTCCTCTTGATGAACAAAGTTGATTATTTATTGATTTTAGATTTTAAATTTTAGAGAGATACTTATAGAGGGTTGAATCAAGCGGAGGAATTAGATCACTCACAATGAAAGTCATTCATTCATAGGACAGAAACAATGGATTTAGATGACCTCAGTGGCTCTAAACAGAGTTTTCTATAGGTGATAATTCAGTATGTCAGTGTGTAACCATCTAACCAAGCTTTTCACAGAATGCCTGCATTAGTAATTTCTTGGAAGAACATTCAGTTTCTGTGGGGATGGGTGGAAAGGAGGGGTTTGGGAGCCTTGTGTGATGCCTGGACTATGTGTTTGACTGTATCTAAGTTATTTTTTTTAAACCCTTACCTTCCGTCTTGGAGTCAATACTGTGTATTGGCTCCAAGGCAGAAGAGTGGTAAGGGCTAGGCAATGGGGGTCAAGTGACTTGCCCAGGGTCACACAGCTAGGAAGTGGCTGAGGCCAGATTTGAACCTAGGACCTCCCATCTCTAGGACTGGCTCTTAATCCACTGAGCTACCCAATTGCCCCCTTGTATCTAAGTTATGGCTGTGATTTTACTGGGGGCTACTCTCATTACTGGGGGCTATAGTATATATGTGTATTATATATTCATATGTGCTTATTTGTATACATATATATGCATATATATTTGCATGTGCTTACATGTGTATGTATATGTATAAATGTATATGTGTGCATGCATATATGAATGTGTGCTCATAGGTATGTATATATGTTATATACACATACCTATATATGTATATATGTGTTAATATGGGTATATAGATTTGTGTTTATATGTGCATGTGTATTTGCGTGTATACATAGATGTGTGTATGTCTATGTGTATGTATGTATATATGTATCCATATGCATACAGTCACACACAGTCAAAGTCAACATCATTCAAGGATGGAACACTTCCAACAGGGAGGATTAAGAAAGGCCTAATGTAGGAGATGAACTTTCAAGGAGATCCCATGTTCTAAGGAGAGTTAAAGACAGTGTATATTCCAGGTCAAAGGGACAGCCTTTGCAGAGGCATGATGATGAGAGATGAAATGTCATGTGTGATGCAGAGCAGATAGGCAATTTGGTGATTTGGGACAATGTATGAAGAAAATATCCGAAAAGGTCTTTTTCTCCCCACTCCCTGCAATATATATATATATATATATATATATATATATATATATATATATATATATATTTTTTTTTTTTTAAGCTGAAAAGAAACAAAAGTAAATTATGCTTTCAAGTCCAGAACTGCACAAGAAATACTTGGAGAGGCAGGGGACGAGCCATGCCAGGAAACCCAGTGTTAGCTCCTGCAAGCAAAGCCAAAGTCAGCCAACCGGGCCTTATAAAAGGGGAGTCACAAACTACTTACAAACATCTTTCTAAATGACTTGTATATATTTTGAGGCTCCCACAGTCAAGATAAGATACTTCTCATTCTGGAAAGCAGTGAGAGAATCAATGAAGACTTCATGTGTTACCTGAGGCCTAGTCATCTGTAATGCCACCATCCTTAAATAAATTTGGCCCCAGATTTGTAAATTTTTCATGTGATCTCTCTCACTTTTCTAGTAAGGCTATTGGCTTACTACAGAGCAACCTCTTTAAAACAAATACTCAAGAATATTTAAGTATCTATTGTATATCAAGAAGCAGGAGAGGTATTGGGAATATAAAGACAAAAATAAAACAATCTTTGTCCTCAAGGAATTTGTATGTTATAGGGGAGACAATATATTAATAGCCTAAATTTTTCTTCCTCTAATAACTGCCTAGTTTTGTCCTTTGACTATTAATTGGGGAATAACTCTGGTAAATTTGATTCAGTTCTCTACATATTTTAGAAAGGAGACCTTTATTGGAATAACTTGTTACAAAGGTTATTTCTCAGTTTTCTACTTTCCTTCTCATTTTAGTCACATTGATTTTGTTTGCAAAAAAAAGACTTTTTAATTTCACATAATCTAAATTACCCATTTTAATATCTGTAAGCTCTTTCTCTTTTTTGGACATGAACTTTCCATACACCTGACAGGTATATCTTCTATGCTCCACTGCTTATGATGTCACCTTTTATATCTACATCAAGTACCCATTTTGAGTTCATCTTGGCATCCTGAGTGAGATATTTGTCTATTCCTAATTTTTGCCAGGCTACTTAACAGTTTTCCTAGAAGTTTTGGTCAAATAGGGAATTCTTGACCAAATAACTTGACTTTGGGGTTTATCAAAACCTAGGTTTTTTAACCTAGGTTAAGTAAAATGTCTTTTTGAGCAATGAGGCCATCTATCATTTTCTTGATTAGCAAATGTATCTTCAGTTCCTAATTATGCCAAACTGATTTCTTAGTTTTAAAGCATGTAGCAACAAACTTTATTCAATCTCAGAAGCATAATTTTTCACATTGTCACCCTGAATTTATGAAATGCATTGTATAATTTAGTTCTCATGATCATACTGTAAATCTTGAAATCTCTCAGATTTGTGAATGTTAAAAATTTCCCCATCGGGGAATTCTCAATTGGAACAATTCCCTACTGGGAACATTCCCCATTTTGACTGTGAGAACTCGCCAGGATCAGAATGGGAGGACCTCTACTCCACCTGTACTTAAGACTGCTTTAGGGGAGAAAACTCCTTGCTAAACAATGAAAGTACTTAGACCCATACTTATAATGAGGCAAGGAGTTCTTTGAGCCATGCCTGTTTTTAGAATTGATACAAAGGGATGCTAGGTACCTATAAAGGTTGGGCAACTTGTAAACTTGCCAGGAGCAAAGAGGTGAAAACTTATTCAGAGGTTTTCTCTTGAGGGGATTAGTCGACTCAGCTGTGTTTTCTCTGGTTCAGACTTACTCAGAGGTTTTCTTCTAAAGGGATTAGTCGACCCAGCAGTGTTTTTAGAAGGGGTTGTCCTTTGGAAAATGTCTACAGTGATTGGTAGATGGAAGAACTTAGGGGAGGTGACATAGGAGAAAACCCCCTATATAAGAAAGAGATTCGCTTGAGAAGGGAGCTCTGATGAGGATCGCTTGAGGAGATCTCTTGAGGAGAGGCTTTTGGAGGCTTTTGGAAGGAGATTCTTTTGGAGATCGCTTGAGAGGAGCTCTTGGAGGAATTCTCTAAGGAGGTCTCTCAAGGGAGGCTGACTCTGGCTGGAACTCCCTCTGGGGAGACTCTGTCCCTCTGAATCCCTTACTTGGACAAATCTTATGATGAGTGATAAAAGACTGACTGATTCTCTCTCTCTTAAGACTCAGGTCTAGGCCATGTTGGCTTAAGGCCATTCATACTTATACTTTTTTTTTCTCTCTCTCTCTCTTTCTTTGATTACTCATTTTATTGTTAATTAAAATCTCTATAAAACCCAGTTGACTTGAATATATTCATTATTGGGAATATATTCCCTGGCGACCACCTTATATTTGATTTAAAAACCAAGACATTGTAGTGAAACATATTTTCTGCGGTCAAATTTACTCACCCACTCTTATATCTACCATTTTAACTTCAACCATTTTAACTCTCACAGTTTATGCTCTCACTATTTTAATTATTACAGTTTATGTCTCTAACTCTTTTAAATATTACAGTTTATGGCATCCACTATTTTAACTGCCACAGTTTATGGCTTCACTATTTTAATTATAACAATACACACCTTCTTCTGCCATGTGTATGGATATTGTATCCCACTATATAGATTCTTTCCAGTTAGTGACCAAAGTAAGTGGCATGGACATTGTACCCCCAGAAACTCAGGCAAACTATTATCAGGTGTGAAAGAGGCATGAAGAGAGAGGACTTACAAGCCAAGTCATGCAAGAAACAAAGCTGGGGACCTGTCTCCCAATCAAGACGAAGGTTCCAAACGGAATATTCCCAGGAGAGGTAGTTGGAGGTGGCCAGGGGAGATGAACTGAGGAGACTTTGGCTTCGGGTTTTTATGACCAAGGGAGGCAAGCCTGGCTGATCCTATTAGCTTCTGTCCCAGGCTGAGGGACTCTTGAGAGGGGGCTTCTGGAATTAGGCTGAGAGACCTTGGTGACTTTGTGAATTGAAAGAAGAAACGAAGACTTAACAGTTATCCTCCATCTCTCTGACTGTCCCCCTGTCACAGCTGTGACCTTCCCAAACCCTCAAAATCCTCATTTTAGATTAGGGAAACCCTCATCCCTCTCACCTCAGTTTCCCTGTACTGTTATCCCAATAAACCCCTTACCTGAGAAAAGAAAGAAAGGAATTTTTCCTAATAAATATCATAGTCCACTCAGGGGGAAGTGGTGAAGCCACAAGCTTCAGAAGAAACTGGGAGGGAGAGGGTGGAAGAAGGGAGGGAGTGAAGGGAGGAGGTGGTTAGGAAAAAAAATATTGATCCATTATCCATCAAATAGTGATCAGTAGGCAAACCCCTGAGCATTCCCCTGTAACAGCCTCTCTCTATCTCTCAGTATCTCTCATCTATATCCATTATAACTAAGCAGCCTCAAGGTTCTCCTAGTAGTGATCTCCAATAAGCCATAATATCCAGTTACCATAACCAGAAATAGTTTCCACACAGATTACCATTTCTATTACAATTGGCACCTCAAGTCTGACTGAACCCCACAATCCTTCGGGCAGGGTAGAAAAGGAACAAAGACAAAATGTTCAAACAAATTATTTTTGGTGTGGTGGTCATTGCAGCCATTGCCTGTTTTTGGGTATACCATATTTTGTATAGAAAACTTACCCATATGGTAGTGGAAACAATTGATTATATAAGCAATGTGACAATGTCTGTTTTGAAGTTGCCATTCCAGAATGAACTGGACTCTGGCAAGTCCTAGGACAAGTGTACGTGATCATTATGGCTGTCCTTCAAACACTGACTCAATTTAAGAAGATCTTTAGATTTATGGTTCCCCTTAAGGCAGAGAAGATTATGACTATTGACAACAACCTGGAGGACATGATGAAGGTTGTGTTTGAGCAAATGATTAAGGAAAAAGGACTATCTGGTTATGGGCAAGCACAATGGGCAAACAGAGAATGTACCTCAGGAAAATGTAGGTGAAAATTAAAACAAGGCTGTTAGTGAACCTGAGAAAATCTGTCCATTAATGGAGGTCACTAAGCTAACTAGTAATGCTGGTATGATACACTCAAAAGCCCATAGACAATTCTTCTCTCAGGAACTTGGATCCATAAAGCGCTGTTTCCCTAAATTTGTGGAAAATCCCTTCAAATCACAGAAGGAGCTGAAATGTGTGAATCTTAAAACTGCTTAGACTGTACTTCAAAAGATTTGATTAAGCTATTCCCCATTTTTAACAATGGAGGTACTTGGTCAGAAATGTATTGAGAACTTAAAATTACTCCACCCTGCTCAGACAGTGCCTTAGGGGAAGATAAAGTTGCAAATTTCTGATTGAACAATGAAAAGTCCCCAACTCATACTTATAGTGAAGCAAAAACCCTAAGCTAGGTGGTCTATTTTTAGATCTAATACAAAGGGGTGCTAAGTACCTATAAAGGTTAAATTAATCAATAAAATGTCAAGCAACTTACAAAAGGCAAGCTTAGCAAAAGAGATGTGAAATACTCAGAAGATATAATCTACCCAGAAAAGGTGAGAACTAAAGAGTGATGAGAACTAAGAATGGACAGTCCTGGGAAAAAGCATCTACTATGATTGGTAGATGTGAAAATTTGGGGGAGGTGACATAAGAGAAAATTCTCTTTAAAAGGAGCTCTCTGAACTCAGTTCAGGAGTCAGGAGTTCAGATTGGAGCTCTGAACTCAGTTCAGAAGTTCAGGAGTTCAGTGGAGGACTGGAGCTTGCTTGGGATGATCTTGTGGTGAGTGATAAAGACTGATTTACTCTTCCTTAGGCTCAGGCCTAGACCATTATAATACTGCAGTTGGAAATAGTAGAAAAAACTTGGGGAATAGTAAAAATTCAGTGCATGAAAGTGAATGTATGAATGATAGCCATTGCAATAAAGCAAGAGAAAGGCAGAGACAGATTAAAGAAATAGAGGCAGAAATTAATAAAATGACATCTCAAATAGTTAATGAGATAAGAGACTTTGATAAGAACTGTATTGTAACCAAAAAGGAAAAAAATGTTTAAAAGACATCAAATCTTTTTCAGAGAACTTTTTCCAGTGTAAATTGTGATAGAAATATGAGACAGAGATTTTGCAGGACTTATGGACCAAGATGCATCTAGCTCTAAAATGCAAAACCCAGGATTCCATTGGAATGTCTCTGGGTTGGTGGCAGTTGGAGTGGAGTTGGGGTTTTGCTGGCCACACTCACTGAGAGAAAAAACTTGGCTTTTGAATTTGCTCTCTGTCTCTCTCTCAGGCTCTGGGCAGTTGGAGCTGAGGGAGGGGCTTTTGTGTCTCTGGGTCTGGGACTGAAAGTCATACTTTTCCCTGGAGGCTTTTGGCTGGCCACACTAAGAAGAGAAATTTGGTTTTTGAACTTGGTCTCTGGCTTTCTGGCTCTGAGCAGTTGGAGTTGACCAGAGGGGCTTTTTTTGGTCTCTGGGTCTCTGACTGGGGGACATACATTTGCTCTCTGGAGTTTGAATTTGGCTGAGAGACTTTTGTGAAGCTGACTTGGTTACTTGAAGTTCTCTGACATTGGACAGTTGAAATTGACAACAAGGATAAATCTAACTGAAGAAGAAAAAAGATCTTGAAAAGCCATTGTCCTCCATCTTCCTGTCTCAGAGTCACAGTTTGTGACTGGACTACTTTCTCAATTTTACCTCAGTTAGACTAGGGACTTCCTCAGCCCCCTTACCTCAGTATCCCATCCTGTTATCCCAATAAACCCCTTACCTGAGAAAGAAACTTAGAGTATTTTATAATTCACTCAGGGGGGAGGGAAAATTGGGAGGAGAAGGGTGGCAGTTGGAGCAGGGAGGAGGGAGTGAGGGAGGATGGAGGTGAGGAAATAGATCAGTCATCGTTGGGGGTCGATAGGGAGATTTCCCCAGAGCAGTGTCCCCTGTGTACCAGCATCCCTGTGTGTGTGACATCCCCCAGCAGCATTTCTCTGTCCTCCATTACCAATAAGCAAGATCAGATTCCCTCAGCAGTTTAGATTCCTGTAGCAGCCTTTCTAGTCACAGCCAGAGAATAGAACAACAGCTATTGTGAAGAAACAGGTTCCCCCTCAGTTTGTCCTCTCCATTTCAACAAGTAAAAGTTTCCCTCAGTTCATCCTCTCTAACTCAAGAAGTAGTAGTTTTCTCTCAGCTTTATTCTTTATTACAAGAGTGGATAATGGGATTGAATTATGCAAAAGAAAAAGAAAGAAAGAGTCACAAGAACAAAAGTTTGTGACTGGTACAGAGACACATAATTTCAATTCCCTAAAGGTTACTGTTGCTAAAGATGACAATGCTTTAAAAACATTCACAGATGAAGTCCCACTAAACTTAGTTAATTCTGTAAATAGCTTTATGGCAAAGGTACCCTTAGAAATGACATCTAATTTGAATCCAGAGGCTAATACCTTCCATCCAGTAATGAATGATATAGTTCAGAAAAAATAAACTAAAAATGAAGCTGAAATTACTTTTGTAAAAGAGAATCATATTCAAAGTAATGGAGGTGGAATGATAGTTAAATTTGAAGAGGGGTATGGAATGGAATTCTTACCAACTGGGAAAACTACCATGAATTCAAAAGACAAGCTTGAATCCAACATTCTAAGGGGCACAGGGCAATCTAGCCAAAGCAACTTCTGTGATTTAGGTTCATGTTCCATTGTAGTTGAGAATAAAGACTTCATTGGGAATGGATCAAATCAGAAAAAATTAACTGAGTTACGTATGCACTTGGCAGAGAGTGGCAAAGCATTGACACTGAGTCAGTGGTTATGAACACCTTAGCTACAATGCCAGAAACAGATATATGTTGTAGAGGAGGACAACATGATAACACACATCCTAATGATGATGCAGGGGGACATGCCATCTTATTCCCAGAAGAAAGTAATAAAATAGAGGGAAAGATTCCTATCTCTACATTGTAAACCTCAAAATTTCTTAGACTTATAAATGTTGGAAATTTCACCATTGGGAAATTTCATACTTGGAAAATTTCTTAGTGATAGTCTATTGGAATGTGAACCCAATTGACAAGGGAGGTTCCTCCTCCTCCCTTCTTAAGATTACTCTAGGACAGAAACCTTTTGCTGAACCATGGAAAGGGCTTTGACCTATGCTTAAGCACAGAACAGGAATTTCTTTGAGTCATGATTGATTTTAGAATTGATACAATAGAGATACTTGGAATGACAGAACCAGGTCTTGGAAAATAAAATTTCCACCCTACTCAGTCCTAACAGGATTTAGGAAGGGCTGCAGCATAGATCAAAATTTAATTATTCCAATCTCTACCCTACTCAGGGTAACAGGATTTAGGAAGGGCTGTAGCAAAAGATCAAGATTTAATTATTTGAGAATATGACCTCCAACAGACATGTGCAAAGCCACAGACCTCTGGGCGGTCCTGGGTTAAGCTAGAGCCACCATTGGCAAAGGGAAAATGATGGACAGTGATTGGTAGATGTGAGAACTGAGGGGAGGGAACTTAGATGGTTTCCTTAAAGATAGAGGGGTCTGAGGACTGGAGGGTTGGTTGGAGAGTTTTGGCTCTGAGTGGTTGGAGAGGTGCTCTGAGAAGCTTGCATTGAAGGAAGCTGGAGGTGGAGGCCCCGGAGACTGTTTCTCCATTTTGGTCACGTGAGTAATAGGGACTGATCTCCTTTCTTTGCCCCAGCTATCTAAGGGCTTGGGCCTTTTGGCCCAGCCTAAACAGAGGGGGTATTTAAGCCCTATTCCCTTCTCTCCCCTTTCTCTCTCTCTCTCTCTCTCTCTCTCTCTCTCTCTCTCTCTCTAATTCCTTTTTTCCTCCTGTTTGTAATTAAACTCTATAAAAGACTGACGGCTGACTTGAGTTTTCATTTAGGAATTACATAGCTGAATTCCTTGGCGACCTTAAATTAATATATATCAGTCTTTTAAAGTGATTTCCTTGTCACAACATTGTTAAGTGAGAATGAAGATAAACATAAATCTCAGACTAGTGGTAGATGTCAACTAGGAAAAGACACAGAACTATTAAATAGTCCAAATCACTCTTTAATCAAGGGCTAAAGGGGTTCAGTGCTAATAGACCTCAGTGCTAGTAGGTCACGACAACAGAGCTGCTTGCTCCCCGCAACTGCACAGAGTCTGGATTGAACTCTGGCCGCTCTGATCACTGACCCCTGGGAGTGCCACTGACTCAGGATGGACTCCAAGTGTTATGGGGGTCGATATAGGCACCAAAATGTTATGGGCGGGAAGGATACCTTTGGGGTTCGGGAAGGATACCTTTTGCAAGAATGCAAGACTCCAAAACTTAACTTAAAAACAAGAAGAGAAATTTATTAATTTAGAAAGTAATGTTGAGAATGGCCAGGAGGATAGTAAGGTGGAACAGCAGGATGGGGAGCAGTTCCTTAGGAGGACAGCATGAATGGAAAGGCTGTTTCTTCCTGGGGACAGCATGGGTGGAAAGGCTGTCCCCCAGATGACATCAATTCTGGGGCTTTTATCCTCTTTACAATAGATGCTATGTCCTGGTGTGGAGTGACCTATAGAGTGCTAGTCCCTCAGGCACTTGGTGGGGTGAGGTGGTCATCTGACTGGGGCCTGCCTGGAGGCATAAAGATTCATTTATTTGTCCACCTTAAATCTAGAGGACAAAAGAGGGTAAATATCTCAGTACCCTAAGTGGGGTCATTGGGTGTTTCTAGGTTAAGAGTCACAAGGATGCAAAGGCAAGGGAGTTTCCCTGATAATAGTTAGCCTGGGTTTTTGGGGTACAGTGTCCATGTCACAAGGAACAAAAGAATTTGGGGAACCTAGATACCATTTCGGGAGTTCAGGGACAAGGCAAGATGATTGACATGGTTATGGGGTTCAGATGGGTACCCCTGGGGTTTGGGAAGGATACCTTTTGCAAGAATGCAAGACTACAAAACTTAGCTTAAAAACAAAAAGAGAAATTTATTAATTTAGGAAGTAATGTTGAGAATGGCCAGGAGGATAGCAAGATGGAACAGCAAGATGGGGAGCAGTTCCTTAGGAGGATAGCATGAATGTAAAGGCTGTTCCCCATGAGGACAGCATAGATGACATCAGTTCTGGGGATTTTATACTCTTTACAACAGATGCTATGTCATGGTGTGGGTGAGTGCTAGTCCCTCAGGCATTTGGTGGGGTGGGGTGGTCATCTGACTGAGGTCTGCCTGGAGGTATAAATATTCATCTCTTTGTCCATCTTAAATCTAGAGGATGATCAAAGAGGATAAACATCTCAGGACCCTAGGGGGGTCATTGGGTGTTTCTAGGTTCAGAGACAGGAGGATGCAAGGGAGAGAGGGAGTTTCCCTGAGAATAGTTCACCTGGGTTTCTGGGGGTACAATGCCCATGTAAACATCACTATAGCTACAAGGAAAATGGAAGTGTTCAAACTACACTGACAGGATACAATCAAGCTTGAGAAAGAATTCATAGCTAGAGTCTAGGGTGTAAGAGAAGGGGCTACTAACAATAGATACTAAAGGACAGTTCTGGCCCAGGTGTGGATCTTCTTGGGAAAAGTTCTGATACAATAGGGGAGATTGCCTAAAACAAAGAGGGTCCTTAGCATATGCTTAGTCTCACCAAACCAGTATTGTCATTTCCCTGAGGGTCTCCCACTCAGTCTGAAACTGCTAGCCTGGGATTCCCTTCAGGATAGATTCCCATGGGAAAAGGGAACAAGTACAAGCTTTGGGGTCTCCAATCTACAAGCTAGTCCTGAAAACTGGGGTTCATCAGATCTCACTAGGTAACAAGTTTGGGATTCCTAGATTCCATGTTGACATAGAGTAGGATCTATAAATATTAACAGTTTAGAAGATTTGCATAACCCCATACCATCAGGTTTAGCAATTCACAATGAAAATCTAAAGCTTAGTAATGAGAAACAAAAAGAAACTGATTTGAGAAACACAGAAGCTGGTGACATAGGCTTAGATCAAAATGCAAAGCCAGTTACTAACATCTGACAAAAGTTTACATGGCATTGAGCAAAATCCAGAGAACAGTGATTGGATTCAGTGACTCAGATTCATATGCTGAATCTGAAGGAAGACCAGAAAGTGTGATAATAGTGGATGGAGATGATTTATAACAAAGGCCTTATAAGTTTTATGAAGAGGTAGAAGAGGATTCTTTTATTCCCTTAGGCCCTCCTGACTCCAACCCAAAACACTGGACCTTGAAGATTACCCTCCTTTGATTGCTCCATTGAATTGAGATGGACAAAGAGGCATCCCATTCGTTTATCCACCAAATCAGGAGAACCACCCTCATGCCCTGGGGCAAACCTCCTCCCCTACCCCTTGCTTCTCATTGCTGCTAAAGAATATAAAACCCCCAGAACTGAGGCATTCTTAGAGCAAACCTCCAGGTTGTTCCACTCATGCTGTCCTCCCAAGGAGCAGCTTTCTACCCATTCTATTGCACCTAAGAGGCAGGATTTCATCTATGCTGCCTCCTGGCAAGATTAAAAATTGCCTTCTAAATGAATAAGTTTCTCTTTTTAGTTTTAAGCCAAGTTTCAATCTTGAATTCTTGCAAAAGGTATCCTTCCCGAACCCCAGGATTTCACCTCTTCACCCCACAACACAAGGACTGCTTAACATCTCCAAATTAGGAAAAAGCAGAAATAATGATGGCAGGAACATCTTGCTGGCTCTTGTCCATCTCTTCACGGAAACAGGGGTTCATTACTTCTTTCCATTTGTTCTTTCGAGACTTTAGATGAAGGAGCATTGAAGTTGGGTTAAGACTTTGTAAATTTTAATATATGAGAAGAGTAAACTGCAAGAGGTGTAAGTTAAGTTTTTATCAAAGTTTGCTGGCAACTTAGCTAATAAGGCAAAAGCACAGCTCTGAAGTATGACTTGCTTGATTTATTATAACATTCTGCAATAAGGGAGTCACTTGTTTGGTGATTGCGATCCAAGTGGGAATGAATTTAGTGGAGTGAATACTGTTTGAGCAACCACTTTAACACCTAGACTCTCAGGATCTGAGATGAGAGATGAGAATTGTATTTTGGTTTGGGGAGATGGGTTCATAACTTCCAATTCTTTTCTGCTTCTCAGTAAATATCCCTTTGTAAAAGCTAATTTACAAACTTAGTTACATTGATAGTAGAGCACCAATCAATGGTATTGATGATATGGAGGAGATATTAACAAGTAATTGATAGTGGGGAGAACATACCAGAGTAGAGGCTTGAGCTGGTTACTTTACAAGAAAAATCATCCCACTGCTCCTTAGGGTTACCTCTAGAATACTGAGGGAAAGATGTAGCTAGACAACTTTTGGGGCACTCAACTATTTAGTGTGAGTGAGAATTAGAATAAGACTCCTATAGTTTTATATTAGCTGTCTAGAGATAACCACATTATAAAAGCCATCAAAATCACTACAATTCACTTGTAAATGATACATTGATTCTATCTACCTTCTAGTGCATTTTATAATTTCCTTTAAAGAGTTTAGTTTATTTCCATTTGATATTGTTAGGTTTATCATTTTCCCCTTGTTTATTCTATTTGATGTAAATACATGCTTTATTATCCGAATTATTTGATTGACCCAATCTTAAGCAACATTGTATTCTATGAATAATAATAATAATAATAGATTTCTTTAACTTGACCCTCTTTATCAAAGACAAGAGAATCTCTTAAAAATAAGCACATTGCTATTTCCTTCCCCTGCTGATGCCCACCACTCTCATTTTCTTTCTTTCTTTTTATTTTTAATTTTAAACATTATTTTATTTGGTCATTTCCAAACATTATTCACTGGAAACAAACATCATTTTCTTTTCCTCCTCCTCCCCCCCCACCCCTTTCCCTCTCCCATAGCCGACGCACGATTCCACTGGTTATCACATGTGTTCTTGACTCGAACCCATTTCCCTGTTGTTGGTATTTGCATTAGAGTGTTCATTTAGAGTCTCTCCTCAGTCATATCCCCTCCACCCCTGTAGGCAAGCAGTTGCTTTTCATCAGTGTTTTTACTCCCACAGTTTATCCTCTGCTTGTGGATAGTATTTTTTAGATCCCAGCAGATTGTTCAGGGACATTGCATTGACACTAATGGAGAAGTCCTTTACCTTTGATTGTACCACAATATATCAGTCTCTGTGTACAATGTTTTCCTGGTTCTGCTCCTTTTGCTCTGCATCACTTCCTGGAGGTTGTTCCAGTCTCCATGGAATTCCTCTACTTTATTATTCCTTTTAGCACAATAGTATTCCATCACCAACATATACACAATTTGTTCAGCCATTCCCCAATTGAAGGGCATCCCCTCGTTTTCCAATTTTTGGCCACCACAAAGAGTGCAGCTATGAATATTCTTGTACAAGTCCTTTTTCCTTATTATCTCTTTGGGGTACAAACCCAGCAGTGCTATAGCTGGATCAAAGGGCAGACAGTCTTTTATCACCCTTTGGGCATAGTTCCAAATTGCCCTCCAGAATGGTTGGATCAATTCACAACTCCACCAGCAATGAATTAGTGTCCCTACTTTGCCACATCCCCTCCAGCATTCATTACTTTCCATAGCTGTCATGTTAGCCAATCTGCTAGGTGTGAGGTGATACCTCAGAGTTGTTTTGATTTGCATCTCTCTGATTATAAGAGATGTAGAGCACTTTTTCATGTGCTTATTAATAGTTTTGATTTCTTTGGCTGAGAACTGCCTGTTCATGTCTCTTGCCCATTTATCAATTGGAGAATGACTTGATTTTTTGTAAAATTGATTTAGTTCTTTGTAAATTTGAGTAATTAAACCCTTGTCAGAGGTTTTTATGAAGACTGTTTCCCAATTTGTTGCTTCCCTTCTGATTTTAGTTACATTGGTTTTGTTTGTACAAAAACTTTTTAATTTGATGTATTCCAGATTATTTATTTTGCATTTTGTAACTCTTTCTAAGTCTTGCTTGGTTTTGAAGTCTTTCCCTTCCCAAAGGTCTGACATGTATACTATTCTGTGTTTGCCTAATTTTCTTACAGTTTCCTTCTTTATGTTCAAGTCATTCACCCATTTTGAATTTATCTTGGTGTAGGGTGTGAGGTGTTGATCTAAACCTAATCTTTCCCACACTGTCCTCCAATTTTCCCAGCAGTTTTTATGAAATAGTGGATTTTTGTCCCAAAAGCTGGGATCTTTGGGTTTGTCATATACTGTCTTGCTGAGGTTGCTTGCCCCCAGTCTATTCCACTGATCCTCCTTTCTGTCTCTTAGCCAGTACCAAATTATTTTGATGACCACTGCTTTATAATATAGTCTGAGATCTGGGACTGCAAGGCCCCCTTCCTTTGTATTTTTTTTCCATTATTTCCCTGGATATCCTTGATCTTTTGTTCTTCCAAATGAACTTTGTTATGGTTTTTTCTAAATCAGTAAAAAATTTTTTTGGAAGTTCCATGGATATGGCACTAAATAGATAGATGAGTTTGGGTAGGATGGTCATTTTTATTATATTGGCTCGTCCTACCCATGAGCAGTTAATGTTTTTCCAATTGCTCAAGTCTAGTTTTAGTTGTGTGGAAAGTGTTTTGTAGTTGTGTTCATATAGTTCCTGTGTTTGTTTCGGGAGATAGATTCCTAAGTATTTTATTTTGTCTAAGGTAATTTTGAATGGGATTTCTCTTTCTAGTTCTTGCTGCTGAGCTGTGTTGGAATTATATAGAAATGCTGATTACTTATGTGGGTTTATTTTGTATCCTGCAACTTTGCTAAAGTTGTTGATTATTTCAATTAGCTTTTTGGTTGAATCTCTAGGATTCTTTAAGTAGACCATCATGTCATCTGCAAAGAGTGATAATTTGGTCTCCTCCTTGCCTATTTTAATGCCTTCAATTTCTTTTTCTTCTCTAATTGCTACTGCTAGTGTTTCTAGTACAATGTCAAATAATAGAGGTGATAATGGGAATCCTTGTTTCACTCCTGATCTTAATGGGAATGGATTTAGTTTATCCTCATTGCAGATGATATTAGTTGATGGTTTTAGAAATATACTGTTTATTATTTTTAGGAATGGCCCTTCTATTCCTATGCTTTCCAGTGTTTTTAATAGGAATGGGTATTGTATTTTATCAAAGGCTTTTTCTGCATCTATTGAGATAATCATGTGATTTTTGTTGGTTTGCTTGTTGATGTGGTCAATTATGTGGATGGTTTTCCTAATATTGAACCAGCCCTGCATCCCTGGTATGAATCCTACTTGATCATGGTGAATGATTCTTCTGATCACTTGCTGGAGTCTTTTTGCTAGTATCCTATTTAAGATTTTTGCATCTATATTCATTAGGGAGATTGGTCTATAATTTTCTTTCTCTGTTTTTGGCCTGGCTGGCTTTGGAATCAGTACCATGTTTGTGTCATAAAAGGACTTTGGTAGAACTCCCTCTTTGCTTATTATGTCAAATAGTTTGTATAGTATTGGAGTTAGCTGTTCTTTGAATGTTTGATAGAATTCACTGGTGAATCCATCAGGCCCTGGGGATTTTTTCTTAGGAAGTTCTTTGATGGCCTGTTGGATTTCATTTTCTGATATGGGATTATTTAAGAAATCTATTTCTTTTTCTGTTAGTGTAGGCAATTTATATTTTTGTAAATATTCATCCATATCACCTAGGTTGGTATATTTATTGCCATATAGTTGGGCAAAGTAGTTTTTAATGATTGCCTTAATTTCCTCTTCATTGGAGGTGAGATCCCCCTTTTCATCCTTGATGCTGTTAATTTGCCTTCTTTCCTTTTTTGAATTAGATTGACCAGTACTTTGTCTATTTTGTCTGTTTTTTCAAAGTACCAGCTTCTAGTCTTGTTTATTAGCTCAATAGTTCTGTCACTTTCGATTTTATTAATTTCTCCCTTAATTTTTAGGATCTCTAGTTTGGTTTTCTTCTGGGGGTTTTTAATTTGTTCATTCTCAAGTTTTTTGATTTGTATTTCCAATTCCTTGATTTCTGTCCTCCCTAATTTGTTAATATATGCACTCAGGGATATGAATTTTCCTCTAAGTACTGCCTTGGCTGCGTCCCATAAGGTTTGAAAGGATTTCTCGCCATTGTCATTTTCCTCAACGAAATTATTAATTGTTTCTATGATTTCTTCTCTAACTAACCAATTTTGGAGTATCATATTATTTAATTACCAATTAATTTTTGATTTGGCTCTCCATGTACCCTTACCGATCAATATTTTTATTGCCTTGTGATCTGAAAAGGCTGCATTTATTATTTCTGCTTTTCTGCATTTGAGTGCCATGTTTCTGTGACCTAGTGTATGATCTATTTTTGTAAATGTGCCATGTGGTGCTGAAAAGAAGGTGTATTCCTTTTTGTCTCTATTTATTTTTTCCCATATGTCTATTAACTCTAATTTTTCTAAGATTTCATTCACCTTTTTTACCTCTTTCTTGTTTATTTTTTGGTTTGATTTATCTAAATTTGATAGTGGTTGGTTCAAGTCTCCCACTAATATGCTTTACTGTCTATTTCCTCCTTCAATTCTCCTAGTTTCTCCATTAAAAATTTGGATGCTATACCATTTGGTGCATACATGTTGATTAGTGATATTTCCTCATTGTCTATACTCCCTTTTAACAGAATATATTTACCTTCCCTATCCCTTTTGATCAGGTTTATTTTTGCTTTGGCTTTGTCAGATATCATGATTGCAACTCCTGCCTTCTTTCTATCAGTTGAAGCCCAAAAGGTCTTACTCCAACCTTTAATTCTAACCTTGTGAGTGTCAACCCACCTCATATGTGTTTCTTGAAGACAACAAATGGTAGGGTTTTGGGTTCTAATCCAATCTGCTATTTGTCTACATTTTATGGGTGAGTTCATTCCATTCACGTTCAAAGTTATGATTGTCATTTGTGGATTCGCTGGCATTTTGATATCTTCCCCTAGTTCTGACCTTTCTTCTTTAGCTATCTCCTTTTGAACCAGTGATTTACTTTAGGTTAGTCCCCCTAGTCCCCTCCCTTGATATTCTTCCCTTTCTAGCCCCTCCCTTTTTATGCTCCCTTCCCCTCCCCCCTCTCCTTCCCTCCCTTTTTATACTCCCTCCCCCTACCCCCTCCTTAATTTTCCTTTCTTTCTTGCCCTAATGGATAAGATAGAATTCAGGATCCCACTGGATCTAGATGTTCTTCCCTCTCAGATTTGATTTCACTGAGAGTAAGATTTAAGTAATTCCACTTCACGCTCTCTTCCTCTCCTTCTCATATGAGAGTTCTTCCCCTCCCCTTCCCATGTGTATCTTTATATGGGAAAGATTATTCTATTAAGTCCCCCCTATTTCTTGAAGTAAATCTTAGTATTATCGACAGTTCCCCCCTCCCTTTTCCTTTCTTTGCCCCCACTTTCACCAAGTCTTCTTAATGCCCCAATCTTTCCCTATGCATGTTTCTTCTAACTACTCTTATGATGCTACAATTTTTGAGAGTTACACAAAACATTTTCCCCACATATTAATATATATAATTTGATGTAAATGTAGTCTTTATAGAAGAGAGTTTGACTTAAAGAAAAAGATAAGATATATCTCCTTTTCCCTTTCTTTCATATTTACCTTTTCATGTTTCTTTTGCTTTGTGTGCTTGGATATCAAATTTTCCACTAAGTTCTGGTCTTTTTTTAGAAAATGCTTGGAAATCTTCTATTTTGTTGAATGCCCATACTTTCCCCTGGAAGTATATAGTCTCATTTTCTTTCTCTTAATAATGTTGCTGAATCATTTAATGCTTTGACTAATACAGTTGGATACTGTAGATTTCCTCATTTGAACAGCTGCTTTTCTTAATTTTAAAAGCACAGGCTGTTCTAAATACAACCCTTATCTTCTTGACTTGGAGGTTGGCTGTCCTTCAAAGAATTTCTAGAACTTTTATAAAACTGTTCCTTCTTGTAGGCAAGATTCCCCTTCCTTCCTATTCCTCTCGCAGACAAATGTTTTCAAGTGACTTTTCAAAATTGGAATGCTTCTCAGATATCTATCTCTTGCCTTTCAGACATCAGACTGAATTTTACTGGGTAGGCAACTTTAGGCTCATGGCCAACCTTTCTTTACTTTATAAATGTCACATTCCATTGTCTCTGATTATCCTTTGTCTTCCTTAGGAAGTTCTCTGTGATTCTGATTAAAGTGTCACAATTACTTCTTTAATGGTTCTTGTAGCTTTGGGGTATTTTTCCTCTTTAATTGTATTGGAATTTAATTATCATATGTCTAAGAGGATTGAATCTTGACTTTTCCTTTTTGGGCTTCTCTAACTTCTTTCTGTGTATATTCTTCATTATTTTGATCAATTCTTAGAAGCTTTTATCAACAGCTTTCTAGAATATATTGTTCAGGCTCATTTGTTTTTCCAAATTTTTTGAGAATGAAATAATCTTTTTTTTTAAACTCTTACCTTCTTAGAATTAATGTTTAGTATTCATTCCAAGGCAGAAGAGAGGTAAAGACTAGGCAACTGGGGTTAAGTGACTTGCTCAAGGACACACAACTAGGAAGTGTCAGAGGCCCATGAAGGACCTCCTATCTCCAGGTCTGGCACTCTGTCCACTGAGCCACGTAGTTGTCCCTGAGAATGAAGTAATTCCAAAGTGGCTGTATCTTAAACAGTCTTCCAGAGACATGGAGACTTGAATTAAAAGAACTTTTCAGTTCTTTAAAAAATGTAGTTATTTTGAAACCTCTTTTTCTAGTTGATCTGTATTAAATAAAATAATTTTTTCCTCTGTAGGAATTCTATTATTCATTTATGCTAATGATTCATTTAGATTTTGTATTATATTCCTTATATTAGTATTAAATATAAAATGTTAGAAATTTATTTCATGCCAGTTCTTCTAAAAAGCATCTTTTAATTCCAGCTGCAGCTTCTACTTTGAAATTTAACCTTCTTTAACCATGGTGACGAACCTATGGTATGTGTCCCTCACTGTGGACATATGAGCTGTTACCTGCCAGAATTAATTACTGGCAAGGCAAAGGGACTTGGGAGAGATGCTCTCTTCTCCTCCACTGGGCATGAGTATATTTTTTCACTTCTCCTACCCCTTTGCCCAGAGGTCAAATGGGAGCACTTCCTCCACTGTCTGGGATAAGGGAGGCAGTGCATAGACCATGTGGAATGGGACCTGGGAGGGGCACAGCACATGGTCTGGTGTGGGGTGGGGCATGGCACATGGTATTTTTTTTTTTTGAAAATTTTATTTAGTCAATTTAGAACAGTATTCCTTGGTTATAAGAATCATATTCTTTCCCTCCCCTCCCCCCAGCCCTTCCCATAGCCGACATACAATTCCACTGGGTTTTACATGTCTCCTTAATCAGAACCTATTTCCATGTTGTTGGTGTTTGCACTAGGATGTTCATTTAGAGTCTACATCCCCAATCATATCCCCTTGACACATGTAATCAAACAATTGGTTTTTTTCGGTATTTCTGTTATGGGAGTGCAGATGTGTACCCTTGGGGTTCAGGAAGGATACCTTTTGCAAGAATGCAAGACTCCAAAACTTAGCTTAAAAACCAAAAGAAAAATTTATTAATTTAGGAAGTAATGTTGAGAATGGCCAGGAGGATAGCAAGGTGGAACAGCAAGACGGGAAGCAGTTCCTGGGAGGACAGCATGAATGTAAAGGCTGTTCCGCATGAGGACAGAATGGATGGAAAAGCTGTCCCCCCGATGACATCAGTTCTGGGGATTTTGTACTCTTTACAACAGATCCTATGTCATGGTGTGGATGTGACCTATAGAGTGTTAGTCCCTCAGGCATTTGGTGGGGTGGGGTGGTCATCTGACTGGGGTATGCCTGGAGGTATAAAGATTCATCATCTCTTTGTCCATCTTAAATCTAGAGAATGATCAAAGAGGATAAATATCTCAGGACCCTAGGAGGGGTCATTGGATGTTTCTAGGTTCAGAGTCAGGAGGATGCAAGGGAGAGAGGGAGTTTCTCTGAGAAAAGTTCACCTGGGTTTCTGGAGGGACAGTGCCATGTCATATCTACTCCCACAGTTTTTCCTCTGAATGTCCTTAGTGTTCTTTCTCATAGATTCCCTCCAGGTTGTTCAGGATCACTGCATTGCCACTAATGGAAAAGTCCATTACATTCGATTGTACCACAGTATATCAGTCTCTGTGTACAATGTTCTCCTGGTTCTGCTCCTCTCACTCTGCATCACTTCCTGGAGGTCATTTCAGTTCCCATGGAATTCCTCCCCTTGTGTAAACTTTAGAGTGCTAAATAAATGCTATTGTTATTATTTTTATTATTATTCCTTCATAATCCTGTATTTACACAGATAATATAACTTTCAGATCTTTAGGAAAGGAAAGACTTTAAACTCAAGCAAGAGCTAGAAAAAATAAAAAATTTAAAATCAATAATTTTGATTACATTAAATTAAAATGTTTTTGTACAAACAAAACCAATGCAAACCAAATTTAGAAACCAAAATTAGAAAGGAAGCAACAAATTGGGAAAAAAATCTTTATAACAAAAACCTCTGATTAAGGTCTAATTACTCAAATATATAAAGAGGTAAATCAATTGTACAAAAAATCAAGCCATTCTCCAATTGATAAATGGGCAAGGCAATTTTCAGATAAAGAAATTAAAACTATTAATAAGTACATGAAAAAGTGTTCTAAATCTTTTATAATCAGAGAGATGCAAATCAAAACAACTCTGAGGTATCACCTCACACCTAGCAGATTTAGCTAACATGACCACAATGGAAAGTAATGAATGCTGGAGGGGATGTGGTAAAGTGGGGACATCAATGCATTGCTGGTGGAGTTGTGAATTGATCCAACCATTCTGGAGGGCAATTTGAAACTATGCCCAAAGGGCGCTAAAGGACTGTCTGCCCTTTGATCCATCAATAGCACTGCTGGGTTTGTACCCCAAAGGGATAATAAGGAAAAAGACCTGTACAAGAATATTCATAGTTGTGCTCTTGTGGTAACAAAAATTGGGAAATGGGGCATGTCCTTCAATTGGAGAATGGCTGAACAAATTGTGGTATATGTTGGTGATGGAATACTATTTTGCTCAAAGGAATAATGTCTTTTCAACAAAGGGAAAACACATAATGATGCCTACAAAAAGCACTGAATACCTTAAAGTACTATTTAAATTTAAGGTATTATGTACAATATATATATATATATATATATTTATATGTTTTTTAAAAAATGTTTCAGGGTCTAAAAATTTAATAAAAGAGTAAAAACTAATATACAGGCACACTCTGCAAGTCATTGCCCCAAATTATGTTACTTATTAATACATTATAAAATATTATTAAATATTATAAAATTCTTCTATAACACTATTCAACTGATCACCCATTTATAAAATCACCTCTCTGGAACTAGTTATTCCCTTGAATACTATTTTACTTTAAAGATATAGCTTTATAAAACCAAATTTCTTCCTTAGGCTTTCTTCCTTAAGTAAAATATATTTGGTTTCCAAGATGAGCTTCTTATAGCTACAGGAATTTATCTAAGCTGAAATTTCCAGTAAGTCCATAATCAGGAGACTGAGGGAGAGGAAAGCAACCAACATATTCTGCACTTATAGTGCAAAAACTAATAATGCAAAATTAATATTTGGTTATAAAAAAGACACCAAATGTAAAAACTCATTATTTACTATGCTATTTATTTCAATAAAATGTGTATGGTTTTAAGAGGGCATTTGAACTATACTGAAATAATTAGTTCCATTCTTTCAGAAGTATTAGAATTGAGGATCAGAGCAAGTTACCTAATCTCTTAGTGCCCTGGGAAGCTTTAAAAAATTTTTTTTTTCAATCCTTACTTTCCATCTTAGAATCAATACTATGTATTGGTTCCAAGGCAGAAGAGTGGTAAGGGCTAGGCAATGGGGGTTAAGTGACTTGCCTTGAGTGACACGGCTAGGAAGTGTTTGAGACCACCAGTCTCTAGGTCTGACTCTCAATCTATGGAGATACCCAACTTTTCCCTGCACCCCCCACCCCCCAAAGCTTTTTAAGACTCTAAATTATAGAGTTCCTACCTGCACTGGTAGAAGACATTTTTTCAACTGTGAATTCTCTTTATCAGAAATTCTAAAATTTTTTACTCTCAGGACCCCGTTCATTCTAAAATTATCAAGGACCCCAAAAAGCTTATGTTTATGTGGATTAAATTTGTCAACATTTTCCATGTTAATAATTAAAATATCCTAGCTATATTATGTACATAGTCTCAACCTCTCTGTCTGAAAATGTACCCAAACTATAAACTGTGAAACCCACTGCCCTGTACCAATAAAATTACAGGTCAAGGCTCTGTCTCTCTTTCTTGAATATTGCCAGCTAAATTTCAAGTATTTTAAAATGATAGATGTAGAAGGATATTATATGCTATACAGAGACAAGGTTTCATAGTTTATCTAAACTTTGTATTTTCTGCATTCAATAGTTATCTAATATTTATTGGATTAAATTTTATTGAATGGCTTGAATGTGTACTTAAAAAGTCTAAAAGTAGGCTAAGCGTGAAATATAGTGCTCAGAGAGAACAGGATGGAATAGTTTTCTTTACATAAAATTTCTTTTCAGCTTCTCTCCATTGATTCGTATTCTGTTTTCTTAGGGCAGAAAAGTCTAACCTCTCACATGGAAACCCTTTAAGTTATAATTTCTTCACTTTTTATGTATGTCACAACCCTTTTGGGCAGTTTGGTAAGCCTATGGAATCCTTCTGAGAATAATGTTTTAAATGAATAAAGTGCATAGGAAAAGAAGGGAAGTCAATTATATTGAAATATAATTATTAAGATATATATTTTTTAAAAGCTCAGGAATTCTAGGTCAAGAACCCCAGTTTTATGATTTAAATACTTGAAAAAAGCTATCCTATGTCCTTTCATTATTTTTCCTTCTTCCTAGAAAAAATATGCCTAATTTCTTCTAGTAATCTTCATGTGTTTTGGATCCTACTCTATTCACCATTCTTATTACACTCCAGTTTATTAATGTCATTCCTAAAATATGATGCCTAGAAATGAACATCCCAATGTGATCTTACAAGGGCATAGCACAGCAAAATTATCACAAATTTTTCTGGACACTAAGTCTTTTAATGCATCCTAGGATAGCATTATTTAGTTTTATTTGTTTATTTGTTTTGGCTGCCATATTACACTATTGACTCGTATTCAGCTTCTTGGCCAATTAGCTGTTAAGATTCTCACCCCCATCAGAACTATATCTAGCTATACTTACCCAAGCTATTGATTGTGGACTTAGTTTTTTGAGGTCAAGTATAGGAAATTACATTTATTTCTATTAAATTTCATCTTATAACTTTGGCCCATCACAGTAGTCTCACAAACATTTTTTTTTCATTCTGTCATCTAACCCATTAGCTAGTCTTTCCCACTTCATTTCATTTGCCAACTTTTATAGGCACATCTTATATATCTCCATCCATTTTGTCATATATTAAGTGACAAGTTTCCAATTTTTTGCTACCACAAAGAGACCACTTTGAATATTTTTGTATATGTATTTTCCCCTGTTATCTCTTTGCAGTATGAAACCAGCAATGATATGGCTGGATCAAAGGGTAAAAAGTGCTCAACCTTTTTTAAAAACTTAAAAAAAACCCTCAACCTCTTTGGGTGTGATTATCTAACCAGTGCCTAAATCCACATAATTGTAGCATTACCTAGACTCATACGCCTATGAATAAAAAACTCTAGATTTCAAGACAATGAATAATTTTGAGGGTGTTGTTTTACAAGTTAAGCTCTCTAAGCTGTCTGAAAGATGATGAATTTTTAGAACATGATAACTCTCAATGGCATCCTAAGTTGGTGGGGGGCTGTAAGTTGTAATAGTGGAGGGAGTAGCAATACTGAGAAAATTGCAGGTCCTTTACAAATCATGTTCTCCAATATTCTATCTGACTGATGCAGAATTTCTTTTTCATACAATTTTCCTTAGAATAAATTGACTTCAACCAATGTAAGAATCCCTGCTATCTAGTCCTCAACTGATGGTTGCTCATGTCTTGGTGAACATTTAGTGACAGATTCTTTTGCAAGCTAGTTTGTTCTAGTGTTGAATAGCCCAAATTGAAAGAACATCTTTGCTTATATTGGGAAACCTAATTTTTCTTCTTTTTGGTTTCTATCAACTTATAAATTGAAGGACAAAAGATAATGTGTCTTCTTCATTTTTAACATGACAGTCTTGCCTGCAAATATTTGAAAAAAAAGAAAAATGCATTTTCTTACTCCCTAACTCCAAAGTCATTCCTTTGTTAAATAAACATTTCTAGTCCCTTTAAGCATTTGTTCTATGATGTAGTTTTTAGACATTACTATCCTGATTACTGACCTCTAGATAAATTCTTAGTATGTCCATATTTTGGCCTTAAAAGTGCTCTTTTAAAAAATACACTTTAAATGCTTACCTTTTGAGCCATATCATTGCTGGTTTTGTACTCCAAAGAGATAACAGGGGAAAATAAATGTACAAAAATATTCAAAGCAGTCTCTTTGTGGCAGCAAAAATTTGAAAAATGAAGGGGTGTCCATTGATTGGGGAATGGCTGAATAAATTGTGGTATCTAATAGTGATGAAATACTACTGTGCTGAAAGGAATGATGAACTGGAGGATTTCTATATGAACTGGAAAGACTTCCAGGAATTGATGCAGAGTGAAATGAGCAGAACCAGGAGAACATTGTACACATTAAATAAAACATTGTGGAACAATCTAATGTAATGGACTTTGCTACTATCTGCAATGCAATGATCCAGGTCAGTCCAGAGGACCTTATGAGAAAGAACACTATGCATATCCAGAGAATGAATTGTGGGAGTGGAAATGGAGAAGAAAAACATATGATTGATCACATGGTTTGATGGGGATATGATTGGGGATGTAGACGCTAAAAGATCACATTATTGCAAATATGAATAATATGGAAATGGGTTTTGAACAATGATGCATATATAACCAAGTGGAATTGCTTATCAGCTCTGGGAGGGAGGAGGGAAGAGGGGAGGGAAAAATCATGAACCATAACCATGGAAAAATATTCTAAATGAATAAATAACATTTTAAAAATACACTTTAAACATTTTGTATCCATAAAACTCATTTGTTTTCAGAAAACATCAATAAGAAGGAGAAAAGGGCATGGAGCAGAAGACTTGTATCATAGTAATATTTGGGGGGGGAGATGGGATTTGTGGTTCTTCTGAAATTGAGTATTTAGAGTTTTATAATCATATAAAAATTTTAAAACTATTCCTAAACTCCATATCTGTATTGATACCCATAACCCCACCACAGAAATGAATGGTGACACAGGTGAATGATGTAAGACTGAGAGAAGGAACAAAAAAAGAATAGGTCTAGTCTGGGTTATGCATGATTTCATTAATAATGTGAGCATTCCCTCCCAAGATACAAATGGCAACCCACCCAGGGTTTATGAATATCCATCTTAAAACATAGCACCCATTACTGATCATAGTATTTCAATGTGATCTTCTTCAAGCAGAACATACTAAATGTATTAAGAATAATATGAATGTTTATATTATCTAAAATATAATCTAAAACAAAGAGATTAATAAATCAAAGAGAGCCATCCCCATTTCCACTGTAAAAATACAATTCCATTATAAAAAAATACAAATTCACCCTTAAAACTACCAAATATCACATCTGAATTCTCAATTCTAGAAAGTACAAATAATCAAGATTTCCAACAAAATAGTTAAAATCAGTTGAATAAACTTTTATTAAGTGATTGTCATTTACAAAAAACTGTTAATGACAGGCTTAGGAAAAGGTCTCTAGTAACTATAAAGTCATTAACTCCACTTGTTTTTTTTTTCTATGAAAAAGAATATAACTTAAAGATGAAAATGAGATTTATCACTGCTTAACAGAAGAGTACTGTGCAAAAGAGCTATGGGCCAAACACTCTGTACACTTACATTGTGCAACTGAAATTTGAGGAAGCTGTAAGTAACCATATGGTTTGGAAAGGAAATAATAACCTTGTGGTTTGAAACATTACATGTATTTTCAGGAAGATATGGTTTCCTCAGTATTAGAGATTGGATCTATTCATCACCAGCAAAACCATAAGAACATGAAAAAAACTTTAAAATAGGTCAAATAAATGAGTTTCAATTTCATTCTTCAATATATATATATATATATATATCCAACATAATGCTTGACTGATTTTTTAAAACTGATTTGGAGCATTGATTAAATTAATTAAGCAAGTGGATCAGTTTATAAGTTGCCTTTAAAATATAAACCTTAAGGTTTATGTACTTCTAAATACCTAGTCTCCCTAGAATATAAAAATCTGAACCAAGTAGCACTCCTAAACTATTTTTTTAAATCATTATTAAAAAAACTATTAGACCTGAGGAAAAATGATCACTTCCTTCTTTTAGTCATCTCTTCCCTATTGATTCCCTACATGACTGTAAATTTAATACTGTTTAAATCCAATGTAAGATGACAGCCTAAGAAGCCACTTTGAAGTTATTATTAATTAAACTTTGTAAAATATATTTAATTATTTTATATTCACTTTAATCTTTACAAAACTTTTAAACCCTTGCAAATATGCTTCTAATTACACAAAACCAAGGTTTCACAATAATGATGCCTTTCTTCTTTATACATAACCATTTACTTAACAAAAAGTCAAAAGAAATATTAACATTCCAGGTATTTGTAAATTAGAGGAAATACGTGAATAATAAATGCGTCACCATCTGCACAGAAACCTGCACCAAACTTTACCACCAATGCACTCAGTATCTGCCAATAATACACATGAGTGAAGAGAATACATGTGGTTAGGATAACTCAGTACTCTGGAACTATCAAATTTATTCTTTCTGATTCAAGAGCTGTCCATGAAAATTTTCCTTGATGAACATAATTTCTTTGTTCAACAGATACTGCTGTGGTCAAATTGATTTGATCAACATTGTGTTTGATTCAGATCTCACTGGGTGCAATGTCTCAGCCAAGATAATTGATCTGCTGGGTGACTTCTCTGATTCTCTGCTTCCAAGTGGTTCTACTCAGGTAAACTTATCTCTCAACAACAGTAGTAGCAATCACTTCTCTCTTTAAAGCTTAGCTGATTATGTGTTGAAATCTATGTTGAAATCTCTCATATCTTTCTGAGTTCAAACAATATATCCTCTCTACAAATGGCCCACTCTAGCTTAGAGTTAATAATCAAATTTTCATTTTCTGTACGTAATTGAATAAATCATATTTGTCCCATGTCAACCAAGCAATTCTGGTATACATATTACTCTAATATACTATAATTTTCACATTTAAAAATGAAATGAGTTGTTTCAAAACTTTGAGTCAAAAAAACTTTCTCTTAGAACTCTAAAAAAAAGGTAGATTTAATCTGGCAACAAACTGCTCCATGTGAAATAATGTCTTAAAGGGATAGTACTTTGTAGCTATACTACCTAATAATGCATACTAATTATATGAGAAATAAAAACAAAATGCCATATTAAGATCAAGGGATGATTTCGTTCATCATAGACTAGGAAAATGGAATTGGGAAAAGGAATGGTATTTCAGTTGATCTTTAAAGGAAATTAAGAGAGAGGATGTTTAAGGCGTTGAGAAAATTTTGAACATAGGTATAAATTGGAAAGGCACAGGAAATATTCAGAGCAAAACAATTCACCTATTTCATCTGGAACAAGAAGTATGGGAAAGGGAGTACAATGAGATGATTCTAGAAAGGTAGTGTAGAACTGGATTGTGGAGAGTCCTGATTGCTAGGTTATGAAATCTAAACTTTACTTAGTAGACAATGGGATTACTAAAGAGTTTTGAAGAGAACTGTAACATGACCAGATCAATAAAAGAGGAAGATTAGTTTGACAGTGATGGGAGAAGAGAGAAGATTTATCAGAAGACTATTATAATAGTCAAGGTTGCTAGGAATAAAGATCTGAACTAGGTTGATACTATAGGGATAAAAAGGAAGGGACAGATATATGAGTTATTGATATAGAATTATAGGACTTGGAAATCAATAAGCTAAGCTAGAAGGTGAACATTGGAGAATGTTGGTACTACATTGAGAAATGGTAAAGCTCAGAAAAAATTCAGATTTAGGGGGAATTAATAAATTCAGATACTATGTACCTTCCTGAAACTCTCTTCCCTGCCACCATCACTCTGCAGTAATGGCCTAACAATGAAATCAATACTGTCACTGTTACTGGTGTGTTAATTTATTCCCTCTGCATGAGATAAAAATGAGCACAAGAACCCCACTCACTTAAATAAAACAAAACTTGGAGTCAAAAGGTAGGACCAAAAAAAAAAAGCAGTTGTTTATTTCTTTCATGAAAAAGAACACTTCAATGATGGGCTAAGAAGTGCTGACTGACTAGGCAGCAAACAGGCTATATATGCAAGTTCCCAAAGCAGGGCTCCTCCTACCTCCCTTGTCAGGCCTCTGCACTAAGCCTTGACTCACAATCCAAAAAGTGTGTGCTTCTAACAGGTTCAGGTGAGGTAAGGGGAGCAACTGAGTTGTTAATTGCCCTTTCTGTCTTTTATCAGTCTCCTTTTCAAGCTTGTTCCAGAGTCTTCAGTCAACAAAAGGTAACAAACTAGCCTTCCACATCCCTTTCTCAATTGGGGGGTGTTAACTGGGTGTTTTTGCCTTGAGAATAAGTGGGGTGTAAGCTGAATCATTCTGAGAATAGCACCCACAATTCTATCTCACTTAGTGCCTCCTTTTTTATTTTCAGAGATATGTTATTCTCACTTTGCCTCAGTACCTCCTTCTAGGACTTGGCACTAGGATGGTTGTACAATCTATAACAAATAATATAAATCAAGACTAAAAATGTCTAAAAGCCCACAAATTGCCAGTCCATATATAATCAGTCTGATCTCATCACCAGTCATCAGGGCCTTTTGAATATCACCTTCAGGGGCTGTCCTTGTATAAGTGGAAATTTTGCATCCTTTGGACTTCATCTCCCAGAATCCTTCCCTTGTCCCAAGATTCCTTTTCCCTTTCTGTTTACATGCATCTTTTACGTTGGTATATAAGTTTTTGTGGCTCCTCCCTCATGCTCTCTTTTTCATGTGTGAGGCTGGTGAGCTCTCTTGTTTCTCTTGCCTTTAATTTTCCTTTGATTCAAGTTTTATTATTAATAAATCTTATGAATATAATACTTGGAGTATTAGATATTAATTTTTTAAATTTACATTCAGAAGTTTCATTTGTTCAGGAGCCAAGTGGTCCCTTTGGTCAGAGGCAGCGAGTCCATCCTTTCTCAGCCATCTTCACAGTCTTGTATACTGCTAGGGGAACCTGGAAGGGGCCTCTCTCAGATGGGAGTTAGTCCAATCATCTTTCCAGACTCAGATCAGGACTTAGTCCTCTAGCCAGAGAGTCTCCTTCTTTCTCCTACTAACACAAGGGCCACTTTGTGCTCTCTTCCACCATATGGCAGTATCAGCCACAGCCTGGATGCATGTAGGCTACCTTCTAGTCTCTGGATTTGGGATTTTGGACAAGGAAGCCACTGGCCTCTTTTGTCCTCCAACCATCCCCCGATATTCAGGGATGCAAGGAGAGAGACAAATGAGCTTAAAACACATACAATCACATAGATGAATTACAAAAACAGACATGATAGGGCCAAATAAACTTTACCTCTGGTTTCAGGCTGTAATTGAGAGAAGGTTTGGTCTTTTAATATTGGGAGAGAGAAAAAAGAGTGGAAAACCTCCCTTCTTCTCAAAGCGGAGTTCAGGGGAGACAGCAGATGTAATGGAGAAAAGCATTTCTGGGGATGGTAAAGGGCACAGGATCTAGGAGAGGACCACTGATATTTAGGGTTCATTCAGAGAGAGGAGAGGGGTTTTTGAAGATTTTCCCCCTTCTGCCTTCCCTCCTTAGCTATGGCTGCTCTCCCAGATTTGCTCTTGTCCTCTTTTCCCCCCTCCACTATGAGAGACCTTAAGAAGATGTCTCTCCCCTTGATCTGTTCACTCACACTTGATTCAAAGCTTAGGGAAAAGATAATGTCAACTCAATCAGGGTAATGCAAAGGAATAACTGGCAGGGAAAGAATGGGAAAGGAAAGTGGGTAAAAGGAGGTCCCTGTCTCTATCTAAAACCCCTTTCCCTTCCTCTTCAAGTTTGTCACATAGATGACTTACAAAAACAGACATGAAAGAGCCAAATAAATTTGACCTCAGGTTTCAGGCCAGTCCCAGTATCCCTTCCTCCACATACCATTCTGATTCTGCTCCAATTCTTACCTCCAGATCTATAAGAGAGAGATAGAGAGAGACAGGCTGAGCTTTATCCCTTTTGAGACACTTTGGATGTTCCCTGGCCCATTTCTGATGTCCACCTGTATCAAAATCAAAGTGTTTAGAACCCTGCCAAATCCCCATCAGCAGGCATTAGACTGCTCAGTCCCGAGGCTTGCAAGTTAACGTCCCTGATTCACTCACTCTCAGACTCACCATATCTTCCACTGTCTCTTGTCTGAGATATCTTGTGAATTAGATCATAGACTGCTCACTCTCAAATTCACCAAGTGTTTCACTGAATCTCATCTGCAATGTCTTGCAAAGTAGAACACCAGTCATCCAAACCTCTCGCTCACTAGCCAAGGCCATCCTACAGACCACCTAGGGTGTTTCAACCTGGCAAAATCTCAACAGGTTTGGGATGTAGGCACACAGATTTATGTAATTCTTGTTGCAACTCCCTCCTCAACCCATCCAGACACTCTGTTTTTAACTCTCATCTGGGACAATTCCTCTTCAGATGTCCTACCTCACCACAGTTGTAAGATGTGAGGGAGATGCATACTTCTCCCTGAGACTTCCCGACTTGGTCATCTTCTCTTTTCTTCCTGAAAATCATTCCTTTCCTGATCTGTCCTTCCTTCCTTATTTCTCCTCTCATGATCTGTCTCAACCTAGCATGTTTATCCTGCATGATTTTCTTATTCTTTCTTGAGATTGTCTCATGGATTGAAGCATAATCTTAGTTTTCTTTTACTTCATCCTCTTTCCTCCTTATATAATAAAAATAAAATATAAATAAAATTTAAAAAATAAAAAAAACCCTGCTAAGCCTGCTATAGTAACTCATCCAAAGATCAACCATTGTGGATAGTCTGAATCTTCTTGCAAATATCTGGTCATGCATTAGTTACAAAATAGGTCTTTAGGAGGCTTAGGTCAATGACTCATAAAAGAAATCTAGAAATTCAGGAACTGAGCTCAAAAAGGAATAAAGAAATGCTGAAAGCACTGAGTGATGAAGAGACTTTTGTGGATCACATGCTAGAATCTGTCAGAAGCATAGCTTGAACCCAGAATATGTTGGCTCCAAAGCCAGCTTCCTATTCATTTTACCATACCACTTTCTCAAAGAAAAAAGGCAACCAGAAAGAATGGGAGGCAAGGGCCCAGTACTATGATGACTTTGATTTTGAGGCTAACTCCTCTCTGAACCAAAAACTTTTTAAGAACAGAACTAGACCTCAATCTACCCTACAGAGAATCTGGGGAGTAAGTATACCTGGTATGTGTCTGTGTGTGTGTGTGTGTGTGTATATACATATATATATATGTATATATATATGGAGAGAGAAAAAGAGAGAGGAGGGAGAGATAGATAAGAGATAGCTTCTGATCACATAAACTCTTTCCTTTTTTTAGAGGTTTCAGAGAAATTTCTGGGATCCATTTCACCTTAAACTTTGAAATGAACTCATTATCGTTTCTGCTCCATTGACTATGAATGTTCATCAATTTTGATTTCCATGCTTTTGGATTATAACTTCTTTGATGGAGACTCTTATAAATGTTTAATACCATTTAGGCCTCACCTGCCTAAAGATGTTTGTTGAAGTTATTTATAGGGGCTTTGAAAGGGAAGGGGAATAGACCAGATGATTTCTACCTGCTCAACAATAACAATTTTCTCTTTTGGGAATAGTCTTGCATGCATTTTTATAGTAGTCCATAAACACTTCATAAAACTGCTGTAGTATACACATGGAGATCCTCATTCTGGACTGAAAGAAAGCTGAATTAAATGTTTTAGAGATAGTTATGTTTAAAAAAGTTCGGGAATGGGGGTGGAGAAGGATGTTCCAAACTTCCAAATTTAGAACCTTTGAGAATTCCAAAGCTACCACATTTCAAATGAAACCTTCTGGGGTTCATTTCTCCCCCTTTCTTCTTGATAAAACAAGATTTCTTAGCCAAAAGAAGAAAAGCATGAAGGAGAATCTTAAAATAACTCTTTAGGCTTTGGGGACATCAACTAACTTTTATGAAATAACATTTTGATGAATTAAATTTAAGAGAATCAGAAACATATGGATTAAATTTCCCTTGAAATACACATGAGTACCACACATACCACAACTTATTATAAATCTGGAAACCATTTATTGATTTCCCAGTGCAAACACAATTAAGGAGCCCAAACAATGTATCTTCCCTTTTCTTGGACTGATGTATACTCACTGTACAGAAGTCATTCCTTAAATCGATTTCACAATGATTTTGCATGGTTTCTTCAGCCAAAAGAACTATATTTTCAGTGAATTCAAGCAATTACACTGATGTAACACCCTGTTGAATCAGTATATTGAAATTGCAGTAAACAGGTAACTGTGAGGCTTTCATCATATTGATAAAATTGTACACTGTATTTTTAAACAAACCCATATCATTCATTAATATAAAATCAATTGGTTTTAGAAACTGTGTCAATGTTTTCAGTGCCACTTTTGGAATTGCATTCTGTATGTTGAGTCCAAAGAGATATTGCCTTTGTAATCATCTTTTTCTCATTTGTAGAACACCTGTCTCTGAGGAGCTCACTATAGTTTTATAATCTTTGTGGGCAGATTTATATAAGATTGTCTTGGCAAACAGTATAAACCAAGTTGAGGATAACCCCAGGCATTTGAAGACTTCCCTTGGCAGAAAGGAAGGATGAGAACAATTTTTTCCAACAGCTACGAAAGTGGTGGAAGCAGGCACTGTGAAGCACTTAGAGCTTGGTCAGATGTTTACTGCTTCTGGTGCCATTACAAGTTTGACTTTTGTCTTGCCACTGGACTTTGATGGCTCTGGAAGAGAGAGTAAGGTTGACAAACTTTATGGAACTTTGCCTCATGTAGTCCAACTCATTTACAAGTCGAGACCTGATTTGTGATGTCACCGGTCATCATCAAACACAAAGGACAAACGACAACCACAACCACAACAACACATGATATGAAAGACCTGGATATATTTTGAGGGATTTTCTACTTCTCTGGCTCACATCCAGATAATATGGAAAGCTTGGTTATATTTCATCCCCAAGGCTGTTGTCACCAAGTTCTCTAGGTGAGGATATAGTTCACAAACTCAGATGTGGAAAGATTTATATACATAGGTCAATGAAAACAGAGTATTATCATATTATATGATAATATATCTTTATTATATAATTATATGATAATATAAATATATAATATATTTTATTATATTATAATATATCTTTATTATATAATTATATATAATTATATGATAATATAAAACTAATATATCATATTAGTGTCCATAAGAACAATACGTGTCACTATTAAGTGACCTGAAATCAGAAATCAGTCATTTAAGCACTTAATATATTTTAGATGTATGTCACCTTTAACTACAATGTCTGTCACTGACATTCTCATGGCCTCTCTTCAGGGGCTTCATAATCCTTATGTGTTCTCCTTAAGTTCAGAGGATAATATCAGCCCTTTTTCTTTTCTGCACGGTGTTGTGTCTTTCAAGGAGAATGACTTCTTGTACTATCCCCCAGCTCTGAGCCAATGGAATTCTTTTTTCTTTTCCCAAGATTAATTACCAGATGACATTGCTAGCTTCTACTGTTATCCCATGGGGAGCTAGGTGATGCAGTGGATAGAGTATTAGGCAGAGAGTTAGGAAACTCATCCTTCTGAATTAAAATTTGGTGTTGGATATTTATTAGCTACGTGAACCTGGGCAAGTCACTTACCCCTATTTGTCTCAATTACCTCATTTATAAAATGAGCTTGAGAAGGGAATGACAAACCATTCCAGTATTTTTGCCAAGAAAACCTCAAATGAAGTCAAGAAAATTTGGACATGACTAAAATGACTGAACAAGTTTGATCCCGTTCAAAAAAGGATTAGAGGCTAAGTATTAGACAATTTGGTGATTATACACTTCATATAGCTAAGCAAATGCTAGGGAAATGACAAATCCTCATGATTTTTTGATTAGTTGAACTATTGCCCCAAATTCTACTTCTTCCTAGGTAGCCAGTTCATCTTGCCAGATTAGAAGCTATCATTAATGTAGATTTTTTTCAATTAGGTTATTTCTGAGTCCTCTTTTACTCTGAAAACCCTAATCATTCCCTGGTCTTTTAGTATTTTATTAAGACCTAGTTATATGAACTTGACATAAAAAATTAGCTCCCCATCTGAATGGATAGAAAATACTTTATTGTATGCAGTGCTTTATTCTTTTTTTTTTCTTTCAGCACTCAGTTTCATTCATTTTTTTATTACAATGTAGCTATTGGAAATATTGTTTTCTCAGTTTTGTTTCACTCTTAATCATTTCCAACAATTCTTCTTATATTCTTTAAAATTTTTTGTAATTGATTTTGAGTCCTAGGTTAATCATTGCACTAAATGTGCTGGTGCATAAGAGTGCTGGAACAGAAGTCAGATAGACCTAGAATATGTAAGACTAAAAATGAATGAATACTCCAAGAATTTAAATTTATAGAATTTAATAACAACAAAGTGAGAGAGAAAGGGGTTCCTTCAGCCAAGTGAGCAGAGCAAAGAGTCAGAGACCAGCACCTGCCATGGTAGACCCAAAGCCAAAGCCCCCCCGCCCCCCCCCCCCCCCCACCTCCCAGTATGGGTTTCAGCAAATTTATAAACAACCCCATGTCAGGGCACAATACAAGGACACAAGGCAAGGGAACCCCAGGAAGAGTAGAGAATGCTAGGAAATAAAGTCCCCTGGGTACAAATTTTTTAAAACACATAATTCAAATCCATCTTCAGATACTTATTAACTTTGTGACTCTGGGCAAGTTATTTTACCTTAGCCTGCTTTGTTTTTTTCAGTTGTCAAATGGGGATCATTTTTGTTGTGAGGATAAAATGAGATAATATTTATAAATCATTTAGTACAGTGCCTGGTATAGAGTTGGTGAGTAATAAATGCTTGTTCTTTTCTCTTCCTTCATTTACTTACTTATTACCTATGTGATCCTGGGCAAGTCACTTAATACCTATGGGCCTCAATGTCCTCATCTATAAAATAGAGTTAGATAGAGAGTTCTCTTTGAGCTCTAATATGATCATATGTTGTTATTTGTTTTAATTCCATATCTCTATCTATACATGCAAATCTAAATTTTTTCCCAATTGACAATTTCATTTCCTCTCCTGGTTCAATAATTTATAATATATTTTTGCACAATATAATAAATAATTATATTACTAATATAATATATACTTGTACAAAATATTTTAAATTTTGTGCACTTTCAATTTTTTTCGTCACCTTCTCTATTCCTCATTTGATTATGAATTCTCTCCTTAGCCAAAGTTGTGAAAGGTACCTTTATCTAATACCTTTTACTTTTGTGAAGATTAAATTAACTCTCCCATGATTGTGAACATTAAATTAAATCTTTAGTGCCCAATTTTAGATTTAATCACCAGAAGCGTATACACCCCACTTACACTTGAATGAGAGAGGTCTGTGACCCTTGTGTACTATAATTGGTGATAAATCAGAATCGACTGACTGCTCCCTGGGCAGTCCTAAGGAAAGCTTTAACTGTAATTGGTAGACATAAAAGTGGAGGAAGGCATAAGGAAGTGATGCAAAAGAAGTGTCTTTAAAAAGGAGTTACAACCCTAACCCTAGACTTGGTGAGACTCTTCTTAAATCTCTCCGTTTGGACTGACACATGGTGAGTGAAAAAGGCTGACTCCTTTCCCGGATTTTCTGAAGGGACTAACCTCAGGAGAGACCTACTCTCTCTCGAGGCTTCCTGCATCCCCAGATTCTCAGCTCAAAGCTGAGGCCCCTCTGGTTAAGTAACCCTGCCTGGTTGAGCTAAGGGCTGGAAAAAAAAATACTTAGTGCTTAGGCTAAATATCTTCCCCTATCTTCTCTCTGATTTCTTACTTCACTCTATATTTTATAAATAAATTGTTAAAAGAAATCTCTTTGGAATTAATTAAATTCCTGCAACCGTACTGTCAAAAATAAGCCAGTCCAACCTTTTATAAAAAACAAACAAACAAACAAACAAAAAAAAAACCCTCACATTTTCTACCCCTTACACTTTTTTCTAACTGTTCTAATTATCTACTTTTTTCTAATATAATTTATACTGCACAGCAGTGTTTGACTAATAGTAGACACTCAACAAATATTAACTGATTGATTAGAAAATGTGATTTTTTTGTATCTGGTAATGCATTAATAAGGACGTTATTGTGGAATATGGTATAAGATGTTTCTCTAAACTTTTTTTATTATCAACTACCCTTCTTTCCTTCCTTCCTTCCTTCCTTCCTTCCTTCCTTCCTTCCTTCCTTCCTTCCTTCCTTCCTTCCTTCCTTCCTTCCTTCCTTCCTTCCTTCCTTCCTTCCTTCCTTCCTTCCTTCCTTCCTTCCTTCCTTCCTTCCTTCCTTCCTTCCTTCCTTCCTTCCTTCCTTCCTTCCTTTCTTTCTTTCTTTCTTTCTTTCTTTCTTTCTTTCTTTCTTTCTTTCTTTCTTTCTTTCTTTCTTTCTTTCTTTCTTTCTTTCTTTCTTTCTTTCTTTCTTTCTTTCTTTCTTTCTTTCTTTCTTTCTTTCTTCCTTTCTTCCTTTCTTCTTTCCCCTTACCTTTCATCTTGGAATCAATATTGTATATTGGTTCCAAGGCAGAAGAGTGATAAGGGGTAGTCAATGGGGGTTAATCTGGGAAGTGTCTGAGGTCAGATTTGAATATCAACTACTTCTCAGTTTTCATAAAAGTTCTTGCTGAATAGGGAGATTCCTTCCCCATGGGGTTTATGTTTATGTGATTGCCAAACATTGAGCTCCTGAACTTGATTATTTTTGATTCTTTCTTATTGATTCTTTCTTCTGTTCTGTTTTTCTATTTTTAATTGATACTATATCATCTTCATGACCACTGCTTTATATTATAGTTGAGAACTACAAATTCAATTTCTCTTTCATTCCTATTGTTTTAAATATTTTTTTAAAAGATTGGTATCTTTTGTTCCTCTAGATGAATTTGATTATTTTCATGTCTGATTCTAAAATGTAATCCATTGGTAGTTTGAATGACATAGTACTAAAATAAAAATTTAAGTAGTATCAACATTTTAGTTATTTTGGTCCTGCTTAATCATGGGCAATGAATATTTCTCCAATTATTTATCTTCCTTTATTTTTATAAAGAGCATTTGGAATTGTATTTAAATAAAACTTTTGTCTGTCTTGATGTAATGACTACAGAGGTATATTGTAGCTAGCTGGACTTGGTTCCAAGTAGCCAACTGTTAAATTTTCAGTGTGAATGTTTATATCTTAGAATTGACAAATACTACATACAAATTAAGAATTTATTATCTTGTTGATTGTCTAGACTGAAGAAAGATATGAAGAAAATGCAGAATAAACTCAAAAGTGTGTTGTATATGCTTTTTCCCCTCCTGAGAACTGGTTGTTAAATATTTATTAGCTTAATGTTTGTAACTGCCATATAGTTTGTGTATTTTAACATAATTTTTAAGGGATTTCTTTCTTTACAATTTCTTCCTGATTTTTGCTATATAGAAATGCTGATGATTTTTGCATTTATTTCATATCTTCTTGCCTTTTTGAAGTTGTTGCTTTGATTCATTTTATTACTGAATCTATGATATTTTCCAAATAATCCATTTTGTTACCAGTAAAGGAGATACTTTTATCTCATCTTTGTTAATTTATAATGAAGATGGTGTATCTTTAATTTGTTACACTTGTCATTACCAGCACTATCACTTTTAGAACTATATCAAATAATAGTGGGGAGAGGAGATATCCTGATTTTATCTTGATATTTTTTGGGAACATACTTAGAATTTCTCTATAGCAAATAATGCTAGCTTTGGTTTTAGATTTATACTTTTAAAAATCATATTAAATATGAACCATCTAAAATCATAACATTAAACCTTCAATATACTAAGGGGAAATTTTAGGGTTGTGACTTAATCTAAATTTAATTGGTCACCAGGGAATATCCCAAATAAAATACCCAAGTCAGTTTGGAAATTTATGGTGGTTTAATTAATATAGAGGGATGGAATTAAGGAGAAGAGAGAGGGAAAGAGTATAGGATTTCTTCCCACCTGGCCTGTGCCAGGGGGGGTTCAAAGACTTCTGCCATGAGGTCTTTTCAGAAGATTAAAGGCTTTCCTAAGAGGATAGTGTTTTGGAAGGTAAAGGAGAAAAGAATCAGCCTAAACTCTGAGCTCAGAGAAGACGCTTCACCTGAACTAGGTTACTAAGCTTCCCCATAGTATATCAAGGACTCTCATCACCAAACCTAGACAATAGCTGCCACCACACCAACATGCCAAGACATTCAGCACACTGCCTCCAAAGCCACCTTTCTGTGAAAAGAGTCGAGAGAGGAAGTGACGTGAAATATATAGACCGTTTTACATCATTTTCCTGCATCTCACATGTACCAATGGTAGCTTAAGCTTGACTTAGGACAGCCCAGGGGTCTGCCAGTTGTTTCTGATTTGTCATTTGCTAGCACATGTCTATCATAGGCCATCCCTCTCAATACTTAATTCTTAAGTATGGATGTAGACATACCTGTTTTGTTAGACTAAGCAGGGTGGAGTAAATCCAAAGTTCACAATATCAAATACTGACAATTCTAGGTGTAGAAGGAAAATTTTTAATATTGCATTCTCTGTTTTAGGTACAAGTCAGCCAGGAACAATTTTATTCCATTTCCCATATTATTGGATATGTCTCTCTAATTTTTTGCATCAATATTAATTATTAATCTATGCTTTTATTTTATCATTAAATAGTTTAGATATTGGTGATTGCTTACATTATAAAATGTTGGGAATAATTTGTATAGCGATTACTAAACATTTAATAGAACTATACCTTAACATGATATAGATAAGGATTCTTTTCCTTGAAAGTTCTATAAAGTCTTATTCAGTTTATTCATTCATATACAAAAACAATCAACTTTACAAATAAAAGATGGAAGAGACATTATTAGACCAATGTTTGTCTGAAGAATATCCAGGCTATTTAATGTATGAAAAGCTCAATATGAAACACTATTGACGTGGTAGCTATAAAAGCTCATTTGTCTTTGGTTACTTTAAGAAAGCAGGGCATTGAGGTGGCTCAGTGGATTGAGAACTAGACCTAGAGATGGGAGGTCCTGGGTTCAAATCTTACATCAGACATTTCCTAGCTTTATGACTCTGGGCAAGTCATTTAATCCCTATTACCTAACCCTTGCTGCTCTTCTTCCTTGGAACAAATACACAGTATTGATTCTAAGATGGAAGGTAAGGGTTAAAAAAAAAAGGTAGAAATTTTAGAAATAAGGTGGTTATAGTCCCTCTTCATAATGTCCTCATCAGACTTAATTTGGAGTATTGCATTCAATTCTGGGCATCACATTTTTAAGCAGAACATTGATAAGTTGGAGAGCATTCAGAGCAGTATAGACTTAATAAGTGAATTCCTGAATGAATGAGTGTAAAAACATTTGTAATGGAAGTCCGATTATACTATACAGATCTGAAGTAGAAATCCAGTACTTCCATTCTTCTTCATTACAGATATCTGGAAACAAATTACTTCATTTCCCCATTAGATGATAATAGTCCCTTGAACATGCTCTGAGAACTCAACCCTTAATGGCCAGGCTTTCCCCTTAAATTGTTAATATCTAAGTTGAAAGAAAAGTAAACCATGAGATAAAATACCACAATTTCTGGGATACAGCCAAAACAATCCTTAAAGGAAAAATTATACATTTCAACACTTTTAGAAAATAAAAAAGAGGACTAAGAATCCAAGTATGCAATTATAAAAAACCCACCTAAATGTACTATGAGTATGGTGTCATTGTTTTGTATAGTTAGAAAATCTTGAACCCCTAAAACTACATTACCTAGAATGCTTTTCCCTTTGTGCAGGTCTGTGTCTTCAGGCAATTGTATAAGTTCTGTAGCTCCTCCCATTTGCTCTCTTCTCTGGGGGAGGGGGGCTGAGTTAGTTAGCTTTTCTACTTTAGTTATTATTAATAAACTTTTAAAAATATAATAGCTATTGTATATTAATTTTAATCTTTACAGTTTGAACTCTTTGGGGATATGCTCCAGTGGCCTGGATCTAGAGTAAGATGATTTGAATTCATATGCAACTCCTCATACTTCCTACCTGTAGGATCTTGGGCAGGCCACTTGGCATTGCTGGGATTCAGTTTCCTCATCTGAAAAACAAAGGAGGTTGAATTAGATGGCCATCTAGCTCTAAATCTATGCATATACTTAAGTTATTTAACAAAGATATTCTCAGAAAAGGACAAAGCTGCTACTCCATTGGATGAGCTGTCAAACTGTGAAGCCTTATCCCCTAAGGGATATCCAGATCTGGAGATGAAAGGTAGTTCAGCCTAGTGCCAAGTTGCCAGGGTTACAAATTTTTAACTAGATGGAGTTCATGAAGGTGTGCCCAAGAGGAGTCTTGCTGAGATTAATGGCTTGTTAACAAGGTTAACAAGATTAACAAGGTTAATGGATGAGGTCATTTTGGCTTGGAAGGTATCTCCCTGTAGAAGGCCTCAGCTCCATTAACATCACATTTGAAGATGATTGATTAAGTGAGGACTAATCACATTTGGATTTGGACTTTAAAATAGAGTTTGAGTTGGACAGATGAAAAACAGATGAACACAATCAGACTGTAGATCACTAGAGGGAGACCCAAGCAACTCTGTCCTCCTTGGACTCTACCCACCAACCACTTAACCATGACCACCTGCCCTGAGAAGTTACAGCCCCTAGAGAGTTAGGATGAAACTTTTCTGGAAAAGTACTTCATCTTCTTACAAGCAGTGTTTAGGAAGACATGGATTCTAGGGGTGAGACATTAATCACTTTAAGATCTTTTCCACCTTAGATAGAGGTGGAATCAGAAGCTATATCAGATTGTCCACTGAACTAGAAAGAACCTCCATTTCAGTAGAATAATAAGAATTAATAAGAATCATTCTGCCTTCTGGTTCTTACTTCTTCCCTATGTTACAACAAGTAGTCCTTAATGTTCTCTTGCTGAATCTTCCCCTCTCCTGAGAGCCCTTCTTAAAGAAATGAGAGCTAGAACCTGGGCTCAGCTAGGCAAGCTTGATCCTGGGATTCTGGATATATCTTCTGTTTGGTTTCTTTCCCTGAATATAGGTAAGTAGACATCAATCCTACAATACATGTTTCTATATTTGGAGGTAATTTTGTAAGTTGGGAAGGTTGGGAGCTTTGGTTTTTCTCAGCTGGCAGCCACTACTATACCATTTCCTAGAAGTGATATATCTCTTTCTCTCTGCCTCTCTTTGTCATGCATGTGTGGAGTTAGTGTGTGTGTGTTTGAGCTTCTCTAGGAGACATGTAAATAGACCTATTTTAATAAATAATAAAAATAATAAATAATAAAAAAAATTAATAAATAAGGGCTATTTTACTTGGGACTTTAATCTCAGAGTTTACCACAGTGCCTGGAACATTGTGCCTGTTGATTGATTAGCAGAAAATGCTGAGCACACAAAAGGTCAATAGTAACAGTGATTCCTGTGAGGATCAGGGAGCAAAGTGTTTAGTATGTTCTTTATCATGGTACATGGTAATAAAGCTTCAAGGCATAGCAAAGAGAACACTGAATAAGCCAAAGGAAATGCCTTGGCTGATAGAGTTATACTTTCTATGGCCCTTGAGGTACCTACTATAATTTTTGTGGCAACTGACAGGAAATCAAACATTTTACTCTCAAAGACAGTGGGGAAACCCAATTAACTATGATCAAGCCAGCAATAGATGAATTAGTCACTGAGGGATGTGACTTGAACCCTAAAACCAGGTCATAAAAAGGACCCAGTAGACTAATAACTCTTCATGATGCTCTTGTTTTTCCAAAGATGAGGTTTTTGCCCTAATTTAGTCATTGGGGTCCTGAAAAACTGAAAGACTTAGCTCAGTATATTGGTGAGGGGAATTAGGGAAGGCTGTCCAGCAAGTGGTGCATCTATGTTGAGTCTCCCAACATTTTAATCCTTCCAACCCAACTCTGGGTAAATTTACTTCTAAAGCATCCTTTGAGAACTAACAGATTGATTTTATTCAATTTCTTCCCTGCAATCACTCTAAATTTGCATTTGTACATTCTCCTAACAGGTAGAAATTTTCTCTGATAGGAAGGCTACTTGAAGCTCTCTCAGAGGGGAGAGAAGCTTTAAGGTAGGAAGATAGAGACAGGATAGAAGTTTTAGATACCACGAGGGGGATGACGGAGTCAAATTAGAGATATGAGGTGGCCAGAATGAGTCTTTATTAATTTTCCATGAGCCACAGCTAAGTTCTGATCAAAGGACCCTTCCGAAGGCTTTTACCAGTCCAGAGATCCACATTTAATATCACACAGGTCAGAGAGATGAAAGAGAGATAGAGAAGATTTAAACTGCCAGGACAGCCATCAGCTAGCCTGAAAGAAAGAGAGAGAGAGAGAGAGGGGCGGAGCTTGCTGGGCTACATATACCCTTTGATACGCAGTACATAGGGATGACCCTCATTGGTTAATGACAAGGCATAGGTGTGGTTTCTCTTAACCAGGCAAGAACAAAGAAACCTGTTTTCCCGCCTAACCTGGGGGAAGCTGGGGTCAAGGGTCAGAGGCCTTCCCAGCCATGAGCAATACTGAGCATGCTCAAGACTGAGCATGCTCTCTTTTAAGGCACATACCAACTGTTCCCCTTGCCCATAGCTAGGGGTGGACTGCTACACTACTGGAACTGCAGTGGCAAAGATTTTAATACAGAAAATTATTACTTGTTGGGAAATTCCTAGAGAAATACAGAGTGATCGAGGTACTCATTTCACTGGTCAACCATTTGCAGGCCAACTCACCTCTTCCCCAATATCATGGTGTCTCCACTGTACTTACCACTCTGAGTCCTCAGGGTTGGTGTAGCAAATCAATGAGATAATTAAAACCCAATTAGGAAAACTTGATAGAGCACTTTTCTTTACCATGGATAAAGGCTATTCCCCTTGTTCTAATGAACCTTAGGGCTAGATTTTTTGGATTCCGTAAACCTCCACCTTATGAAAAAATAACAGAAAGGCTTATGCCACTATTTCTATGGATTTAAATATAATACTCAGACTACCCTCTTCGATTACTATAGAGGGCTGACCCAAACTCCATCTGAATTAAATAAAACTGTTTCGAAGTCTCTTTCCACAGATTTGTCCATGACAAAAAAGCCTCAGGTGCACCTGGTACCTGGGTATATTGGAAATTTCACTTGAGAAAGAGCTCTTTGCAATCCTGTGTAAAAAATAGACTTGAATCCAGGACTGCAATCCCCAGAAGCCCTTGCTCCACTCCCCCAAAATGCTTTGTAATCTCACTGAATTCTCACGTGGGCCGAGATCAAGAAGGTATTTAACCTGATTGGAAAAGCCCTTTTGGTCTCTTTTTTTTCTTTCCTGTTTCCGTTTGCAAGCAGACGAGGCTCTTTTCATAATGTAGGTGAGGTTGTGTCTAGGCCTCTCTCTGGCCTAGTCACGTGCTTTCTTATCCTGTATTTTCTTTAATCCTTAATCTTTAATAAAGCTCATAAAAATATAATACTCCTTGCAGAGAGAAACTAATTTCTACCTGCCTCAGTATCCCCCTAAATTTTAATCTTTAGACCTGGTGGAAAGATCCATTCCTAATTCTCCTAACCACCTGTAAAAAATAGACTCGAATACAGGACTACAATCTCCACAAGCCTTTGCTCCACTTCCCCAAAATGCTTTGTAATCTCACAGGAATTCTGAGGTGGGCCGAGATCGAGGAAGGATTTAAGCTGGTGGCAAAGGTTTTTGGGGTCTCTCTTTTTGGACTTCCGTTTTGGAGCAGATGCATCTCTTCTGTGATGTGAGGTTTTCTGGCCTAGGCCTCTGGCCTAGGCACGTGTTTTTTCTTATTCTGTATTTTCTTTAATCTTTAACCTTTAATAAACCTCTAAAAAATATAATACTCCTTGCAGAGAGAAACTAATTTCTACCTGCCTCAGTCTCTCCATATTCCCTAATTTTAATCTTTACACACCTAGACAGTGGTCAAGGTTCAAGGTGTGAATTCCTGGATTCATTTGTCTCATCTGAAGGTAGCCCTCACATCATCATGGGCATCTGAACCAACAGGAGATCTGACCTTAAAATTTGCAAAGTCTAAATAAAGCAGCTGAAATCTGCTGTAGACAATTTGCCTCTCAATGAGGGCTAAGAATAAAGTTAATTATTAGTTAATTAATGAAGTTCATTATGGAACTGATGATTTTGTTCTTGTTTGCCTTCATGCATAGTCTTTGTGGGATTTTTGTTTAGTTCTCTTATTGTTTATTTCTTCTTGATTGTGCTATTTTTAGTTATCTCATTTTTCTCCTTTATATTTGGATTTTTCTATATATAACCCAATCTAGAACTTTATTTCTCTCTCTCTCTCTCTCTCTCTCTCTCTCTCTCTCTCTCTCTCTCTCTCTCTCTCTCTCTCTCTCTCTCTCTCTCTCTTTCTCTCTCTCTCTCTCTCTCTCTCTCTCTCTGTCTTTCTCTCTCTCTCTCTCTCTCTCTCTCTCTGTTTATATTTCTTTTTATAGGATCTATGTGCTGCCAAGTATTATAATCATGGGTGCCACTCTTCTCTTGTTAATTTTTTGTGCCCTTTTTTCTGCTCCCTACCCCTTCCCGCATTGCATCTGTTAGTCCTTTCCTCGTCAATATTTTGTTAATATTGGAAATTATTAGATTTTTGGTTTGGTGTAAAGCATAATCATACTATTACCCTGCTTTGTCACTTTTCCTGAACTAGTTTCTGTATGGGCTATTAATAACTTCCAGTTGTTTTGTAGCTTTATCAGTCTGATTTTATTAGGAAAGATATCCTCTATCTGAAAACCTCTGTATTAGGGCAAGCCCATTCTAAAATGAGTTACCTCACTGGTAATCTTTCCCTTTGTATTTCTGTTCCAGAGAATAAGAGGAACAACTAACTCTACCTTTGTTGGACAGACTTCTGAAGTCTTTTGTAACTATACTATGTCCTGAAATATCTCTGAGAAGTATTCTAATACATGCATTATCTTAGGCCAATAGCAAATATGTTTATTGGCTGGAATGAAGAACATAATGATGCCTCAAGGGAGTGAAGGATATAGGCAGCCCATGTTATCAGGTGTCCAGATCTGATGTGGGTATCACATCATGGTTATACCTTTTTGGTAAATTCTACTATTTTGTGAAATATAAATTTACTGTAATTTTTTAGTGCTGTTCTTTGTCTGTTCTGTTCCACTGATCTACCTTTCTGTTTCTTAGCCAGTATCAGATAATTTTGGTAATTACTGCTTTATAAAACTGTTTAATAATACTGTTTAAAATACTGTTTAATACTGTTTAAAAACTGGTACTGTGGGGCAGCTGGGTGGCTCAGTGGATGGAAAGCCAGGCCCAGAGATGGGAAGTCCTAGATTCAAATTTGGCCTCAGACACTTTCTATCTGTGTGACCCTGGGTAAATCACTTGACCCCAATTGTTTAGCCCTTACCACTTTTATCTTGGAACCAATACACAGTACTGATTCTGAGATGGAAGGTAAGGGTTTAAAAAAAAATCTGGTATTGCTAGACCTCCTTCCTTTTCATTTTTTAAATTAAATTTTTTGCTATTGTTGATCTTTTGTTCTTCCAAATGAATTTTTTAAATTATTTTTTCTAGGTTAATAAGGTAATTTTTTGGTAACTTGATTGGGATGGCATTGAAAAAGTAGATTAAGTAGGATTGTCATTTTAATTATATTGGCTTTGCCCACCTATGAACAATGAATATTTCTTCAATTGTTTAGATCTGACTTTGTGTAGTGTTTTGTAATTATGTTCATATAGTTTCGTGGTTTGTTTTGGCAGGTATGTTCCCAGATATTTTATGATATCTGTAATGTAATAATGAGAATAAAGGTAATATGTAATAATTAATGCTATATGTAATATTTAAAAATGGATTTTGTTAAATAATATTAGTAAAAATAATTGTTATGTTTGCTGTTTATAAAATTAACTCTAAAGTCACAAGGATAATAGTAGCTTTTAGCAATTTAATTTAATATAAATATAGTATAAGGAAGGAAGGAAGTTGAAAATTATTTCCTAGATTACCACTCTAAAGTCTGATCCATAGACTTTCAGCTCACCCCCTGACAAAGTAACAATCTCCACATGGAAGTCTGGTAGTCTCTTTGGAGCAATAGTCTTACCAGCCCATGAGGGTGTCTTCCACCCAAGCTACCAATGCTGAATGGAGTAGTAGAATCAATCCCAGAAAATTCATGCCAAAGGCTTTGATCTCTTCTACCATCTCATCTTTTTTAGTCCTCTTCTCCACATCCCTTCCTGTCTCTTTGAGCTGGTCTATCTGATCTCAGGAACCAATCAAAGTATCTCTGACCCAGACTCGTAACCTTGAGTTCCGGGTCATGTTCCTAGGGCTCTTAACCTGTGCCTCTGTTTGGAGCATTCCAGCCATGCTAATGGGATGGGTTGGATGAGAAGAAAGTTCACGACCCTGGGAGGAAGGGGCTCCCTTTACACAGTGGTTATTTTCCCTGTAGTAACTCTTTCTGTCTCTTCTAATAGGATATTGTTGGTGAAATATAAAAATGCTGATGACTTAAATGATTTTATTATTTAATATTATTGTTACATATTATCATGTGAGCTTATTATTGAATAGACTGCTACTTTATTAAAATTATTGATAGTTTCAACTAACCTTTTCATTGAATCTCTGGGATTTTTCATATATGTCATCATGATAATGCAAAAAGAAATAGTTTTATTACCTTTTTTGCCAATTCTGATTCCTTCGATTTCTTTTTCTTCTTTTATTGCTATTGCTAGTATTTCTAATACTATGTTAAATAATATTGGTGATAGTGGGTATCTTTGTTTCACAACTGATATTATTGGGAAGGCTTCTAGTTTATCTCCATTACAAATCCATTACAAATTGGTGACAATTTTGGGTAGATGCTTCATATCATTTCAAGAAAAACTCCATTTATACTTCCGCTTTTCAATGTTGTTTTTTTAAAAATAGGACTGAATATTTTATTTTATCAAAGGCTTTTCTGCATCTATTGATATAATCATATAATTTTTATTATTTTTGTTATTAATGAGCATTGTATAAATGTAAGGCTTCCTGAGGTTCTATAATGGAATTTATATTGATTCATGTAGGTGAAATACATATCAACCTCCCAGAATGTGGCTGAATGTGGAAAAAAATCCTTCCTTCCTTTCTGAAGTCTTGGGGTCACACAGGATTCAGGCACTATGCTACAGCATATCCAGTCTTGAGAGAATCAGAACAATGGGAAATAGTACTTAGACCTAAAAGATAAGGAAATTTAACTGTTATCTAGTCTGAGGCTAGAAATTTTTCTGTCTTGCCTTAGTGTGAGTGTTTTTAACCTGTAGCCACTTCATGAGAAGGCAAGAGGAAAAGAACAAGCGTTTGCATAGCACCTACTATGTCCCAAGCATGGTGCTAAGCACTTTTATAAAATATTATTCATCATTTGATCCCAGATCAACCCTATTATATCTCCATTCACTTGAGGAAACTGAAGCAAACAGAGGCTAATTGACTTGCCTGAGTAGCTAGTAAGTGTTTGAGTTTGGATTTGAACTTAGGTTTTCCTGACTGCAAGCCCCTTTGTTCTAACTACTAGCTACCTATAGATAGAACTCAAGGAATTCATGAACTAGTCTGGTGGTTGTATGGACATTGGAAAGTTAGAATGAAGGAGCAGAGAATAAAGATGAATGTGGGGAGATTTTCTGAGAGGATCTTATTGGAATCTGGGCATGAAATAATTAGAGGGCTTAGATGAAAGCAGTGCCGGTGTGTTTGGAGAAGACAGGATCAATCAAAAAGGACATTTCAAAAGATGAAATGATAGAATTCGGTGACATTAAAAATGGAGAGAGAAGCTTCAATAATAGTTCCAAGTTTTCTAGTCTGTGAAACTAGAAAAAAAATTGTGTCCTTTATGGAATGAGATAGTTTGGAAGAGAAGTCATATGAGGAGGTAGAGGCACATCAGATTTTTAAAATAGGATATCTAGCAGGATTTCTCTGAAAGCATCTAAAAATACAAATATGTGAGTAATCAGGGCTTGAGATTTTTGAATTCAGAGTCATTAGCACAGGGGACTTAACTGAAACCCTGAAAATTGGTGAACTCATAAAAGGATTTCTTCTCCTTTTTCCAGTTCTCTTCTGACTGTTACTGAAATGATATGAACTAGGACTCCATCATCAAATGTTTCTTAACCTGAAATTCAGTGGCAATGTCTTTCCCATCATAACCCAATATGACAATTTCTATTTCTTTCAAAATAATAGAAGGAATTCTTACACTAATAAAGCTATAAAACAATATATAACAATAATATATATGTATATATATAAATAAAAAGTCCAAGTAAGTTAAATACTAATTAATCATATTACATAAATTTTTAATCTTACAAATACTTATTTATTTAAACCATATTTAAGTTCCCCTAATTAATTGTAAAAATAATTTTTAACACTCATTTTTTAAAGTTCATTCAAAATTCTCTTCCTTCTTTCCACCCTCCCTCCCTCAGACAGTTACTTCCTCCTACCACTTGTATAAATGGAGATTTTGAACCTTTGACTACATTCCCCAGAAGTCCACGTTGGCAAGATCACATTATTGGTATTTAAGTGGATGTATACTCCTCCCATGTGCTCTTTGACCTGTGACCAGGCTGAATTCAGGCAGTTCTTTTGCTTTAGTTATTATTAATAAAACTTTATAAAATATTATATATTTAGTTATTGTATATTAATTTTAATGTTTACATTTTTGGCTGACCATGAAGAGATAGAATTCTCAAATATTGTAAGGATAGAATAGATATATTTTTTCAAGCCTGTGCTCCTGCCTGCCCTCCTGTTTTCGCATCATAGCGACCACTGTGCTCCACCTACTCCTGATTCAGTCTGAGCTATACCTGCTCAGTTTCCAGCCCTTCCACAGCCCACAACCAGACCCACCTGCCACTCCAAGCCACGTGTTTTTGTTTTTTTTCCACAGAGGGTGATGTATAAAAATCTTTCTGCCCCAATCCCTTTCCATACTCCATGTGTGTGTTTCTAGCCTGCCATATCCATTTTTCAGCATGGAGAAAAGAACCCCACACCTTCCAATTTTCAAGCAGATTTTTTTAAGCTGTCCTGGACTCCTAGTTTAGAAGGGTGTTAGTCAGTTTTGGGAAATAAACCTGTTTTTTTTTTCCTTCTTTCTCTTGACCACAAACACCAAGGGGCTTTTTTATCATATGCAAATACACTATTGTTTTCCCTCTTAAGTTTTGCCCCTTGAGAGGAGGTGAAAGACCAATACTTTTTTTTCCAAGCCTCCTAAATAATTCCTTCCCATTCTGTCTTTTTTTTGGGGGAAAAATGCTATTCCAAATCATTCTTCAAACTCTCAAAGAACAGTTTGAATTGCTTGAGCTAGCAATTCAAGCCCTGCTTGAATCTCTTACTAGCAGCTTGTATTTTCATTGACTATTTCCCATTCTGCTTACTTCTCCTCAGGAATATGCAGCAAACTATGCTACTTAAACTACAAACCAAACTGAAATATTTTGACAAAGTTCTAAAAATCTTAAATACTCTCAATATGAAGAATGGAGATTCTGCCCAGTGCTTCTATCAGAAACTTCAGAGCTCTGACAAAAGAGATGCAAATGGATAATAAATACTGGGGGAGGAGAAGGAAACTTTAAAAGAGATCTGGAAATTTATTGCTAACTATTTTGAGTTTATTCTCCTTCTATAATATAAAAGAAGTCTATTGGGATTGGTAAAAAAGGATTTTTACTGCACTGGCTGCCTGCACCTTCTCATTTGTTTATAATATTGTATTTACTGATTGCTTTAAGGTTTAAATATTTTTTAAGTTTATCTGTATTAATCTAGTTGATACCTTTCTGTAATACTGAATTATTTTAAGCTACTATGTTTTGCCTATATTGATCTTTAATTTGTACCGTTACTTTTGCTGAAGAAAAAAATATCACTGTATAAGCCCATGAACATCTTGCCTAAAATCCTTGTCACTAGATACATTGAATATCACATGTTGCCTTTGTTAATTATCACATAGATGATGATGGATGGATTTCAACAAAACTGGATAAATTGTATGCAACCTTTGGAGAATTTAATGAGCTAAGAATTTAAATGGTAATTCTAAGAGGTCTTCAGAAATAATTTTAGTAACTAGTAGTTTCTGAATGGATGATTTTAAAATACATATATACATATATATTATAAAAGATGTATTAAAGGTAGAGAAACAAAGAAATGTTCCTACCAAGGTGTTTCTATGAATCAGGAAAGCCAAAAAGAGCTCCTGCAAAACTCTTCAGTTTAATTTACTTTCACTAGAACAGTCTAGATTTCTTAGTAATGTTCTAGACCCAAATAAGTTTTACTTTGTTTAAAAATATATTTGCCAGGTTGAAAGATTTGCTACATCTGTAAAAATTGTGACAAATATCCATCAGTTCATAAGTTTTTTATGTCATACAGCAACTTATGTGAAATATGATAGTGGGTTTGTTTGCTATTGTAATTAACTGAGCTATTGTGAATTTTGGGGACTTTGGTACTTCTTTGAATGTGCATTATCCTCTGTGTTACTGTTTTATTCTGAAAATCATTTGTACTCTCACAGGGCTGATAGTGTGTCACTGATTTTTAGCTATGTATTTTTGATTTTTAAAACTTTTTTATTATTGTTTTTCATTGCATGTGCAATAGAGTATCTGAGTTTTATTTTTTCTCTCTTTTTTTTTGTATTTGAAGCACATGTCAATAGTATTGAGAAGATTTTTCTTTATTTTTTATTTTGCTGTAATATAAGTTTAAAATACCTTTGTTCTAATATTAATGCATACCCAAAAAACTTTAGACTATAAAAATGATGGCATTGATTGTTTAAAAGAATTATGGAGGGGGCAGCTGAGTAGCTCAGTGGATTGAGAGCCAGGCCTAGAGATCAGAGGTCCGGGGTTCAAACCTGGTCTCAGACATTTCCCAGCTATGTGACCCTGGGCAAGTCACTTAACCCCCATTGTAGCAGTCCACCCCTAGCTATGGGCAAGGGAAACAGTTAGTATGTACAGAGTGGCTTAGAAGAGAGCATGCTCAGTCTTGCGCATGGCTAGGAAAGCCTCTGACCCTTGACCCCAGCTTCCCCCAGGTTAAGCGGGAAAACAGGTTTCTTTGTGCTCACCTGGCTAAGAGAAACCACACCTATACCTTGTTGTCAACTAATGATAATCATCCCTATGTATTGTGTATATTTGCATATCAAAGACATTAAAAGCAAGGGCCACAGCAAGCTCCGCCTCTTTCTCTTGGATCTTAGCTCTTACTGATGTCTGTCCTTGCTGGAGTTTGACCTCTGGCCAAGCTCCATCTTTAATTACTTTCCTTATCTACCTCTCCCACCTGGGACCTGGCTTTTGGCCAGGCACTCTCTTTTCTCTATCATGTCTCCGACCTGTGTGGTATTAATTGTGGATCTCAGGATGGATCATGCCTCTGTGACATCCTAAGATCGGGGTTCTGCTGTGGCCCTATTATAATCAATAAGGTCTGGTTTCTGACTCATTTCTGCCACCTCGTATCTATATCTTGGCCCTCAGGGTATCCAAAACTTCTATCCTTTTTCTATCTACCTACCTTGAGGCTTCTCGCGGGTTCGGGGAGCCTCACCCATTGTATACCTCTTACCACTTTTCTGCCTTAGAACCAATACCCAGTATTGTTTCCAAGATGGAAGGTAAGGGTTTTAAAAAAAAAAAGAATTTCCTCTTATCCAGAGGAAAAACTGTGGTAGTAAAAACACTAAAGAAAAACTACAGCTTAATGACATGGGTCGAAGGAGATATGAATGGGGAAATAGACTCCAAATGAACACCCTATTGCAAATACCAACAACATGGAAAGAGGTTCTGATCAAGAACATAGGCGATACCTATTCAAACTGTGCCTCTGTTATGGGAGGGGTGGGGGAGGAGAGGGAGGGAAAGAAAATTATTTCTGTAACCAAGGGAAAAAAAAAGAATTATGGGACTTTGTTTCATGATTTTGCCTGATTCCAGAAGAAGGGAATATACAAAAGAGTCACTGTATGGTACTAAAGAAGCACAGAGCACCTGCATAGTGCCTATGGAGCACAAGGTCAAAGAGACCAGATCACAGTAGGATTGATGTAATTTTGAGCCAAGACAAGAGGACTTGAACTTGTTTGGGGTTTAAGGTTGTGGCTGTTTAACGTGTTAAATGCAGGACTTCCTTGAACCACATTCTATCAAGCACCTCCTTTTCACTGCCATCTAGACTCCCATTTGCTGATGAAATCTAGTCCCTTTTGTGGAAAGGAAAACTGAAGGAAATTTAGGAGTTTTCTAGTACTCAGGTGGAACAAACAGAAGTTGGAATGTTAGAGAGAGGATATTGACAAGAATGACAGTTGGCGGGGGGTGAGGGATGACTTGGAGTGGGACAGTTGCTCTCGAATATCTCTTTCCTGGCCCTTGGACTGGAAGGAGCGCTCTCTCCCTGTTTCTGGATAGAAGTATCTCTATTCATACACTATTCATACACACACACCAACTGTGTGCTCTACCTGGATTCCTGTGATTATGTCATCGAACAAAGGATTTAAGGGGAGCGGTTTGAAATGTAAGGCTGGTCTTTAGGGGCATCAGCCCGAAGAGACAGACCCAACCAGCTCTGAAGGTCCAAACTTTTTCTTCCTCTTGCTGTCTACTGCTAAAGACTTTGAACTTAAGAAAACTAGCATAGATTAGCATAGACAGGAGTAAAAGAAACCCTCCACCAGCCTGTGAGGCCTAGCCTCAGCTTGAAAACTGAGAGAGAGACTCAAACCCCATTTGAGGGAAATTATAGGGAAATCCTTATTCCCTCTTCCCTGATACCTCCCCAATCCAAACTTGTTATTAAAATTCATCTTTATTTAAATAAAAAAACCCTGTAATTGGTTAAAAGGAATTGCCAAGGACAGAAGGGGTACAGGGGATAAGGAAGGTTTTGTAACAGGTAATGGAGGAGTTGAAGGGAGAGAGGGAATATGGCTGCCAGTGAGGCAAAAATAGAGAGATGCCCCTGGTGAGAGGCTATCTTTGAAAATTGGGGTTCCTGAGAAATTGGTCACCTATGATAGCCTGAGAGGATGTCTTCTCTATTGTTTGATGTTGAGTATACCCCAGAGCAGGTAAGCACAGACCCCCCTGAGGGCTAAGCCTGCCCCAGACCAAGGTTGCCCAGCAAGGGTTTGATAAGGACTGTTTATGGTTGAATGGTTGCCCTTAGATTTATCTCCCTCTATGTTCCCCTGAAATGACAGTCCTCTTCTTTGACTGTGGGTTATTTAAATAAAGATGAATTTTAATAACAAATTTGGATTTGGGAGGTATCAGGGATATCAATCCTTGGCAATTCCTTTAACTAATTACACATTTCTGTCTTTCTTGGTGTGGCAAACTTTCTATAGTCCTGGCTACTGATTGGGTAGATGCATAATTGCTTAAATCATTTTAATTGGGCCCTGATTCAAGGATCTGTTATAGATTTGTTTTTCCTTTACTTAGATTTTTTTTAGACATAAGACTTTTACATTTTGTATTTCATCCACAAGTTATTTTTCTGTTTTATTTGGATTTTTTAATGTTTTTTATTTTATTTTTCAAATTGATTCATATACCTCATAACTTAGCCATGCATCCCTGAGTGATACCTGTGTTTGTTATTATTCACCTCAGGGGGGTTATTGTTGTTGTTGTGAGTTATTGTTGTGAACTTTGATTTAAATTTGAGCAATTTTAGGATATGAAACTTGCTACCTCCCAGAATCCAGAATGTGCCATGAAGATAGATGCCTGCAGAGACCGCATGCTGCACCAGAATATCCAGAGTTAACTTTGGGATGTGAGATGAACTATGGAGGAGGAGGGGTTTGAAATGCCTTTGTTTTGTATGTATACTCTTATGCCAAAGGGAACTAACCCTAAATTGGCTTTTTGTCAACCTAGTAATCATTGGTTTTGTTCTTTTTTTCCCCCTTCTACCTACAAATTATTGCAATGTTTAAGTTGATTATGTTTCCATAATCCTTTTGGGGAAACTGGTTTCTGAAAGAATTGTGGGGATTGAAGTCCAGAGTTCGAGTCTATTTTTTTACATTTCCCAATAGGATCATGGGGGATATGTATAAATGGAGAATTTGAAACTTTTACTTCATTCCCTAGAAGTCCTTAGTATTTCCCAGAATTCCCTATAATCTCTCCTGTGTCTCCATGTTGGTGAGATCAAGTTATTGGTATTTAAATGGATGTATGCTCCTCCCATGTGCTCTTTTACCTGAGACCGGGCTTAATTCAGGCAGTTCTTTTGCTTTAGTTCTTATTAATAAAACTTTATAAAATAAAATATTTAGTTATTGTATATTAATTTTAATATTTACGCAATCCTCCCTATTTGAGATAGTAAACAGTCTGAAGTGGATTTTACATATGCAATTATGTAAAACAATTTTCCATAACAAATACTTGTGTTGATAAAGTATGCCAACAATTAATTATTTCATTAATAATGGAACTCATTATTCCAAAATAGATTGCCAAGACTGCTTTAGTATAGTGTCTTCTGGAATTTTAGTGGCCAAAATAGTTGTTTCCTTATATCTATGGAAAAATCTGGTGTTGTGCCTCTCTGAATTAGAAAGGCTTATGAAATAGCCATCTTCTGGCTGGTACTTGAGGCCTTTCCAATTTGGTAGAACCTGCCAAAGATTTCATGACACTAGCCGTTTTTGAGAACCCAAGGTTATCTCCAAAATTGGACATTCCCTGTCCTGCTTTGGACTTGTGATTTCATTGGTGTAGGAAGTTCCTTCCCAATGCAAATCAACCCCTTTTAATCTTAAACAGTTTTCTGGGGACCTGGGAAGTTAAATGATATATGCAGGATCACAGATACTCTCTGTCAGAGAGAGGAGTTGAACCTGGGATATCCCAACACATTTTCTATCCAAAAAGCTACACTGCATGTCAACTTTATACATAGATAAGGTTAAAGTGATTTTTTTCCCCCAGAGTACTCATGTATTTCTTTATAGCTTATGGAGCATTTTAAAGTTATGTGTAATAGGGAGAATAGGAAAGTTTCCCCTTACTTTGCTGGACTTTCCACCAAGCTGAGTCTGCACCCTGGCTCCTTCTGGTGGTCCCTACCCTTGGCAAGGTGACATCTCTTCTTCTTCCTCAGAGTGTTTAACTCCAAATTCAAACATTGCTACTACTTCTGTGATTTCTGGGTAAAGACTATTAATTTGCCTTAAGAACTGGCAGCATCCTCTGCCTGGCAAACAAAATTAGGGAATGGGGGGCGGGGGGAAGGAATGATTTATTTTAACAACAACCCAGTGATGTTGACACTACTAGTACTATTTTTTTTAACATTTTTAATGTAGAGAAATTGGGGCTTAGGAAGTTGAAATGACATTGGTCTCCTGAATTTAAATCTAAGTCCAGAGTTCTTTCCATTGAATTGTGCTGCTGGCTCTAACTTACCAGGCCAAAAAAAAAAAGGAGAGAAATTAAAGGTCAAATTCTTGAGAAAGAGTGATAATTAGAGATAAACAAGACAAAAAAAACTTGAATTTTTAATGAAAGGGAAAATAGAACTGAATTCACCTAAATCTTGTGCACAAAAGCTTTTTCAAGAAATGTTTGTGAATAAAGTGAATTCTTCCCATTGTCCACTAGATGACACTATTGCTCCAAAAATTTGGCTCCCTTCTGTTGCTCATCTTTACTGATTGATGTATTCACATTTGCCTTCTTGTTACAAGTTAAGACCGACAGTGACTTTTTTCTCTGCAGAACTAGAAATTCCATTAGAAATTGTATATAGCATCTGTAATAGGTAAGAGGGTTATAAGCATGGGCGAAAGGTTTGCAAGGGAGAGTGGCATGAGACCCGCAGGAAAAGATTCTGGAATCTTGAACAAAAAGGGGGTTGAGTGAAAAAACTCAGCAGCAAGGAGTCTCTCTGGGGGTTTGCTGACTGAAAGCATCTGTGAGGCTTTGCTGACAACCTACCTGGTGGATTACCTTTACCTGTCGTTCCTGTTAAGACCTGTGATTCCTGAGAAGATCCTTGAACTACAGCTAGCCTGACTCAACAGCCTGTCAAGTGCAGCTGTTGTGAGGGAGATCTAAGTCCATCCAGACTTGAGATCTTTCCATAGGCCCATAGACCATTTCCCTTCAATACTTACTAAAAGGGGGTTTTAGAGTAGGATTAGCTATTGCAGGGACTGGGAAGTTTAGATAATTGAGGTGAGGTGTAGTGTAGACCATCTCTGTGAAGACTCTTTAAATGTAAATGTAATTTTTAATTTTTTAAAATTAAATTAAATTTAATTAAAAATTAAATTTTAAATTAAATTAAATTTAAACAATGTAAATGTAAATGTCTCTGTAAAGAGACTTTTATATCCTGGGGACTTTAATTAGAGAAAATTAGAATCAGGGTTACCCTATCTCCCTTTCAACCTGTTCCTGTTTAATTAAAATATTTTCCTCTGTATTGAGTGGTCTGTGTGTTGATCTCAGATCAGGCTTTGCCCTGGTTTGAGTTTCTGTTGGCTTTTCAACCCACAGTTAATAACCTGATTCTGGCCCCAAACACTTCATCCTATCTTATCCTCAAACCACCTCCCTTTAGCACATCATATATCATGAATAACAATGCAGAGGGCTTTAATGGTGATTTTCAATTATTATTAAATTTGTCTTTTTCAAAGACTTTGTCAATTAATGTTTACTGTGTGTATAGGGTATCCAGGGAGAACTTACAGCTCTGGTGTGAGGGCTTATTGAGCTCTTTTCAAGACTACTCATCTACCTTCTGTGTCCACTCATCATCCAACTCTCATCTGTAGCTCCAAAAAGCTGTAGTATGTGCCATGACGACACCCCAGTAAAATCATCTGGGCAGACAAGCTAAACCAGGTTGAAGATAACCCACATGTCTCAAAACCATTGGTGGATTAAGGCAATGTCTGCTTCAAACATGTGAAGACCTCGATTGGCAGAATGGGCTGATGAAAACAATTCATTCCAATGGCCATGAAGGTGGCTGAAGCAGGTACTGTGTGGAATGCTAAGAGCTTGGTCAGACATTGAAGACAACAAGCTTATCCATCTTGGGCCATCTTCAGGCATCCTGACTTTCATCTTGCTGCTGAATTTCAATGATTCTAGAAGAGAGAGTGAGACTGATAGCTGAAAACAAAATCCTTACCTCCTGTTTTAGAATCAATACTAAATATTGGATACGGGTAGAGAAGAGTGGTTAGGGCTAGGCAATGGGGATTAGGTGCTTTTTTTCCAGGGCCATACAACAAAGATGAGTCTGAGGCTGGATTTGAATGTAGCATCTCCAATTTCCAGGGCTGGCTCTTTACCCACTAAGCTACCAGCTGACCCTGTCTGATGACCTCTTACAACTCTGCTTCACTTGAATCCAATTCATATGCAAGTCAAGACCTCACCTCATAATGTCATTAGTCTTCTTCCAAATAATGGATGAAAGAACATTTATTATGTGTGTACTCTGTGCCAAGTGTGACAACTTGAGGAGGGAGGGAAAAGGGTTTTAGATAGAGACAAGGACCCCCTTTTTCCCACTTTCCTTTCCCATTCTTTCCCTGCCAGTTATTCCTTTATATTGCCTTGATTGAGTTGAAATTAAAATAGTTATTTTTTCCTCAAGCTGTGAATCAAGTGTGAGTGAACAGATCAAGGGGAGAGACATCTACCAAAGAAGAAACCCTTTGGTCTCTTGTAGTGGAAGGGGGACAAGAGGACAAGAGCAAATCTGGGAGAGCAGCCCAAAGCTAAGGAGGGAAATCAGAAGGGGGAAAATCTTCAAACCCCCTCTCCTCTCTTTAAGCCAACCCTAAATATCAGCTATCCTCTCCTAGATCCTGTTCCCTTTACCATCCCCAAACCTTTTCTTCATTACATCTTCTGTCTCCCCTGAACCCTGCTTTGAGAAGGGAGGTCTCCACTCTTTTTCTCTCTATACTGGAAGACCAAACCTTTTATTCATTACACAAGTTTTATACTATTATAGATACAAAAAAGGCAGGTCAGTCTTTGTTCTTAAGGAGTTAAATGAGCCACACAACATATCAGAAGAAATTGTTAATTCATTATGTTTCTTTATTAATAAAAACATGTCCATATATTGGGTAGAGTTATTGGAACAGAGATCTTGACTGTTAGACTTTTGATATGTGATTGGCATCTATTGATAGTATGACTTAGTGGATAGAGTGTTGGATTAGGAATCCTGAAGTCATCTATTCAATTTCTGCCTTTGATATGTGAACCTGTGCAAACCCCCTCTATGCCCTTCTAAGTAAGTCTCTAAGATTTATTTACTAAGTCAGAAGAAAGGAATCTGATCTTCATTAGCTCCTTCCTCACTCTGATAAAATGCTAGATCCTTCCAGACTTCCCAGATGGGCAATTATATAGGGACTTAGAAATTTTGGAGGAAAAAAGATAAATATATAGAATGAACAAAAAATAGATAGAATTATTGGTATGCATTATCAATGGGTCAAATTCTTGTAAGAGTGATTAAGTGAAAGAATGCATATATACATTCACAATATACCTACATAGTACTTTGTAAATTTTGGCTATTTTAATTATTATTAAGTTATAGGGAGTTCATATTTAGTTCATGTTTAGAATCACAGTCTTAGAGTCGAAAGAAACCTCTGAGACGGTTTAGTCCAATGTTCATTTTGTTTTTGTTTAATTGTTTTAGTCATGTCTGACTCTTCATAACCCATTTGGAGTTTTCTTGTCAAAGACACTAAAGCGGTTTGCCATTTCCTTCTCCAGCTCATTTTACAGATGAGGAACTGAGGCAAACAGGGTTAAGTGACTTGCCCAGGGTCACATAGCTAGTAAGTGTCTGAAGCCAGATTTGAACTCTTGAAGATGAGTCTTCCTGAAGTCTATCCTAGATATCCCTTATTTTACAGAAGAAATTACAGTCCTTGGAAGTTAAAAGACATGATAAATCACATAATTAGTAAGTAAGCACCAGAGGCTTTGTGTAATGTGGAGTATGGGGAAATGATTCCTTCTGATTAGTTTTAAAAACTTATATGGATCTTTAGTAGTTGCTTAAATAAAAGAGGTAAGGCAAGGCTTGTAGACTTAGGGCTATAAGAAAGTTGTAGTAGTTCAATTAATAAACCAGATATAAGATATATTAATGAGTTGGAAATATTTTCTCTTTTGATCTCTTAGTAGCCAACATTGTATACAAGATTCACTGAATTTTACCTTGCACTCTATAGTACTTACTACTGCATTTTGGATGAAAACGACTAAATATCAGAATGAATTCTTCAAAAATGCAGTTCAACAACCTGTTTATAACTTAGAGTCTTATTCATTTCAGCAAGCATTTATTACTTCTTTTGTGTCAGGCACTGGGCTAAGCTTTAGATTAAAAAACAAAAGGAAAAACAGTTCTTGGTCAGAAGGAACTTAAATTTTACTGAGTTTACTTTTGGAGAGTTGTCTGGGGCAGTGGTCATTAAACACCTTGTTCCATCTAATAGGCATAGGTGTACACAAGAGGTAGGACAAAAATTAATTTCTTTGTTTACTCTTCATTGTTAACATGTCAAAAATACCTCATATTCATTTTGTATATGTTATCTATATACTTATGTAACCTCCACCCCAATGAATGGAAACAGAGAAGACCCAGATTTCCCAGTTGAATCCAACTGTGTAGAGACACTGGTTCATGGGCAGAGGAGGATATCAGCTTCCTGGACTGCTGCAAAGTCCCTATATGGAGAGCCTGAAGAAAACTGATTCTAGGAAATTAATAATGATGTGCCATTGCATCATAATGATATATATTGAAAATATCTTGAGGGACTTCAGAATATGCTTTTCATTGCAAAATGGATTCTGGTCTTCACACCATGTGGTTAAGAGAACCCTCTTTAATTGACTATATAGCCAGAAGTGGGAGCAGCTTTAAAAGGCATTAGTTGGTCTCCACCTCTTTTCCTCCCATCATTCCTGTTTGACTGCTTGACCCTGATGGACTCTTTGACTTGTTTGCCCAAGGCATCCAGCCAGAGTCAATGCTCTACATCGGAGACCACATGACTCTGTGATTATGAACTTAGATCCTTTGCTTGTTTTTTTTTTTTTTAATTTTCTCTTTTCCGTTCAATGTGAAAGGAGAGCCACATTCTCTAGGTTTTTATAGCCAAATAAGCATCAATACTCCAAAGAACCAGGAGTAACCCTTGGAAACTAGCCCAGTAGTAGCTGAAACAAGTACTTATTCTTTAGCAGTGTCAAAGTTGTATGTGAAGGTGGTGGAACAATGATATATAGAAAATTAACTGTTTGTATCTGTTGTTGTTTCTACTTCTGTAACATCTCTCACATTCAGGTCCTTAGCATCTCTTACAGGACTATTACAATGGTCTTCTAGGTAGTTTCCTGTCTCAGCTTCTCCCTACTCTAATTATTTATCCAAAGAGCTGTCAATATGACTCTTTTTAAAGCAGTTCTGAACCTATCACTCCACTCTAAAACTTAATAAACTTCTGTGTTGCCTTATTAGCTCTAGGACAAAATGTAAACACTTTTTGACACTGAAAGCCTTTAAAAACTTAGTACTCATCCATCTTTCCAGGCCTATTATTGTCTCTTGAACTCTATAGTTCAGACAAACTGACCTCTCTGAATTCCTCTGAACACAGAACTCAGCCTCCCATTTTTATGCCTTTGCAATAGTTATTGCTCATGCATAGAAGTCACTTCCCACCTTTGCTTCAAGAAAACGGCTTCCTTCAGGACACAGCTCAAGCACAATTTTTACAAGTTTTCTCTTATTTCTCCTACTTCTAGTGCCTTCTCTCCCTAACAACTTTGTATTTATTTTGCATATGCTTATATGCTTACATATTGTTTCCCTCAATACAATTAAGCTTCTTGATTATAGGGATTTTTTCCTTCTTTGTCCTTTTTCTTGTTGTTATATCGCCAGCATTTAGAAATGAGCCTGGAACAGAGCAGAACATGTTAATTTCTTGTTGATTGATTGCTACAGGAGAAAGCAAAGTAAGGGGCTATTAGGAAATAGTTGGAAGAGAGAGTACCTGGTTGCCTAGGTGACACACCTAGACATCATTGTCCTGTGAAGGAAGTGGGGTCCAATGCTTTGAAAAATACTCCTTTGGAAAACCAGAAGCTTTTCCCTCTTGTTATATCTTCTGTACTACCAGAAGTCACTCTCTTTTTGAACCAGATAGAGTTTAGTCTGATCTCTGTTCTTTTGAGTTTTATAGGCCTTGAAGGATTATGGAATTTAAGATTTACATCAAATATATCAATATTCATATTTACACAGTTTAAAAGATATTTTACATGATAACACGAAGAATAATTCTACTTTATAACATATTCCAGCTCTCAAAAATCCCAACAAACTTCAGTCTATAGCTATACAGTTAATAACCACAGTGTGGCACCGCTGACTTACAAAAAGTTCCTTTAAAAAAAATTTTTTTTCCCTCCTCAATTAGCCATTGGTCCTACCTTCTTATCAAATAAAGTAACAACTTTACAGAATGATTTTTAAAAATTATACAACCAGTTAATTAATTCTCTGAATAATTTACTGTATTTTTACAGAAAAGACAAGGCTAAATGTATTTTGTTTAATTTAAAAAAGAAACATGCTATACCTTCAATTCTATGGTATGTATGCATATTCATGAATATTTCCACATTCTCCCTACATAGAAATAAAACTTCTCTTCCAAGTGAAAGAAAGGGCAACATTGTATTCTTTAAAGCATTTTTCTTTGGTAAAATTGAGATTTCAGTACTATTTGTCTTATATTTGCTAATATCAAAACAAACTCATTTACTTTGTTTTCAAAACCCAAAATAAGTGAAGGAGAGAGATCACTAGGAAAAGGACAAAGATTTTGAAATCTCAACATCAAATTCAAAAGACACTAAAGATCTCTGGCTTTGCCTTTGTTAGTCAGCCAACAAAATTTACTTAGTGGTCGCTCTGGGGAGGCAGGAACTGCAGTCCTCTTGAGACCTATAACAACCAACTGACTTACTCTACAAAGGTGCTTTGCCCCAGTTGATGCTGTAACCTGGGGAATCTGGATGCCATGCTTATTCCAGAAAGAAAAGCCATGATTTGAGGTTTCCCTGGCAAAAGGCTGGTAGAAGAAAGAAAAATTAAAAACAGAATATGAAAGAAATTCATGTAAATAACTTGGAGAGATTTGAATTAGTTTACTGAGTTTGAATTAAAAGAGGAGAAATGAGAGAAATTGAGGAAAACTTTGGGGAAAATATCCTGGCTGAGATACTGACCCAGATTCTATTTCCTGGTAGTAAGGGGAGCAAGATCCAGGATAAATAAGGACGTTATTAAGCAAAAGATTTAGAAGGGAATAAGGTTGATCAAGGAGAATTTGTGAAATGAATCTGAAGATATAGACTCAAGAAGGTCAAGGAATAGCTAGGTGGTAAGAGAAGGCAAGGTGAGAGAAGTTTAATGGAATAATTAGTGAATTTATGCCACTTGCTAAATGAATTTATGAGTGGAGCAAATTGGTGAAAAAGGAGATTGGTATAAAACTGAAGGAAAAGGGAGTGTGGCTATGGATTTGTTGTTGAGGCAAAGGAAAAGAATTAAAGTGAGGTAGGAAAGTTATTAAGAAGTCATAGTTGTTTGCCAAAAGTATTAATAAAATAGAGAGTTGAGGTGTAACCATCCATTTGTAATTTTTCTTCTTTAATTTTTATTCTGAACTTAAACACAAAACAGAATGGGTATTTGCATATGTATAATAGAACAGAAAAAAAGATTGTACATGCAATTGCAAGTTTAAATATATAAAATGATCAAGCTATAGTTTTCAAAGCTGTCTTGATTGTCTGGCCTTTCTTCTGTCGTCCTTTCTGTTCTTTTCTCTCAATTAAAAAAAAAAACCAACACGTTTTAACAATTATTTTCCTTCCTCCTTTCTTTCTTCCCTCACTCATTCTTTCCCTTTCTCCCTCCTTACCTCTCTGCCAAACGCAGAACAGCTAATAACATCTTCCTTTTTTTTCCCCCTAAAACTTACCTTCTGTTTTAGTATTGATTCTAAGACAGAAGAATGCTAAGGGCTAGGCAATTTGGGCATTAAGTGACTGGTCCAGGGTCACATAGCTGGGAAGTGTCTGAGGCCAGATTTGCACCTAGGTCCTACTACCTCTGGGCCTGGGCCTCTGCCCACTGTGCTACCTAGATGACCCTAACTAATAACTTCTCAACTTGATTTGGTGATGATTTCTTCCCTCAAAAAAAAAAAGTAGAAAAACCAAGAAAGAGAAATTCTATTCAGGATCTGCTTCTCACTAAGAGAGGAAATGTTTTTTGAGGCAGAAATGATAGGGACTGTGTAGAGTGGAAATGATCACTCCATCCTAGCATTTATGATAGGAAGGAGAGAAAAACCATGCATAATGTGAATTAACCTAGATTTTTGGGAAAACCAAATTTCAGTGGGTTCAAAGGGAATATATTATATCTATTTATATATGTAGTATATTACATAATAAAATGTTTCAGGGAAGTCAACCCAAGAGAAATTGCAATCAGGAAATCAGCCAGTCAACATATATATGTAAAGTGTTCCCTATGTTTCAAGTATGGGGCTAAGCACTAGGAAATTGAAAAAAAAAGGCAACCCCCCCCCAACAAATACACAACTTCTTCCAGAGCTTATGTTTTGATTAGAGAGACAACATGTCAATAATGTATTCATATGATATATACAGAAGATGTAGAAGGTAATTTGAAAAGGGAAGGAATGAATAGTTGGGAGAGAGGAGAGGAGGGAAAGGACATTGAAGAAAGTGCTCTTTGAACTGCACCTTGAAGGAAACCATATAAATTAAGATGCAAAAGTATGATAGCAGAGAAGTACACGTATAGAGGTCTCCTAATGCAGGGGCAGAAGACGGAATATTATGTTTGAGGAACTAAAAGCAGGCAATGTCACTGAATTGCTGAGTACATGGTGTGGGGCAGGGTGTAAGGTATAAGAAGTAAGGTGTAAGAGTCCAAGGTGATGAGGGGTTCCTATAGGTCTCAGATCTTCTACCAGGAGTTAGTAACCTGGGTTCCAAGAACTTGTTTATTTTTTAAAGTATGAACTATATTTTAATATGATTGGTCTCCTTTATCATCCTACGTATTCTATTTTATGCATTTAAAAACCTTATTCTGAGAAGGGGCCCATAGTCTTTACTAGTCTAGCAAAGTGGGCTATGAAACAAGAAAAAGTTTAGAACCCTTCATCTAGATGATCCTAATTGCCAGTGTCATGGAACTTATTACAACAGGTCCCAGAACAGTACAGAATCTTCCTAAGGTTCAGAATCACTGAAAAAGTATTTAACCTCATCATCAACTGGAGAAAAGCCTACTGGATGAAGTATGTTTATTGTCCAGGCTATGATAGCCAATTACATGGACAATGTATAAAATTTATTCTTTAGTATATGTATATACAGAAACATACACGTACACATAAACAAATATATACATACAAACATATGTTCATAAATATTTACAATGCATATATCTTTTTTTTTAAATTAATTTATTTAGTCAGTTTAGAACATTATTCCTTGGTTACAATAATCACAATATTTCCCTCCCTCCCCTCCACCCACCCTTCCCGCAGTTGATGCGTAGTTTCATTGGGTGTTACATGTGTCCTTGATCAGAACCTATTTCCATGTTGTTGGTGTTTGCACTAGGATGTTCATTTAGAGTCTACATCCCCAACCATATCCCCTCGACCCATGTAATCAAGCAGTTGTTTTTCTTCTGTGTTTCTACTCCCACAGTTTTTCCTATGAATGTGGATAGTGGTTTTTCTTTTAGATTCCTCCAAGTTGTTCAGGATCACTGCATTGCCACTAATGGAGAAGTCCATTATATTCGATTGTACCACAGTGTATCACTCTGTGTATAATGTTCTCCTCATTCTGCTCCTTTCATTCTGCATCAATTCCTGGAGGTCGTTCCAGTTCACATGGAATTCCTCCACTTTATTATTCCTTTTAGCACAATAGTATTCCATCACCAACAGATACCACAATTTGTTCAGCCATTCCCCAATTGAAGGGCATCCTCTCATTTTCCAATTTTTTGCCACCACAAAGAGTGCAGCTATGAATATACTTCTACAGATCTTTTTCCTTATTATCTCTTTGGGATACAGACCCAGTAGTGCTATGGCTCGATCAAAGGGCAGACAGTCTTTTAGTGACCTTTGGGCATAGTTCCAAATTGCCTTCCAGAATGGTTGGATCAGTTCACAACTCCATTAGCAGTGCATTAATGTCCCAACTTTGCCACATCCCCTCTAACATTCATTACTTTCCTTTGCTAGGTGTGAGGTGATACCTCAGAGTTGTTTTGATTTGCATCTATCTGATTATAAGAGATTTAGAACACTTTTTCATGTGCTTATTAATAGTTTTGATTTCTTTAACTGAAAATTGCCTATTCATGCCCCTTACCCATTTATCAATTAGAGAATGACTTTATTTTTTGTAAAACCGATTTAGCTCTTTATAAATTTGAGTAATTAGACCTTTGCTAGAGGTTTTTGTTATGAAGATTGTTTCCCAATTTGTTGCTTCCCTTCTATTTTTGGATGTAATAGTTTTGTTTGTACAAAACCTTTTTAATTTGATGTAATCAAAATTATTGATTTTACATTTTGTGATTTTTTTCTAGCTCTTGCTTGGTTTTAAAGTCTTTCCTTTCCCAAAGTTCTGACATGTATACTATTCTGTGTTCACTTAATTTGCTTATAGTTTCCTTCTTTATATTCAGGTCATTCACCCATTCTGAGTTTATCTTGGTGTAGTGACAATGCATATATCTTATATGTGCATGCATATGTGTATACAAATATATATATATATATATATATACATATATATATATATCCAAGAGATCTCTAGATATATTTATCTCTCTAGCTATGTCTGTTTCTAAGTCTATGCCCACATTGATGTCTATATCTAAGCTCATGGAAAACATGTATATGTACTCATATATGCATATGCATGTATTGGAATATGGTATGGTATGGTAGTAGTCTCTCGGTAACTGAGGATGACAATTGTCTTTGTGCATTTTCATCTATGATAGATGAGTGTGCACAAAGATACTTGTGCGTGAAGGAGATTTAAGTGGAAAAGTCGATGCACAGAGACAGTCCCACTCTCTTGGCGTTGGAAGCCTGGGTCCAGTGGCACAAAAAGTCATTACACCTGGAGACTTCCTCAGCTGCATTGGATGGCCGTGTTGTCTTTTGTGCTCCAACATGTCCTAAGCACTCCACAGTGCTTCGCTGCATTGCCATCTCAGCCGTTGAACCTTCTTATTGGTTTCTTCCGTCTGTTCAGCCGAAGCAGTCTTCACATGCTGGGTGAGCAAAGCCCTGGTTCACCAGGGGTCTACGACCCGATGGCTACCCTCACAAGGTTTAGTCGGCCTGTCGAAGCCGTTGCCCAGGGTGTGGCTGCTGCCGCATGCTAGCAACTACTAGGAGCCACAAGTGAGAGCTGGGTGTCAGGTGCGGGTCAGAGGTTGGAGAGCTGCCCTAGGAGGGCATGACAAGCCCTCCATACCAGAGATACTACCACTCCCTGAACACCCCATACACCCCTATTGGGTATTGGAATATTTTGGAATATAGGTATATATATATATATGTATATATATATATACACACACACATAGATGCAAACTGTGAAGTTTAAAATTAATGATTAGATGATGATTATATGAAATTATGTTGTTGCCAGAATTTATGTCTTGAGTCAGAAATATATTTATAAATATTTACAAATAGAGAAGAAATAATAAAGGAGAGAAATGTGAGGGGGATAGAGAAGTTTTCTATCCTATCAACCTAAATGTTTTTCTCCAGGTCTGCTAAATCCAGGCAGAGATTAATTAGCTCTCAACCAGGAAGACTGGTAGTGAGTAACCACATGTCCTCCTCCAAGATGGAAGCTAGTCTCTCCAGAAGCTAGGAAAGGGATCAGACTTTTACTCACCCAACAAAGTAATCCAAGAGTCAGAGTCCAAGTAGAAACCAAGCTCAGAGCCCATGGTCCAAGCCATAGTCTCCAGCAAAGCTCCCTTGAAGACTATCTAAGGCTATCTCCAGAAGACAAGTTCTTCAGACTATCTTCTCAAATACAATCTGCTCTGAAGGAGTTTGGGGCTTGCTTTTTATGGTGACTTTTTGTCCGTCCCTTCCCCTCTTCACAGGGGCCAATCACAGTTTCCAAATTGTCTAGCACTGCCCATGAGGCAGTGTCTGTGGGATTAAGTTCTCATCAAAGAGATTCACATATTCCCAACTTATTGAATTTCTAAGGGGGTGAATTTTCTACGTACCCTGCTAGCTTCTCACCTAGACTAAGTAGGATGTTTAATATTTTGTTGATTCAATTCAAAAGTAGACATGGGGGAATTAATCCTGTCTTCAGTCTAGTGAGGTACTAAATAGGGGTACTTAAGTTAGTGTTAACTCAGGATAAACAATAGAATAAGTAATTCTCTTTCACAAAACACACATATATATGCAAACAAGTCTGTGCATACATAAGATACATACAATATGAATGTATATAGTGTATATATGTATATATTTATATATACATACACATACATATATACTGATAGATAAGTTTTATTGATTGTCCATATATATATACATATATATATATATCCATCTTTATAGACTGCATACATATCTATATTGAAAATGAATTAAAGGGCAGCTAGGAGGCTCAGTAGATAGATAGCCAGGCTTAGAAATGGGAGGTTCTGAGTTCAAATTTGAGTTTAGACTTCCTAGCTGTGTGACCTTGGAAAGTCACTTACCCACCTACCCTGCCCCCCCCATTACTAGCTCTTACTGCTCCTCTGCCTCAGAACTAATACATAGTACTAATTCTAAGATGGAAGATAAGGTTTGTTTTTGTTTGTTTGTTTTGTTTTTAAAGTGAACAAGAGCAGGAGTAGTATTGGCTTAATTGATTTGGAGAATTGTGAAATTCTTTTAATGACCTAGAACTTCTCTCTGAAAGACTTTTCTTTTTAATACTGATATTCTTTTGATATTGTTATATGGTTATAAACTATGGAAGACTATGATCTCCAAAAGACGCAGATTGAGGATCACTCAAAAGACAATAGAAGGATGTGTGATAGGTACAAAACAGGCTGAAATATATTAAAAATAGGAAATTATGTAAGAGAAATAAGTAAGTAAGGAATGTTATCAATAAAATTTATGAGTGGAAGTAGATGAGTTGCTAGTGTAGAGAATGTGAGGGATAGCTGAAACTCAGATTATTGCTTCCCTCATATCTCTATGATGTCAAGAGAATGCTAGAAAGGCCTTTTCTCCTTTTGGTGAACCCTATGATGAACTTAAGGGAATACATAGATAGGAGCTTTATAAGGCAAACTCCTATAATCACATTGATTGGATCACAAATCCACTGGAGAAATATCTGCTCTTCTGTTGTTTTTCTTCCTGAGACTGGGGATGGGATAGTAAAAATATATTAAAAAATAAAGAAAACATAGTTATATATATATACATACATATATATATATATATACAAAATATATTACTATATTTTGAGGGTGGAAATAGTGTGAAGAAGGAGTATGGAGGGATTCATTGTGAAGACAACTTGCTGATATCAATTTTGTTCAGTTTCAACTGTGTTTATAGGCTATCTTCTTTGTAAAGGTGCAGTGATAAATGCCCTGACATGACCAGAGAAAAATTTTGCAGATGTGGGATGTCAAAGAAAATAAAGGAATACTATGAGGAGAATAAGCATATATATTAATTGAGTGTATATAGAATTGTATAGCTCTGTGTTCAGGGCTAGTATATGTTTCTGCCTAATCAATGCTGATTTTAATATAAAATTATTGATAAGATATTCATTAGAGGGAGTCCAAGGGGATAGGTGAATAATGAATTCATGTTCCAACTTTTGAATGAGACTTTCAGAGTATTCTAAGTGAAGTTGAAAGTTAAGGGTTTTTATGAGAATTTGATTCTTCATTTGGCCTCTGTGGCAGCAGGAAAAAAAAAAAAAGATTAGTCAATTTTGACATCTTCATCTGTGAACAGTCATCATTTTTAATAGCTTTCTTACTCATCACTTTAAAGTGCTTTCATGACCCAAGATCTGATCAGAAGCATTACTATATTACTGCAATTATGTTGAATTTGAGAAAGAGAAAACCAATTGGCAAAACTCCTAGAACTTGATGTGATCATAGTCACTTTTCCAGTGAAAAACTGTTTAAGAACAATAATGAGTACTTAGCACTTATAGAATTCTGCTAATTAAAAAAATATGATAAATTAATTTATGAATTTTTATAATAAGTGAAGTAATGAGAATAAAAGTATATTCAATTACATGGCATATTGGATGTGCTTCCTGCCATCTCTTAGATTCTTAGATTTCAAGTCATAACCCAAATCAGTATCTAAGTCAAATCAGTTTCTTGTTGAAGCTGAGCAAAATTTTATTTATGGGATCTTTGCTTTTGGTATTAGTTTAAAAAAATAATTTGAACAGATGACCTGGATCATTGCAGCCCCAGAAGAGGCATTGTCTTTCCTTAGAAAAAAGTACTATCTTAAGAAATGTACTTGACAGACATTTGGATGGAAATCACTGCTCCAGTAGAACCAGATTCTTTCTTTGACCTTTTCTTTTTATCCTTCCTGCACATTAGCCCCAAACAGTTTATTTAAAAAGTGACTGTTCCTTTATATTGTGTCTGCTGGTACAATTTACATGGAAAGACCTTTATGAAATTATGAAGAGTCAAATGAGCAGAACCAACAGAACATTATATATAGCAACAGAATTTATTGTTTGAAGAATTACTTGTGTATTTCTATATCCAGAGAGAGAACTGATAAATAGAATAAGCAATACATAATTGTGTGTTTGTGTGTGTGTGAATGAAATGATATCTTCTTTAAAAGAGGGAGGGGAAGTAGGAAGAGTTACCTGAATATTTTAATATAAGAAATGAACAAATAAATTCAAGTTTAAAAATCAAGATTTGATTTGTGGTGTTTGTTGATTTCTCAGCTGTAAATCATCACATAGAAAATTTAATGATTGGCTCAGGCTGTATGAAGCTGGCTTCAGCACATCCCTATTTTTTTTTTTTTTGGTGGGGTGATGGGAAAGGGAGAGACTCTTAGAGAAGTGATTCTTTTCTTGATCTATTTGAGTAAGCTCTGAATTAGTGTAAGCTCATCCTCTTTTCCTCCTGACTCTACCTTTCTTCCCACCTTCTGACCAAGAACAGAAAATTGTGACTTTCAAGAGGAGCATATGGTAAGCACACAATGGTGCTCACAGGTCAGACTGAAAACAGATCCTGTATTTTTGGTTCCTCTTTGTCTTCTGCCTTTCTCTTTCCACCTGGGTGAGAGATGAGCAACCATTGGAATGGATGTTGCTAGCCTTAATGCTTATCTTATGCAGTAATCTGGAAGTCAAGAATTAGCTACTGGTCTCCTAGAAGGAGAAGTTTACTTGAAGTATGCTTTTTAGAGGTGAAGAGAGACCTCAAATAAGTACTGACCTGTAGCTGAAGGACCAAAATCACACTGTGTGGTGTGAGGGGCCAGGTAATATGGACCTTGACAACCCACCATAACTTTATTATAAGTTACTTAGATAGTTAAGGTCCCAAGTATATGGAGAATATTTTTTCCCAGTAGTGCTACATAGTATATATATATATTTTTTACTTTCTGAGGGAAATCTAATGGACTATTACTGAATGCTTTATGTTTCTGTTTTTATTTATGAACTCTGGTGAGTCCTTTGAATCTTATGCATTTTCTAATATGGAACAAATAAAGACTGTCCCATATTCAATAACCATATTAGACATTGCATATGTGTATAGAGATGGTGAACCCATGGATGGAGAAATTTAGACTTGAGTCATATCTAAACTTCATATTAAAATTTCTTTAGAGTTTTACATGAATGATGGCAATTAGCCAATGCCTTTTTTGGAAGTCAGATCTGAAGGATCAATTTAGGTGTTGTGAGTCCATGGTCTTTTGGGAGCTGTGGGCCTCAGGTTTACGTAGGGAGAAACAACATGAACACAAAAAATATTCCCTCTGCTACTCAGGAACTCTAGAGGTTTTCTCACTCCATCCAGATCCTTATGACAATTATGTACAGGCTGTTAGGTCTTTCCTTCTTAAGGAGTTCAATCAAGGAAGCATAGAAGGGTTAGTTTTGATGAGAAGGACCTCTTATCTTCTGACTTTGAAGTGAAAGAGATTGAGAATGAACTAAGACAGGAAGAGATTCTGAAATCTAGAAGGAGGAAGATTAGGAGTTTGGCCACATGAGCATCATACAGACAAAGCATCCAGTTGATGAAGCTCAATCATCTGTTGAAAGAGAATGGTTTATGTTAGAGTTGGGAGTCTAAGGAGAGAGGGCAGTTTGGAATAGTTCCTGTGGGGATTTTGGGGGAATTAATTAGATAGAAAAGGATTCCTTTGTAAAGGTGAGCATTTAGTTTAGAAGTTAGCATTCATTTTTATGGGAGTTATTCAGCACAGTTTCATGACTAACAATGCTTGCTCACTCTGTGGTAGGGGTGGAGAAAGCAGAGGAGTGTGGAGGAAATTTTAAAAAGAAGTTAAGAGCTAAAGGACAATGAGTCAAGGGATTCCATGGTAGAGGATTGCACCTTATTGAAATGGTTGCCAATATAAGCAAGATTGTGATGGGGAAGATAGTAAGGCTGGGATAAGAGTAAGAGATTGAGGGACTAGAGGCTATGATGAAGGAGAAGTGTAGGTTTAGCATTAAGGTGATAAGAGAGATTGAGGGATAGTACATTATAATGACAGGAATTTCAAGATTAAAGCTCTTGGAGTTGGATCTGGTTCAAGTAACTTTGAGGTTTTGGGTAGTAATTAGTCCTATAGATAACTAGATCACAATACTGACATTCTTTTTAAGGCACCAACAACAAAAATCCAAAATTGTGAGAAAAAAGCAACTTTTGGTCAAATCTGAGGTTGCTTGCTAATATCTTATAATTGAACTTTCTTAGCACATCACTGCATTTTTTATAAATCTTGCATCATTGAGTTTATGACCCTTACATTTGAATTAGCCATTAATTTGAAAAGTTCTGCTGTAAGGACAGGTTAGCATAAAAGAATGGAATTTAATGAAATGGATTTTTTCTGACTCTTTTTCTTAGTAACTGTCATTTGAAAGTCATTTTCATTGAATGCCTAACAAGGACATAGAACCCCTACTTAGTGATGAAATCAAATTTATACCATTCACTGATTTGTTTTTTTTTTTTAAAAGGAGAGCATAATTTAATAAAATTATGGAAAGCAAACAAGTTTATTGAAATTGGAATGGAAAAGAAATTAGCAAGGTAACTATTTATGAAGTCATATAGCCTGTACCAACCTCTGTATTCCAGTGCAGAATTGTCTTTTGGCTGAAATTTGTCCCACTGGTACAATTCTAGTATAATTTGAAAATATATGTTTGTATTTTAAAACTTACACATGTTTATATTTCCTTTCATTATATTCTAAAGCAGGAACTAGGCAAGTGCTCAGTTAGGAACATATTTTGGGAGTTTTTTTTTTTTAAATTGTTGCTACAATACAACTTGTTAATAGGACTAGGGAACTAGTTTCATCTGAATTTTAATCAATGATTCTATCATAATTATGAATGACAGGATTGGATTAAGAAATAAAAAGTTAATTCCTTCTCTTCGGCACTCATAGAACCTTCATGGTCAGAATTCTCTCAACCAGATCTGTATTTTCCTTACTCTCTTTTTCTTGACTGGGCCTATGGACAGGTCTAGAAATGTTGAGTATGTGGGTCAAAATGAAAATTTCAACCAATCAACTGGCTGTCAATATTGCATCAAGTTCTTGGATATGGGGAAGCATGCAGTTGATGGATGGAAATTTATACCTGTAAATATCTTGTCCAACTAAATTGGATTACTCACCATTCCAAAAAGTGTGTCATGTTCTTTCCTACATCTGGCCTTTTATCACCCTGATTCCTATCTCTGAAATGTCCTCTCCCACTTTTGTCTTGTTAAAAATCCTAGAACTGTCCCTAGGAAAATTTCTGAGAAAAATAAGGTTTTGCAAACTTTTGGAAACTATTTTCATCTTCTCTTACACTTTTTTAAACCTTTGTTGACAATTTGGGGGGGGGGCACCTTAATCGAATGTCCCTGACCTAGCCTTGTTCATGTTACCTATCAGGGTTTATTGTTGTCATAGGCTTTGCAAAATAATTTATTTATTGTATATAGCTCATTCAATCAGTTCCAAAAGTGCCACATAGCTAATCTAATAATCAACAAAATCAATATGACACAAAATTATGGTCTTTCCTTGAAATGCCCACTATTTATTTGTATACTACCTGTATGGTCAGTGATTCTGATGGTGGAACTTTCAGGTGATAGCAGGACTGGAGATATATTAAGCATATGGGTTTTGTGATATACATCAAATCTCTTCTGCTCCATTTACATATTGGGTCAAAAATATTCAGAAGATTAGGGTTCTCCAATGATCTGACATTGACTAGTGTAAACCTCAAAATTCCTTAGACTTATAAATGTTGGAAATTTCACCATTGGGATATTTCATACTTGGAAAATTTCTTACTGATAGTCTATTGGAATGGGAACCCCATTGGCATGGGAGGTTCCTTCTCTTCCCTTCTTAAGATTACTTTAGGACAGAAACCCTTTGCTGAACAATGGAAAGGACTTTGGCCTATGCTTAAGCATAGAACAGGAATTTCTTTGAGTCATGATTGATTTTAGAATTGATACAATGGAGATACTTGGAATCAATCTCCACCCTATTCAGTCCTAACAGGATTGAGTAAGGGCTGCAGCCTAGATCAAAATTTAATTATTCCAATCTCTACCCTACTCAGGTTAACAGGGTTTAGAAAGGGCTGTAGCAAAGGAGCAAAGATTTAATTATTTGAAAATATGACCTTCAACAGACATGTGCAAAAGCCAGAAACCTCTGGGTGGTCCTGGGTTAAGCTAGAGCCTCCATTGGCACAGGGAAATTGATGGACAGTGATTGGTAGATGGGAGAACTGAGGGGAGGAACTTGGATGGTTTCCTTAAAGATAGGAGGGTCTGAAGACTCAAGGTGGTGGTTGAGGAGTTGGTCGGAGTGGTGGCAGTGTACTCTGAGAAGCTTGCTCTGAAGGAAGCTGAAGGTGGGGGCCTCTGAGACTGTTTCTCCATTTTGGTCACGTGAGTAATAGGGACTGATCTCTTTTCTTTGCCCCAACTATCTAAGGGCTTGGGCCTTTTGGCCCAGCCTAAACAGAAGGGGTATTTAAGCCCTATTCCCTTCTCTCCCTTTCTCTCTCTCTCTCTCTCTAATTCCTTTCTTCCTCCTATTGTAATTAAACTCCATAAAAGGTTGACTGCTGACTTGAGTTTTTCATTTAGGAATTACATAGCTGAATTCCTTGGCGACCTTAAATTAATATATATCAGTCTTTTAAAGTGATTCCCTTGTAACACTAGTTATGTGACCTTGTCTAAATCAAACAATAATAGGACTTTACTCCTCCATATCTCTTTCTAACTTGTCTATTACTATTGATGCTACCACCATCTAATTACTCAGGTTCACAGCCTAGGTGTCATTATCTACTTTTCATTCTATCTCATTCCTCATATCCAATCAGGTTCAAATAATTTCATTTCAACCTTAACAAAATCCATTATATATGTCTCTTTTTTCTGATGTAATCTCTCTGGTATGAGACCTCATAACTCTGCTCCTGTACAATTGCCGTGCCCCCTCTCATTAGGTGGCATAATTGGAGTATGTGGAATATTTCAAGAAGACTAGCACTTCTGGTGTCAGAGCTTGTTGAGTCCTTTTCAGAGTTGCTCATTCACCTTTGGTATCCCCAATTCTTACCTGTGGCTCCAAGAAGCTGTAGTATAATCTTGGCAGATGTGTTAAATCTGACTGAGGATAACAGACTGACCAAAAAAGCCCTCAGTGAGTATGGCTGTTGTCTACTCTAAGCATTGGAAGATGGGTAGATAAAAACAATTCATTTCAAGAGACATGAAGGTGACTAAAGAAGTCTCTGTGGAGCACAGAGAGCTTGGTTAGACATTGAACCATTCAAGGTCATCTACTGCATCTAGGGCATTGCCAGTCTTCTAGACTTTTGTCCTACCAGTAGACTTTGATGACTAGAAGAAACAGTGAGGCTGATGACTCCTTGTAAACTTTGCCTCACTTAAATCCACCTGACAAGAAAATGAAGACATTACCCTCATAATGCCATTGATATTCTTCAAAGATAAAGGATGAATAATAAAAACAAATGGTATAATGAACTGAATGTTGAATGTTGGTCAGGAAGACTCAGATACTTACTCATTTTGCAATTCTGACCAAGTCACTTAATCCTGTTACCTCAGTTTTCTCATCAGTAAAAAGAACTAGAGAAGGAAATGGTAAAATGCTCCAGAATCTTTGCCAATAAAAGCCAAAATGGAGCCACAGAGGATCAGACATAACTGAAAAATAACTAAACAACATAGCTTTTTTTTTGTACATAGTTCTTTACATGTTTCCTTTCCTATTAGACTTTATTTATTTCCTTTCCTATGAGGTCCTTCAAAGTAGAGGCTATTTTTCCCTTTATATCTTGAGCATTTAACACAATGCTTGGCACATAGCAGGTGATTAATAAATACTAGTTGACTGAGAGACTAATAGGACTTAAAAATGTAAAGATCTTTAGACATAAATGGCAAGAAATATTTTCATTTTTTAATGTGTGACTACAGTGATAAGCCCACTGCCTGATACAGAGAAGGTATTTATGACTAATTAATTGAATCATTTGATAGAGAAGTTGAAAAGAAAAAGACTGGTGACAATCTTCTGAGCAAAACTGACTTCAGAGTGAGAGAGCAAATCACAGAGGCAAGGTCTGCAGACATACCCAGCACGGTCTGTGACCACGACTGTTCACATGACAAATATTTATAGTTTAGGCCAAAGAGTCAGATTTCACAAATTCCCTTGGAAGTGGGGTGGGGGGTTAAGTCAACTATATCTCACTTCCCTTTGAAAGAAAAGCAACCATAATTTCTGTTCCCTGAAGGTCAGGCCACTGTAATCCCCATTGGAGGAAATCTAACACTTGAATGGTCTTCAAGAAGGTCAGATTTTTCTCTTATCTCCTTTCTATAAGGCATATTATGTAGCCACTGTTCTATATATGGTCATATGAAGTTAGTCAAGGTTATTTTGTAGCTAAACAAGGTATCATAAATCCACAGCCTGAATATGTTCCAGGAAGCGAAAGGCATGCACAAACTCCTCCTGGCAAGGGTATCTTGCCAAGATAGTACAGGGGGATTTTCCTTACTATGACTATTGATTACTAATTCTCCTACAGAGTTAATCAGCTAATAACTGGGATTTAATTTACTATTAGGTCTATAGTTATAACTTTTCACTAAAATGGTAAACATTTCATGAAGTTACAATAGAAGACATAAAGCTATGAAAAAGCACAAAAAATAAATATTCACTGATTGACTTTATTGACTTTTATAACTTTAAGTTATCATTTATGTAAAGGAAGCAAAGATCCAGAGAGGAAAAACATATTGTGCAAGCTCAAACAGATATCAAGAAGAAGACCTGAGAATTGAATCTTGTTTTTTTGACTAAAAACTAGTCTTCTTTCCAACTTCCTCTATTCTGTGACATTTAAATTACTTTCTTTACTAAAAGTATTATATTTTTAGAGGTTTATTAAAGATTATTAGAAATCAAGGATAAAGAAATACAAAAATAAGAAAAACCTAGGGCTGGTAAGCCCATTCAGTTTCACTTACTACATCTTGAGAGACGCATGTGCTTAGAAGCAGAAGCAGAGAGCCCAAGTAGGCGGTACAGTCAGTTTAAATACCCATTTTGTTCTCAGTCCAGGTGGGTATCTTAGGTGAGATTATAGGGCATTCTGGGAAGTGCCAAGGACTTCTGGGGATTGAAGTCTGGGGTTCAAATCTCCATTTTTACAATTCTCAGTTTTCATCTCTATTATAGAGATATTATTTTTCCTTACTTTACAAAGTTATGTGAAGAATAAATGAAAAAAACTTTATTCAAAAATTTTTGAATATCAATTCATAAAACAAATAATGCTTTGTGAATTATAAAGGAAAAACACCCAATGTGGAAATTTATATATTTAAAGTAGATCAGCAACTCATTTATAAAATACAGTCTTAGATAGTTGCCTGGGGATAGCAACAGGTTAAATAATCTGTCTGTGGTCATACAATTAGTATGTGCTAGAGGCAGTGATTGCCTTTACTACCATATGGTTGAGAGAGGAGAGTTTTGGCCAGATTTTTGCCCTTCTCTATTTCCAGGTCAACCAGATCTTAGCCTCTCCTCCTCCCTACTGCCAGACTGGCCTCTTTTTGCTGCTAGAATTTTTGAAAAGCTTCTGAATAGGGTCATTCAGGGACAAAATGGGGAGGTGGGAGGAATCATCCTCCCATTTCATTCATTCTTTTTTTGCTCCCTCTCTTCACATCACTAATCTTCAAAAGAAAAATCTTCAATAAATAAAAATGAGATGGGAGACATTTAAGATGGGTGATAATGACAGCATCCAAAAGCATACCTACCTTCCTGATCATCACAGGTTACTTCTTTTAACCTACCCAATAGGTTTTGTGTGAGGAAAAAGAGCTCTACCTACCTTGTAGTCATCCACCACAGCCTGGACTTTCCTGACTACAGCCTAAACGACTGTTGTCAGGGTAAGCTATGTGTCTGGCATCATCCTAAGCATCTCCAGTGCCCTAACATTAGCCATCAGCATGTAGCACCAGTATGGAGGGTGGAGCCAGGAGGGTATATCGATGGTCAACCAGGAAGCATGCAGCTTGTTCTCTTCTGTTTTTGGTGCCAGCTGGACTTCTCTGTGAGTGTGGCTAGGGGGCCTAAATGATGGCAAGCTCAATGAAGTAACAAGGGAAGTAATATTTCTCTCCTTCACATTTTTTCCCTTCCTCTTTCTGGTTTAATAAAATCATTTAATTTACAGCCAGTCTCATAATTTCCCCTTTTATAGTTTCTAAGAGAACCACAAAACATTGGAGCTAGTAGGGAACTTAAGAGTTCAGTTAGTCTAGACTGATTTACGGATGAGAAAACTCGGTGTCATACTCAAAATCACATGGCTAATAAGAATAAAATCAGTTTACATATATTTAGTGCTTTATATTCATTATTTAAGTTGACTTTTATGATAACCCTGTTAACTACTATTATTATTCCCTTTTTATACATAAGGAAATCAAGGCTCAGGTAGCTTGTGACTAGCTCATTATCACATAGCTAGTATTAGAAATGGGATTGAATCTAGATCCTCCTTACTCCAAGTCTAGTGTTCTTTCTACCACACCACTGAATGATTAAGTGAGAAACTATAGACTAGAACCCAAACCTTTTGACTTATAAGTCCAGTGCTCTCCCCCTGTCACCATGATGTTAGCATAATTGAAAACATTAACATAATAGAAACAAATTCAATTTAGTAAATATTTATTAAGCATATATTATGGAAGCAGTATCACATTTGATATTCTTGGACTCAAAGGTCATTGAAAAAGGTGATCATCATCATGAAGTTAAAAGATACTCCTTGGGGGGGGCAGCTGGGTAGCTCAATGGATTGAGAGCCAGGCCTAGAGATGGGAGGTCCTGGGTTCAAATATGACCTCAGACACTTCCTAGCTGTGTGACCCTAGGCAAGTCACTTAACCCCCATTTCCTAGCCCTTACCACCCTTCTGCCTTGGAACCAATACGCAGTATCAATTTCAAGATGGAAGGTAAGGGTTTAAAAAAAAAGATGCTCCTTGGAAATAAAACTATGGTATATCTAGACAACATTTTATAAAGCAGAGATATTACCTTACCAACAAAGGTCCATATAGTCAAAGCTATAGTTTTCTGGTAGCAATGTAAGGTTGTGAGAGTTGAAGGATAAGGAAAACTGAGCACTGTAGAATCAATATTTTCAAATTATGATGCTATGGTCCATGAAGTCATGAAAGATTGGACATGACTGAATCACTGAACAACAACAACGAAAAATATACAAGGAATTCTATGTCTTTGGGAAATTCTGACTTCTGACCAAGAATATATTATAAAAATCTTGCAGGACTTTACTCAGAGATGGAAATTGGTCCCTTGATGTTGGTTTCCATCTTCTCCTATCTTTACTGTCTGTTATGCTCTGACCTACCACCTTATTCAGTATGAACAGAGGGGAAGTCTTCTTTGTTCAGTATCATCCCTCAAAATCTAGAGACACTGGGGATGGTTGCATCCTTTTGGAGGATGACCTGATCATTGGCAGTGAGTCAGCTTCTATCCCAGTTCTATCCTGCTCTCTAGCAAAGGAGACAATTCAGTTTATCCAAATTTATCCTCCTAACTTCACATTCCATTCAGTCTAGATCAGCTATAGAGAAAATAGTATCAAACTCTCCATCTTCCCTTATATTTTATGGCATTTCTTTGTTTCCTAACAGTGTGTTGCTGTGCTACGTGCTGTACAGGGGAAAATTCCATTCACTTGCTCTTTGATCTCTTAGAACTTCTAATCTAGAAGGGACACAGTGATGGGGATGACATCTAGTCCATTCTGCTTATTTTATAAATGAGGAAACTGAGTCTCAAGGATTTTATGGACTTGCCCAAGATCATACAGGTAGTAATCATCAGTAGTTAGATTTGAACAGGTCTTTGTTGCCAGAGCTCATATGTTCAGTTGACCCACATTACTTTTGAATCTGATCAATGCCAGCGTAAAAAGCCTCAAGGTTCTAGCCCACTCAATCTACAAACCAAAGTTTATACAAAAGACAGAGACTATGAACTCAAAACATTTAAGAAATTCTCTTACTACAATAGGCTAATTATGTAGCTTATACAACTCTGTCTCTGTTACCCAGTACTCTCTCTAATGAAAAATTCTCCAAGTTCCCCCCTCTGCCAAATAACACAATACAAAACAAAACACTATTTAATACTGACAAACCTGTAGCTTATTTAATAACAAAAATCACTTACTCTATGATCCCTCTTAAATGACACATCTACAAGATCCCAGAACCAGGGGTGAAAAATAATTAGTAAGGAAAGAAACACACACACACACACACACACACACACACACACACACACCACTTTTTAGTTGGTTTCTGAAGCTCATTAAACTATTAAATGACCTAAATCCTAGTCTTGAACTAAACTTTGACTATCTCAGGAGCACAATTTAAAAAACAGGTGTTCTAATCCTCAGAACCACTCCTGGCTAAAGCTGCAGGTGGAGGGAAAAAACGTATTTCATTTTCCACTGCAACATCACATCATTTTAGCTTTTTGGAAGAGCTCTGATTTGGAAATATGGATTTTATAAGTTTCTCTAGTTGGTTTTGTTCTCTTCATAAAATAATCACTATTGTTGGCAGTGCCCTGGATCTGTATTAGTACTGCTTCATTTGTATACTATAAAAAGAAGAAACAACATTCATCCAATTGCTGAACTATATACAACTGTTTATTGTAGATTGGTTTCATCACTAGAAACTTCAAGTTCCCATCAAAGAATTGTGATGATAATCCTAATTTTTCCTTTTTATTTAGGGTAATTAATTTTTTTGTTTATTCTACAAAAGTCTGAAAATGGGCTTGTGGGTAAATGGGGAAAGGAGTGGATTATGGCAGGGGTGTTGATGTGACTATTATTCTAATACACTAAAAAAAGACCTTGAGAGAGATATGATGTAGCAGATAGAGACATAGGGATCTGGAAGACCTGGGTTCAAAGCCTGCCTCTCACAAGATGCATGGCCATGAGCAGATTCTTTAAACTCTTAGAGAATGACATATTTCTTCAAACCTATAAGTGATAGTCGAATTGAAGACCTTCATCACTAGGCATTCCCTGTACTGAAGAAAAAACATTAATGATCCAAAAATAAAGTAAAATAAGAAAATGTAATTGGAGTGCAGTATTTCAGAATGGACTTGGGAAATATCATTGGTAATTATCACACACAAAAAAATCTTTTTTGTTATAAAAAGGTTCATCTAATCACATTTTTCCTAATCTTATCAATCTCTATCTGATCTACTTATGAAAATTTCACTTGAAGTTTTTCTCTTTATCCAGAAAGCATCAAGTTAATAATTTTTTAGTATTTTAATTTTAATTAAATTAACTTAAAATTTTTGCTATATCTTTAAAGTGATTAAAAATTATCCCAAAACAGTCTTTAATATAGGCTATTATATAAATGCCCATTTTACTGTGTTTGGTATTTTTGAAATCAGCAAAAACCTCAAACTAGGACTTGATTGATTATTTTATTAATTTCTAGACTTACAAAAGTGATAGAGAAAAAGGTTAATAATGTAGACTATATTTAAAATATATCTTTCATACATATATACATTTTAATGGCAACTTAATTGTTAAAACACTTACCAGAACAGCTAGATATTTTGTCATCTTACTTTGAGCATCTCATTCAAAATGTGCATAAACAGAGCAACAAAAAAAATTGCTGAGTATGCATTAACATCTCCTTTTAGAAATAGAGAGAAATTTCAATGAAGACCTTTATATAAATCAAGTTTGCATGGACATTGATACTTACTGACCAGGATGGAGGTGGGTACAGGGAAAAACAGTGAGTGAATGAATGAAAAATTACTGTACCCAGAGTAGGAGATAGAAAGAGGCGTGGGTGTGGGAGATTACCAGAATCAAATATAAAGTTCTTTGTCATTTAAAGTTTTTTATAATCTGACCACCTTTAGAATCTTTTTAAACTTTACTCAGCTTTAAACTCTACCATCCAGCTATAACTTGACTTACTTGCAGTTCTTAGAAGATGCCATTCCTCATCTCATTCATATCTTTGGACTTATGTTTTCCCATGCCTGGAATGATCTTCCACCTTATGTTTGCCTTTTCTCTTCTCCAGCTTCCTTCAAAGCTCAACTCAAATCTTACTTTCTGAAATACTCCTTTCTGGATTCTCCCAGATGCTAGTTCCTTCCTCTTTAAAGTTACCCTTTGCCTACTTTGTTTATATCGGAAGAGGGCAACAAGGATGATGAAAACCCTTGAGTTCAGGTCATATGAGAATAAGTTGAAGGACATAGCCATGCTTAGAGAAGAGAAGACTTGAAAGAGAGCAGGCAAATGATAGATATTTATACATATATGCAGGATTATCCCATGGAAGAAAGACTAACCTTTCAGTCTGTGTGAGAGGACAGAACTGTTGGAAAAGAATGCAAATTTAAAATGGGAAAACTAATATATTTGTTTTCTCATCTCAATAAATATTCATTAGAATGGCCTATATATTCCTAGCATCACTGATTTAAAATGTGAAAGGATCCATGACAGCAACTAGTCCAACTTTCAGTTTTAAAGACGAAGAAAACTGTAAAGTTTATACAATAGCAAATTGTCATACAAGTTTCTCTAACTACAAATCCATTACTCTTCTTGTATGATACTGGCTCTCAAAGAGTATTCTTGATTTAAAAAAAAATAATTACAACAAGAAGACAAGTAATTATGTGGGCTTTTATAGATCATTTTATGTAGCTGTTCACATCTTCCTAGTTATGCAATTGATTTGAGAGATGTAGAGAACATAGGATATGCCTGCACTTACTGCTAATTGATTGTTAAAAAGTATATTTGACTCAGTAGAGAACAATGCAGTCTTAAAGATTCTTTTCCAAAGAAGGTATCTGCTATGCATATAGTAAGCATATAAGATTCCTTATATATAAGCAGAGAAGTACCTTCGTTCAATTATCCTTTACATGTCAATATCAAATGAGATAAGACAGAGAAACATGTTATCAAGGCATTGCTTGAGTTATTGAGTATTTTCCAAGCAAAATATCAATAGAAGAGGGATTTCCCAGGTACAGGGAGATCTCTAAGATAGATCTGTTTGTGGTTGACATTGTGTTGAATAATTCAAGCCCCAGATCTTTATGGGAGGAAATCTTCTTTGAAATCTACAATCATTTTAAAGAGATCATGCAGCAGGAAAAACAAAATAGATGATAGAATTTGATAGATTCTCCAAGAATCAAAAAGTATACAACTCTATCCCACTGATTCTTTTTACCTTCTTCCTTTCTTTTCAGTACATGATACTTTTCCCTAGGCATACTTTAGGCATTAATCATACCTTGTCTAGTCTCCCAAATATCTTTGCTTTATGGCCTTATATTTACCTTACAATTACTTGTAATTTGCACATTTGTATATAGACACCTAAAGTTGTGTGATTTCAGGTGTTTCTTTTTAAAGTTTTTCAAGGATTAAAAAAAAATTAGATTGTTATATTAAAATTCTTAGTTAACTCCCTCCCTTATTTCCCCCCATCAGAGAAGGCATAATTTAACAGAAAGATATATAGATATATACATATATATACATACATGGTGTGTATGGGGTGCTCAGGGAGGGGTAGTATCTCTGGTATGGAGGGCTTGTCGTGCCCTCCTAGGGCAGCTCTCCAACCTCTGACCCTCACCTGACACCCAGCTCTCACTTGTGGCTCCCAGTAGCTGTTAGCATGTGGCAGCGGCCACACCCCGGGCAACGGCTTCAACAGGCCGGCTAAACCTTGTGAGGGCAGCCATCGGGTCATCAACCCCTGGTGAACCAGGGCTTTGCTCACCCAGCATGTGAAGACTGCTTCGGCTGAACAGATGGAAGAAACCAATAAGAAGGTTCAACGGCTGAGATGGCGACGCAGCAAAGCACTGTGGAGTGCTTAGGATGTGTTGGAGCACAAAAGACAACACAGCCATCCAATGCAGCTGAGGAAGTCTCCAGGTGTAACGACTTTTCGTGCCACTGGACCCAGGCTTCCAATGCTGAGAGAGTGGGACTGTCTCTGTGCATTGGCTTTTCCACTTAACTCTTCATGCACAAGTGTCTTTGTGCACAAAAACGCACAAAGACAATTGTCATCCTCGGTTACCGAGAGACTACTACTATACTATACTATACATACATATACTCATACTATAGAATATATATATATATATATATATATATATAGATATATATAAACTATGTCTTACTTCTACTTACCAGTTCTTTCTCTAGAGGTGAGTATATACAAGTCATTCTTTAAACAATATTTACCTTGCTGTATATAATGTTCTCTCGATCCCACCCAGGTCATTCTTCATTTTCTTGTAGGTCTTTCCATATTTTCCCAAAATTAACCAGGAATTAAGTGACTTGCTCAGGTTCACACAGATAGGAAGTGTCTGAGATTAAATTTGAAGTCCACTTTTTCTGGTCTTTCTGACTCCAGGCCCAATGCTCTCATCCATTGTCACCAGACTGCTCCCCACCTCCTTTTATTGATTTTTTTTAACTCTTAAAAAGCTACTTATATTCTGGCTATTATTATCACTATTTATTCTTTCCAGCTGCTTAATTTTAGTGGGTCTCATTGATTTCTTTGCTTATAGCCTCTGTTGTAAGACAGAGTCGTAAGAATAGAGACTTTGGTCTTTCTCCCATCTGAGGCTATGTAATCAAGTGAATATAGGCTTGGGATCTTTACCTGCTTTGGTATTTGTACTTTTCTGTTTTAGGTGAAGGTAGAGAAGCATTCTGGAATACTTGCACCTGTGTTTGGCAGTCAGTTCAGCACTGATGACCAGAATAGCAAGGACCTAGCTTGGTGGTAAGTACTTCATGTAGTAGCAATATAGTATTTAGGGGTAAACTTGGTGGCATCAAGACTATGTGGAAATTGAGTTGAATTTGAGCTTACTCTTCAGAGAAATTGACGTGAAATAGGAAAGAGTATAGGCCTGAGATGTTGGGGAAAATGGTTCTTCTAAGTAAATATTTCTTTTAAAAATTTAATTGATGTTAAGTGATTAAATGGAATTGCAATGCTAATTACTAGGCAATACTAGTTATATAGAGAAATCCCCAAATTCCTCAGGATATCTGACACTATGGAGGGGGCAGATGTGGCTGGTTTGTCTCAGGGAGAATGAGGCAAAGCACACATTACATATGTGAAAAATCTCTTAACCTTCATTTTCAGTCTAAAGATCTTTAATTGAAGACATAAGTTTCTAGGCAAAAAATACTTGATTTTTATCATATACATTCTATTTTTAGGCATGAACCATTATTTTTTTTTATTGTTGTGGTCTATAAAATCCCAATTTTTTTTGGATATTTTTTAGTTTTTCTAATACTTTTCTGAAACTCCTCCCATTAGTTGACAGGCATATGATATGAGACTACTTTTAAAACAGTTTATTTTTTCATGAAAATAACAATGGGGTGAAGGGAAATAGGGATTCAGTGACATATCATGTCTAGAATCATGCAAAAATGACTATATTCTTCATGGGACATTCCCCTAGAGAAATTAACACAATGATTTGCCAAGATGAAAACACTGACTCTTTTAATAAGACTTGTTTTAAACTCTCTGTGTGTGTGTGTGTGTGTGTTGTAATGGGATATTCATATTCCTCCTAAGAAATAATTCATGAATCAAACAGTTGGACCAAAGGGTAAGTTATTGTCATACCTGTATATTAGCTCCAGATCTACTGTATTTATTTAACAAGAATTTCTTGTGAACTTAATGACAAACTTCAAAAAATGAGAAAATAATGGTCAACTTCATTCTAGGATTATGGAATTTAGCTGGTAAGAGGAATAACAAACCTAAGGAATATTTAAAGAAAAATGTACAATTTTGTGTGATTAGTTGACAAAATGAATTGGAGTTGAGAAAAAGAGAAAGTGAATGTCTGGAATTTGGGGGAAGGTAGAATTATAACTAGTTGTAACTGAACTTTTCCTAGTGAATTCATTTAATGGAAGGGAGAACTCAGTGGAAGTGATGTAGAGATTAGTTTAATTGGAGTAAAGATATGGCAGTTCATTCCCCAAGAGTCTAACCTTCATCCTGGCGGGGGGGGGGGGGGGGAGGAATGCATATTTTACATTTGGAAAAAAAAACAAAAATAGAAAAAGAGAGAAGTACATTGCAGCAAACAGGTCCTGGGAGTGATGGCTTGGGACCCTTGTGCCATGAATTGTTAGGAGTACATATATAATAGGAGGCATAAGGACAGAGTTCATTGAAGTTACCAGGTTAGGAGTAAGTATTGACTTTATACTCGTCAAGAAAAGACTGGATAGGATTTAGGTAGTCATAGAGGTAGAAAAAGGAATTCTAGGCCAATATCAAGAAGGACACATTTTGTATGAGTTGAAAACAAAGAACTTAGCCTAGTTGGACAGAAGGTTCACACTGGAGGATAATGAGAAATGTACACTCAAACCTTGGTACTTCATGATTTTAGATGAGGTTAAATTTGATATTTGAAGCATTTTGATGGGAAAAAATATTCTGGTAGTCAAGGTTTGCTTGGCACTCAATGCACTTGCTAGAACTTGTTGGTGACATGACCTAAGGAAGTGTGTTTCTGCTCCAGTCAAACGAAGGATCATGTGTTAGTTCAGGACCATGAAGAAGAGTTCAGCATTGAGGGACTGCAGGAACTTCAAAAGGGCAGCATCAGCTAGTGGTGTGGGAGTTTTCTTTAGGTGAGTAAGAGTTAAAGGAGGATTTCCCCACTTTATTAATCTAGGAAATGTGTGCAAAATGGGTGGGATTGCAATACTTTGTTGAAAAGTATTACCCTGATAAGCCTTTAATTGTAAAAGAATTGTAAATTTGTTAAATGACCAGACCATTTCCACTTTAGAGGAACACAGATAAAAACAAACATTGTTGGACAAGTTTCTTATGAAGCATATACCTGGTGAATCTCAAGCAGGGTTCAGTGGTAATAAGGAACAGGAAAAAGAAAGAGAAAGAACTCCAGAAGGGCAGTTGCCTTCAGATATTATGGAAGGGGATTCTTCTTCCAAACAATAATTTCTCTGCCTCATAATCCCCTCATACTATGGACTCCCCTCAATATAGGTAAAGTGAAGTAAAAATTCTTTTATTTAATCTAATTATAGTTTTTTATGTCTATTATTAATGTTTATTTAATAAAACATAACTCCATCAATGCATAAAATGCAATATAAAATCTGGGTTTTCTGTGTGTCTGAAATAGATTAATTCACTTTGCATTATTCTTTACGGGAAAAAATTCATTTGATACTTAACCTTTTTGGTACTCAATCTGTATTCTGGAACAAATTAATGATGAGTACCAAGGTACCAATGCATTTAATCTGTTAGGAGAGAGCAATCTGTTAGAAAGCAATAAACATCTGTTAAGCAACTACTAATTGCCAGGTGCTCTACCAAGTACTAGGGTTACAAAGAATGGCAAGAGACCATTCTGATGAATTTGGACTTTATCCTGTAAACAAATGGAACTCAGTGGAGACTGGGTAGGGGATAAGGTGTTAATAACATGACAAAGTTGTTGTTTTAGTGATATTTATCTGTCAGAGATATGTAGGATGATTTAAATTTGGGGAGAAGTTGGGGATAGGGAAACAAGTTAGAGCTTAGACTAATACATTAGTCTTGGAGATGAAAGAGCAAATGTGAATTTGAGAGGTTCACTTTTGCAGGGTAGTAGAAATCTGGAGACCTGGGTCCACAACTCTATTGCTAACTAGTTGTTTGGGGGATACACTCTCTGTGCCTCAGTTTTCTAATCTGCTGCATGAGTTGGACTAGATAAGCTTGGTGGTTCTCTCTTTAGAAATCTATAAATCTAGAATTTTCAAAGGAAGAATTGACAGAGAATTTTGGAGATTAATTAGATGTGGGATATTAAGGGGAGGGATGATAAATCAAAGATGGCTAATTTTAATAACTGTTGCACAGTTATATAAGATAAATCAATGTGAAATCAGTATTGACTACAAAAGCAGTTCAACAATCATAACTGCCATGATATCAAAGAGTTAATGTACTTACCACAGAGAGATATGGATGGAATTTACCCATATTAATAAATAACATCTGGGTTAGAGCCACAGAAATTTGCATGTGACTAGTTGTTAATAATACTTCTTGATTGATTGAAGTGTATGTGTGTTTGTGTGTGGGGTGGCATTTCTTTCCTTTTGATAGAGAGCTAGTGTGGCGTAGTGGATAGAGAACTGTCCTTGAAGCCAGGAGGAGTTGGATTTAAGACCTTATTCTAGTTTACGCTGGCTGTGTGACCCTGAGCAAAACATGTAATTTTTCATTGCTTTATGCAATTTTCTATGATCCTATGTTATAGATAGGTTTTTTTTTTAACCCTTACCTTCCATCTTGGAGTCAATACTGTGTATTGGCTCCAAGGCAGAAGAGTGGTAAGGGCTAGGCAATGAGGGTCAAGTGACTTGCCCAGGGTCACACAGCTGGGAAGTGTCTGAGGTCACATTTGAACCCAGGACCTCCTGTCTGTAGGCCTGACTCTCAATCCACTGGGCCACCCAGCTGCCCCCATGGATAGGGTTTTAACATTCATTGATAGGGTATATTTCCTTATCTTGGCAGTTCTTCCTATCAACACAATTACAGTTCTGTTCCCTTACCCTTGTTCATTTTATTTCTGTTCTTCCATTAATGGGTAAAAATTCCTTCAGAGTATCTCATTTTTGTTTTCTAGCCTCCTAATGATGTTATCTGGGTAAAGGAGTGTGTCTCTATCCTGTCCTATTTGGTGGGGAAAGGAAATGGAAATGATGAGGAGTAGGCCAGAGTTCCCTTCTAACTTTACACAGACTGTTCCACAGGTCTCCAATGCTCTTCCTCCTCAAATTTGCCCCTTATAATTCATAATCTCTTTAAAAGTTCAACTCAAAGGCCACCTTCTATATTCCTTTCCTGATCTCTCCAGTTATTGTATTTATTTTGTCTATATGTTGTATACATGAGAGTCTATGTGGTGTAATTAAAAAAAACAAAAACAAAACTAGACTTGGAATTAATGACCTGGGTTCAAGTGCATCTTTTGATATATATTGATTATTAGACCCTGGATAAGTCATTTACTTTCTTAGTGCCCAGGTAATTCTCCAGGACTATAAGTTTCTGAGAAGTACTGATTTGAGAGAGCTTGCTTCCTCATCTGGGAGTTTCCAATGCAAATTAAATCAGAGGTTCTGTCCCTATTGCTATAATTTGTATATACATATGTAAGAGTGGAATCTAATTGAATCAAAAAAATCACTCCATCACACTTAAAGATGATGCTGATAACTAACATATATAACTTTAAGGTTTGTGAATTGCTTTATAATTATTATGATATATGATCTTCACAACAATCTTGTGTAGTATGTGTAGTATGTGATATTATTACCACTATTTTGCAGATGAGGAAACTGAGACAGATAATTTTTATATAAAAAGTGACTTTTGTGAAGATGGGATTAACTCTCCCCTATTTATTCTTTAGATTTTAGCCACCAGGAATGTATACACCCCCCACTTAAAATAGACACACCAAGGAAGGGCAACTAAAGGATTATATAAAGAGCTCATCAAAAAACTATAGGATTCTTAAGAGAAACTTGAAGAATCCACGAATGAACAAAAGGAGTTCAAATAATCAAGCGTTGTGAGTTTATTTCTTTGTCACATTAACTCTAAAAGTATGTTCTCTAGGACTCAGTCTGCTTGTAAGAGAGCATGCCACAGACCATTGAGGGAATGGTCTTGAACCAATTGTTCTTATTCCAGTTTAGTAAATGTCCCTAAGTAAATGCTATTTAAATCTGGTTGAATAATAGATTTCAATTGGTAATTAATGGAGGAATCACCAGACTGAGGGCTCATGAATTACACTACCATGGAAAACCACCCCCTGATTTCTCCTCAATCTTTAGAACAAGCAGGCAGTTGATCTCTGGGTTCCCAATCTTCCAGCGTAAATGGGGTTTGGGGATAGAAGCCCCTAGTTTGGGCTATACTTATATGTATACATGTATCTGTCCCTATAGAATGTGGGCTTCTTGATGTCAGGGACAGCATCTAGCAGAGTGTCTGACTTTGAGTAATTTATTAATGAGTATTGGCTAATTGATTAGAAGCAAAGAGGACACTTTATAAGTTCTTTATAATTTTAATTGCAGTACAGTTAGCATCATCTAAATTCAGTCCTGTCACTTGTCAGTTTAACAAAAAACTATTTTGCCTTTGGTAACTCTGTTTGGAATCCAGGACACATTGCAATTTATAAAGTCCTTTCTTTATAACAACCCTCTGAAGTAAGATAAGGAATGTCCATATAATTAATTCTATTTCTACCATTGAGGAAATTGAAGGTCTAGGAGACATAATGGATTCTAGCTTTGTTTCCACTTGTCCATTGTTGTTTCTAGATTGTAGGGCTTCGAATGCCAGACTGAAGAGTTTGAACTTTATCTTGTCAGCAATGAGGAGCCATTGGAGTTTTTAGAGCATAGAATGATGTGATGAAAAGTGGTCCTTTTAGAAGATAATTCTGGCATGGATATATCATTGGTTCTCACTTACAGGTCACTTCAATGAATCAATCAATTAATTTTTAGCTTTTACAAGAGGATATTTACTTCAAAGCTACAACAAGAAAAATGATATAGACATTTCCCCCAGTATGTGGGAGGAATTCTCTTTCATACCATGTTTGGGTATATGTTTATGGGGAGAGGGCGGATTAGCGTAATAATTTAGCTCAGTTCCTGCATAACCTTAGATCTGTTAAGTTCATGTCCAAGTACAGCATGGCTGTTGGCTGAGACTTTCTGCTTGCCTGGAGTTTTGAAGGCCATTCCAAGGAGTTCCTTAGGGTTGTATAGCCTTAGAGGGAAGAAGACCCTGAGACTTCTCCCCTGACATCATGTTTTCTTATTATTCTATGAATGAAGGAGTCACTAGTAAAATGAGAAATAACTGATGCCAATTCAGACCTTTTTAAAGACTCTTCTGGCAGATGGCAAGGTGGTACATTGGATAGAGTCAGGACTGAAGTCAGGAAGACTTGAGTTCAAATCTAGCCTCAGGCACTTACTAGCTATGTGACAACGGGCAAATCATTTAATCTCATTTGCCTCAGTTTCCTCATCTAGAAAATTAACTGGAGAAGGAAATGGCAAACCACTATAGTGTGTTTGCCAAGAAAACCCCAAATGGGGTCATGAAGAATCAGACACAACTAAACAACAGCAACAACAATACTACTTCTGGCACTATAGTCAATTGAAAAGATCTCCTGTAACCACATGGTTAGTTAACCAGAACCAGTAAGAAATATTCCACAGGTCTCTGCAGTAGACCTCACTTTCCATATTATACCAATGATCCTAGAAGCAAACTCCTCAAAATCCTTTGAATAGAAAAGCTGAGGGGGTCAATGTTTGCACCAGATCCCTGTTATATTCCTCCTTCTATTTGAAAGATTCACTGTTCTCAGGAATTAGGCAGCAGTTGCAGATCTCCTTTAGAGGGCAAAAGAGTCTTCTACCTCATCTGATCTCCTAGTTCCACTTGCTGATGCTGAATAAAAGCACCATAAAATGAATAAGAAGAATGATACTACATTGGATTTGGAGGCTATACCAATGAAGTCTATCATAAATACAATGATAATAATTAATGTCAGAATCATTTTATAAAAAGCAATATGACAAGAGAGCAGTCAGCCCCCAGGATACACTTTGAGAATGACTAGGTTAACGTTTGTTGCTTCAAAACAGCTTAAAACTCCTCCCACCACTACTCCTCAATAATGACTTTTCACATGAATGATGCCCATTCTTCATCTCTAGAAAGCAAATAATTTTGCAGGCTTTTATTACTGGTGCTTCATTCATTAGTTGCTATGAGGGGACTTCAGATTAATGTGCTCTGAATTTCATTCCATATGTTTGCTTTTCCAAACTGATATTGAACAACCAAACAATGGAAAATTAATATTGTTAATTAACAGTCTGTATTAAAGCTGGCAGCACTTAGGATACAAAATAATTGGCTTTGGGATGATGTTTCTTAAATTGAGGGTCATGAATCCTGGGGGAACTGTGGCAAGAGCTGCTAAGAGTTTGAGAAAATCTACCATTTTCACAAACATTTTCTTGACTGAAGTACTCTAAGAGTAAGCGATATGTAAGTGTGTTATTTTCTTGTTAACTCAATTAGTTTATAGGTACTATTTTCTCACTCACTCCAGCTTCAAATCTTTCTTCTCAAGACTGCTTTGATAGAATCCCTAAAACTAACTCCCGATGGCTTGACAACTATTTTGAGGCAGCTTTCTCCTACCTCCACATGTTTATTATTGGTCATTCTAGTCTTTCTGTAGTTGGGTTCTAAGCTTATCTTCTGTGTAGTATGAGATACTTGTAAGAGATTCCTAAAAAGTCATGGCAGGGATAGGGGCACTATGAATTCAACTAATTAGTCATAAGAAGAAAATAAGAAGAATAAAAGAAAAATAAAACCGTACTTACTTTAAAGGGGATTTTGATCAATAGGACTCACCCAGTTCTAGTCATTTATAATCAATTTTGAAATTCTGTTTTGCTCCCCAAATCAATAATGTGCATGAATTCTCCAAAGGCCTAAAATCAGTTACAATAACTGACATTTGCCTTAAAGCAATTCAAAATGAATAATAGCTTTAATATATTTCTGCACTTTTAGCAGCTGCTGTGATTATACATGAGCAAGACAGAATGCATAGACTTTGAGAAAATCACTCCTTCCTCAGACATTCATCTCATTTTGAAAGCTAGGTGATACATGTTATCCCTCAACTAAGTTTCCCCTATTCCACTGTATAGAAACATCATTAAAGTTAATGAGTAGTGAGTAGAATGAACTAGGATGCTGCTTATTACACATGTGTTCTTGGGCTTCAGTTTCTTTATCTATAAAATGAGGGTCTTTCAATAAATTATGTCAAAACACTCTAGAGAAAGAGGATCTGAGTTCAAATTCTGCCTCTTGTATGTACTGGCTTGTGACCTTTGGCAGGTCATTTAAACTGCATAGTCTTATTTTTTTCAAGTGCAAAATGTAAGTGATGGAATAGATAATTTCTAAAGTCCCTTCCTATTCTATGATCCCATGATAGTTCCAACTCCAAATCCTATAATTGTAAAAATGTTATTCTAGGCACTCCTAGGAATAATTCAATGTAGTTCAAGAAATATTTAGTAAATGTATCATGGTATATGGAGTTCAAACCAAGGAGGGGCTGAAAATGGAACATGGAGAGTGTTAGATCTGAAATAGTTTTGAGTGTTAAATAGTTGTAGATAAGAGAGTGGGAGCCATAAACTGTGATAATTAAAATGTTTTGGGAGCAAGGGAAATATATAACAATTATGACCACTGAAATATGTTTTCTACTGTGTCTTGGTTTTATATAAATATAAGATGGTCACCAGGGAATATATTCCCAACTTATGAATATGTCCAAGCCAACTGGGTTTTATAGAGAAATTTAATTTATAATACACTGATTAATCAATAGAAAAAGAGAGAAAGTAAGAAAGGAATAAGAATGAATAAATCAGTCAGTTGGTTTTATCACTCACCCAAGATCTCTCTAGGTAAGGCTTCTCATGCCAACCTCAGGCTCCACCTTCAAGAGAGCCTCCTTTCAAGAAATGTTCCAGAGAATTCTCCTCCTGACTCCTCCTGAGTTCTCCTTCCACAGCGTCCTTCAAGACCTCTCCAGGAGCTCTCCCTCCAGGACCTCTCTCCTCTCAGACTCCTCCAGAGCAAAACCTCTCAGAACAAAACCTCTCAGAGCAAAACCTCTGGAACTCTCCTCTCTCTCTCCTCAGACCCCGCTATCTTTAAGGAGACCATCTAAGTTACCTCCCCTCAGTTCTCACATCTACCAATCACTGTCGATGTCTCCCCTGTGCCAATGGTGGCTCTAGTTTAACCCAGGACCGCCCAGAGGTCTGTGGCTTTGCACATGTCTGTTGAAGGTCATATTCTCAAATAATTAAATCTTGATCTTTGCTGCAGCCCTTCCTAAATCCTGTTACTCTAAGTAGGATGGAGATTGTATTTTACAAGACCTGGTTCTGTCATTCCAAGTATCTCTATTGTATCAATTCTAAAATCAATCATGGCTCAAAGAACTTCCTGTTCTATGCTTAAGCATAGGTCAAAACCCTTTCCATTGTTTAGCAAAAGGTTTCTGTCCTAAAGTAGTCTTAAGTAGGGAGGAGAAGGATCCTCCCATGCCAAGGGGTTTAACATTCCAATAGAGTTCTTACTATCAGTAGGAAATTTTTTCCAAGTATGAAATTTCCCAATGGTGAAATTTCCAACATTCATAAGTCTAAGAAATTTTAAGGTTTACAAGAGTTAGCTGGAAAGTCTAGATTCCTATCCTCTTTAATGGAAGGCTCTGGAAGGAATTTAGGGCTCCATCCTCCAATCCAGAGATGGAGAACTGAGTTCAAATGCAGCCTCTTACTGCCAGTGTGACCTTGGGAAAATCTCTTAACCTGTCTACAACCTCAGAGTAGAGGAAGCTGAGAAGGGCCTTGGAAATGTTTTAATTGTCCAAAGTTTAGCTAACAGCATGATAATGAGATTTCAGAGGATCATCTTAGGGGAGGAATCATATTCCTTAAAGTTTGAACCAAGAAGAGTTTGGGGTGTAAGTGAAGAATGGAGAATAGAATAATGATAAAAGCTGGAGGGGGGGGGGAACTCATTCTTGTTCTAGTGCTGGTTTTAGCCTCTGTCTAGATTGGAGGATCTTAACTTTTTTTTTTTTTAATGTAATAGATTCTTTGGGCAGTTTTGTGAAATTTAAGGACTGTTTTTCAGAAGAGTGTTTTTAAATAATTGAAGGAAACACTAAGTTTTGATTAGAGTTTAGTGGGAAAAAGGCACATTTTTTTTCAAACTCAAGTTCATAGACTCTCAGAAATCTGTTCACAGACATCAAGGGCATCTATAAAATCTCTGGTCTAGATACATAAAATTAAATGAAGCATTGAAGGAAATATTGGTTTATTTCAGACTACTAAAAATACTTCAAATTCAATTAACTTTTATTAAGTGTTTATTACATGTCTTCCCACTTACAGGCTCTTCTAATGCCCCATTGCCTCATGGGTTCCTGATGACTATGCCAATGGTGTGCAAGTCTGGCAGATTTTGTTGTTGCTATTCAGTTTTTTCATTTGTGTCCTGAATCTTTGTGACCCCTTTCAGGGTTTTCTTGGCAAAGACACTGGAGTGGTTTGCCATTTCTTTATTGTAAGGATAATTTAGGGTTGTGACCTAATCTAAGTTTGATTTTTGGTCACCAGGGGATATCCCAAATAAAATACCCAAGTCAGTTTGGAAATATATGGTGGTTTATTCAATATAAAGGGAAGAAATCAAGGAGAAGAGAGAGGGAAAAGTATAGGATTTCTCCTGCCCAGCCTGTGCCAGGCGAGTTCAAAGTCCTCCACCACGAGGTCCTTGAATATTAGAGGCTTTCTCTGAAAATATAGTGTTTGGAATGTAAAGGAGAGAAAAATCAACCTAAACTCTGAGAGATCTCAGAGAAGAGCCTCACCTGAACTAGGTTACTAGGCTTCCTCCAGTATGGTATCAAGGAAAACTCACCGCTAAACCTGGACAATAGCAGTCTCCACACCAAGATGCTGACATGCTCAGCAAGCTGCCACCAGCCACCTCTCTGTTGTCAAAAAGAGACCCGAGACAGGAAGTGACACCAAATATGTAGACAGTTTTATATCACTTTCCTGCATCTCACATGTACCAATGATATCTTAGGCTTGACTTAGGACAGCCCAGGGGTCTGTCAGTTGTTTCTGATTTGTCATTTGCTAGCACATGTCTGTCATAGGCCATCCTCCTAGATACTTAATCCTTAAGTATGGGTGTAGACATTCCTGATTTTGTTAGACTAAGTAGGGTGGAGTAATCTAAAGTTCACATTCTCTAATTTATTTTAGAGATGGGGAGACTGAGGAAAACAGAGTTATGTGATTTACCTAGTGTTCACATATCTAGTTTCTAAGGACAGATTTTAATTCAGGTCTTCCTGATCCTAGGCTTGTCACTGCTCTTAATGAAGTATGAAATGACCTTTTCATCTGTGGAGTTGGTGGAAGAGAGATTGTTGTTTGGTTGTATTTGACTCTATGTGACCCATTTGGGGTTTTCTTGGCAAAGATACTTGGAGAGTGAGTCTAGCTTATTTTAAAGACGAGGAAACAGAGACAAACAGGGATACATGACTTATCCAGGGTCACATAGTTAATAAATGTATGAGGTCAGATTTAAATTCAGGTTCCCCTGACTCTAAGGTCAGCAATCTATCTACTACTCCACCCAGCTGCTAGATTTTACCAAGCTGGAAAAAGTTTGAGTATGGGCATGGTTGTTAACCACCATCCATGGAGCAGTTTAGGGTAAGCTTGGAAAGATTCATCACCAAGTTGGCCAGAGGTTGATGAAATTTTTGGTTATAGCAGTTTTGGAATACCACCTATTAAGTCAATGAGGGTTGCTATTTGTGTCAATGGAGAGAGTAGCCATACTGATAAAATCATAGGTTCTTGAAGTGATGAAGTCATTCATAGAGCTCTAATTTAGAGATGACAAAGAGGGAGTATCTAGGTGGCTTAGTGAATTGAGAACCAGGCCTAGAGATGGGTTCAAATCTGACCTCAGACATTTCCTATTTGTGACCGTGGGCAAATCACACCCCCATTGTCTAATCCTTATTCCTCTTCCATTTTGGAACCAATACACAGTATAGATTCTTAGGTGGAAGGTAAGGTTGCTTTTTTGTGTTTGTTTGTTTTTGAAGACAAGGTAGTGATAAAGCCCCAAATTATTCAAGCAAGGAAGGACTTTTGGGGTCATCTAGTCCAAAATCTATTTTTATAAATGGACAAATTGAGGAATATAAAAGTGAAGTGATTTCTCCTATGTTACACAAGTAGGGATGGGCCCAAGATTTGACTCTCAGCTCTCCTGACTTCAATTCCAATTTTATTTCCACTACTATCTTCCCTTGTGAAACACACACTTAAACAAGATAATTCTCACAAATATTCAAATGGATCTGAGATTTTGTTAATTCAGTAGTCCAATCTAACAAGGAAAATCACAACCAAATTCATGCCTCATCCACTATGATTCATGTTCATATTCTCCCCATAATTTGCCAAAAACATTTCCCCCAATGTACTAAAGAATTAGACCTTTCTCACTTCTTCCTGATATCACAAGGGTATCAGTGGAGCATTCTGGCTGTCTATCTGGCATATCATGTCCTTGCTACATGTCATAGATCCAATTTTTACTAGGCTTTCTTCTTCCTTCCTTTTCTCTCATCTTCTTATATAGGTTCAAAAATCTTTTGTGAGAGGGAACCAATGTCAAGATAGGACTAGTTGATTTGAGGTTAGACAGGAACACAGGATGATTTTTTAATTTGGTCTTGGGTTGGGAGGGTTTCAATGAAGTGCAATACTAAGCCAGCAATTATTACTCAGAAATAAACTAACCATCGGAATCCAAGGGCAAGATTTGATCAGGTCCACAGCTCATTTCTCTTTCTCTTCACCAAATGAAATTCCACACTCAGTTTTGAAGTCCTGTTATTACTTCTAGCATAGGTATTCGTGTGGGAAATGAAACTTCTCACTTCCCACATAAAGCTATGGTGAACTCTCCTCTGACAGTTTGCTTTTTCTAATCTAATCACAAATTTCCAGGATGGAGAACTGAACTCATTTAATTTGAAGTTTTCAGGCATGTTTTTTTTTTTAATATTGAAGGATGGATGGCTTGGTAGAATGGGTTTAGATTTATTCTGTATAGTTCCAGATGGGAGAATTAAGACCAATTAGGTTAAAGGGAGTAAGATTCAGATTTTACTATTCCTAATGACGATAGCTGTCCCCCAATGGAATAGGAGTAGTTAATTTACCCTTATTGTAGAACTCAAGGTGAACTTATACAACCAATAGTCAGGGGATTATTCTTGTAACATATGAGTCATGAGGTAGATAACTCAGAAGTCTTTCCTTGTGAGGAAACTCAACAATATAACACATTTCTCTAGTTTCTAAACACAAATGATGTACATCTATAACACTGTCCTTCCAAAAACAGTTATTGAATTCAATTCAGTATTTATTAAGTCATAGGTAAGTAGGGGACTGTGGAGATGAAGGAATACAAATTGTTCTTATTTTCAAGAAGTTTAGAATAGAATAGAGGGGACAGCTAAGTGGCAGAGTGGATAGATTATGAGGCCTGGAGTCAGGAGGACCTGGATTCAAATCTGACCTCAGACACTTCCTAGCTATATAACCCTGGGCAAGTGACTTAACCTTACTTTCCTCATCCTTGTCTTTCTGTCTTGGAATTGTTACTAAGACAGAAAATAAGAGTTGAAAAAATAAATAATACAATGGACCAGATAAGACAAAATTTTTTCCCTTAATGAGTTTGTAATCTCCTAGGGGAGGTAAATTAAAGTCCCTACTCTCCATTTAAATTCCACTAATAATTTATTATTCACAGAGCATTGGTTATACAAAGACAAAAATGAAATAGTGCTGGCCCTTAAAGAATTCACATTGTACTATGGTTGGATATGTATACAGGTAAGTACATATAGAGCATATACAATCAAATTTCAATAAAGAGAGGGTACAAGTAACTGGGGTGGTAGGATAATGGATTAGGAAAATTCTTTTATATTAAGAAACTCATGACCTGTGGTTAGAAAGAAGGTATTATAAGAAAGGAAACAAGCATCTATTAAACATCATCTAAGTGCTGGGAACTATGCTAAGTATTTTATAAACATTATTTCACTTGATCCTCACAAGAATCCTGGAAGGTGGGTACTATTATGGGTAGCTAGTTGCTTTAGTAAAAAGAGCACTGGGTCTAGAGTCAGGGAGACCTGAGTTCAATTTTGGCCTTAGAGAGTTAATATCTTTGTGACCCTGGACAAGTCACTTGCTCTGCCTTATTCCATTGGAGAAGGAAATGGCAACCCACTCCAGGATCTTTGCCAAGAAAATTCCATGAACATTCTGGCATGCCATGCTCCATGGAATCACAGAGATGGAAATAGTCAAATAACAACAAAGTGCCATTATTATTCCCATTTTACAGTTCAAGAAACTGATGCAAACAGAGTTTAAAGGAATTGTGTAGACTCACAGATCCAGTGAGTGCATGAGGTTAGATCTGAACTCAAGTCTTCCTCACTTTAAATCTAAGGTTTGACCCACTGTGCCACTTAACTGCCTCAATTATAAGTGATAAAGGTAAAGAGGAATTAAATTCCAGACATCGGGGGCAAACTGTTCAAAATCATGGAGCCAGTGGACAGAATGTGGTTTATGGGAAACAGCTAATAGGCCAGTTTGTCTGGAATGGAGAATTTAAAGGAGAGTACTATGAACAAAGACTTCAAAAGACAGTGTGTGTGTGGGGGTCAACTTGTAGAGACTTTTAAATGCCATGTTGAGGATTTCCTATTTTATCCAAGATGCATTAAGTATCTTACGAAGATTTTTGAATAAGGGAGAGACATGGTAAGAAATATTTTAGGAATTTCTCTTTGGCAGTTATGTAGAAGATAGAGGGAACAGGGTAGGAGAGATTGTAAGAAGGGAGACCATTTAAGCTATTGCAATAACATTAGAAAGAGTTTCAGTGTCCTGGGGAACTCTCTAATGAGGTGAGTTTCAGAACATTTGTTAATCTATTTTGGTTGAGGGAACTTCCTCCCTAGGTATTCTCTACATTGAGAAAATCATAGAATAAAATGATGATGTGGAATATATAATCATAAAGTAAAATGAGGATAGCCTTTATGGATTCAGAATTTCTTAGGAAAGAAAAGATATATCCAAATATAACTATAATACAAGAAAAAGTGACATTTCTGGAGTTAGAAGACCCATTTTCAATACCACTCTTGATACTACCTGTATGACCTTGAAATAATCCTTCTTTGTGTCAGTTTCCTTACCTACAAAATGAGAAGATTGGACTAAACACCACCCCCCTTTTTCTCAACAAAATACCAATTCATTGACTACTACAATTGAAAGGTACAAATTTATAATAAACTTAAGAATTTAAAAAATAAATGTTTCAAAAGCCCAGAAATTCTCTACTTTGGATTAAAGGGAGAAAAATTCCCTTTTAAAATTCCACAGATACCTATCTCTATCATGGAGGGGGTAAAAAAACCATACTGGATCAAAATAAAGTTAAGTGAATAAGAAATGCATTACTTTCTCTCCAATATATAGAACTATATTGAGAATTTTCCTTGTGTAGCCTCCAAAGCATCCAAATGTTTATACAATTTTTTTAAAAGTAACATCTGTAATCATTTCACTTTAGGAATTTAAACTTTTTCAGGATGTCACAAAATGCACTAAATAATGATAATATGATTTGAACATTTCATAAATTGGACCTTAATGAGTAATGAATTATACTTTGCTAAAGTAGCAAGAAAAATGCCAGATGAATGGCAATATTTTAATCAATGTTTAATGGTCATCTCTCCAAAAAAAGTACCATTACAACTATATTTAATATGTATTGCTAACATTTTCACCATCACTTTTTAAAGTGGAAGGCATCAACAAAACAAGTCAAACTCTGATTTGTAATATCTGCTAATATCGGAAGGAGAAATGCTCATATTCAGAATTTATCAATCCCTTGGGTTGGCTCCCGCACATTTCTTCATAAGATAGAAATCCTAAAACATTAGTTTCAAGGGAATTACCCTTTACCTGCTGCAGTGCAGGGTTGTTGTTGTTTTTTTTTCCCCTCTCTGAGTCTTTCCTCCAAATCCAATTGAAAGGCAAACATGTGAAGTCTGTATAATTTAACGATATAACACTCACAGATGGTATCTCTCCATGGAGGACAAGACAGCCAGGTTTCACAACATTGTCATTGGTGACCTGGCAGCCAAGCATTCCTATTATGTGGTTGTCTATCAGAGTCATCTTGAATTTCGAAGGACTGAGTATCAACTGAGATGCTATTTTCTAAATGGAGAATGATTTCAGGGATGGGTAATCTCCAAGGGAATTTCAGTGACAGTATGTGAGATTAATTTGTTCCAGGAAAGGCACTTTAAATCTCAGTTTCCTTTCATGAGATATTGGTATAGACCTCTGATTATACACAAAAGAACTAAGGAGAAAAGCTAAGAAACTGAGGTCCAGAAAAAGAGTGCCAAACTCCAAGTAACTATCATTTACCAGGTTACATTTTGCATTACTGAGAGTGCTTGCAGAATTCCAACTGTAGTTCTGCAGTGCATATCAGCCATATACAACAGTAAGGATGGGAAGGAACCATGAGATTTTATGAATTGAGCCCCTTTTGTAAGCAATATTGCACTTCAAATGTTTTCAGATGATGATTTGCCCTATTAAAAATAGAGGATGAAATTTTACTTTCTGTAACCTGTTTCAGGCTTAATAATTTCTATAGATGGAAATTTATTTCTGTTACTATGTCAACATATCATCTGATTATGAATTTAAAACTCAAAGGGATTGCAGAGGCTTTCTAGTTTGTCCAATTTTGCAGAGGAGGAAAAAAAGTTCAGAAGTGTTAAAGTGATTTGCCCAAATAGGTAGTAAATGGCACAGATGGGTTGTGAATATATGTCCTTTGTATCACATTACCTCTGCAATTAATTCACTTAAAAGGCAAAAAATAATTAAAAAATGCTTTAAGTCATTATTGATTAGAGAAATTCAAATAAAAACAACTGTGAAATATCAGTTCACCTATCAGATTGGCTCAAACTGATAAAAAGGCAAAAAATCACAAATGTTGTAGGGGATATGGAAAAACGGGGACACTTACACATTGTTGGTGAAACTGTGAATTGATCCAATCATTTTGGGGAGCAATCTGGAATTATACTCAAATAGTAATAAAGCGATATTTACTTTTTGACCCAGCAATACCACTGTTAAATTTATTTCCTTATGTGACCAAGGAAAAGGAAGAGAAACTATCTATTATAAAATATTTATAGTTCTTTTTTGTGGTGGCAAAGAACTGGAAATTGAAGATTTAGCTATTGATTGGGGAAAAGCTGAACAAGTTATGGCATATAATTGTAATTCTATACAGTAACAGCAATAATATATGATGATCAACTGTGATTAATTTAACTATTATAAACTGAAGGACCAGCCCAGGAACCTATTTTATCCCTGATCCCCTGCCCCTAGAGACCCTATAGTCAAGTTACCATATCCTGTGGGAACTTTATGGCCAGGAGCCATCAAGATCCCTAAACCCCAGAAGTTCCTGTCCCTTCCCCTCCTGACATATGCCAGGAACTGGTAACACCTCTGACCCCAGGAATTCCTATGCACTCCTCCTATATACCCATATATATATATATATACCTATATATACCCACAGAAGGGTATAAAAAGCCTGCAGACCCTAGATTCAGGGCCAGCTACTTTTAGAGAGCTGAATCCAAACTGAAGTTTGCTTTAATAAATTCCCTCTTGTGTGTTACATTGCTGGTCTAGTTTCATACTTGGGATCATAACCGGGCACTTCAAAACAAAGCAAAGATCCAGGACAACTCTAAGGGACTCATGATGAAGAAGGATCTATACCACCATAGAAGGAGCACATGGAATTTAAATGCAGATTGAAATATACCATTCTTCATTTTATTTCCTCCATGAATTTTTCTCTAGCATAGGCAATATGTGTCTTCTTTTACAACATGACTAACTGGAAAACATGTATATGATAACATATGTACAATCTGCATTGTACTATCTACCTTCTTGAGGAGAAGGGAGGGGTGAAAGGAAGGGTAAATGTGGATTGCAAAATGTTAGAAAATGAATATTAAAAAATATGTAATGTGGAAAGAAAATTAAAAAAAAAAGCTCTCAACAAAAGTTTTGTCTTCTGTGTCAAGCTTTTCTTGATCTTACCAGTTAGTAGTGTTCTGAAATTATTTTGTAATTTATTTATGTGTATACATGTAACAGTTGAATATAAACTTTTTCAGACAAAAGATAAAAAGGCAATTAACAAACATCAAATTCTTAAATTGGTCATGTTGACAAAAACTAAATCCATTTTTTTCACTGAATTTTTCACTGGATATTTTGGCATATCGAATATACCTACAGTAGCCATAGTCAATTCTAATTCCTCCTCACTTCATATGATTTTATCTCATTTCCTTTTCCTATATTTGATGGCATTTTAGAACCAGGTGATGACTATAGACAAGTTTTATTTTGACTTTGTAACAAATAACCCCAGTTCAATTTTTTTCTATCCTTTTTCATTCACTATTATAATATGATACAAATGCATATCACAAGTAAAGTAGATATCAACTAGAGGAGCATTAATTATAAAGCTAAGTAGTTGGAAATACTATTGTACTTTTTTTTAGGGGGATAATTTTACTAATGGGAAATTCTACTGAGCAGAAACCACTAAAATTTCTTGATTTCCTGAATATAATGCTCAAGTGTATCTCATTTTCTACTTTTTAAAAGTATCACTTTTTCTATTAAAAGATGACAGTGATCTTGGACATTTTAAAAATAGCATAAAGATAAATTTATAACTTTGCTAACCTAATAGATTTCCTTAAACTCTTCTGAAAAGATCTATTTATATGTAGAAAAAACATCGGTACAAACTTATTAAGTATGCATGTTATACATACACCTCCACAAATATGTTTGACTGTTTAACATATTATATCCATACATATTCCATATCTGTATACACCATATGTATATGAATTGAGCAACATGTATTTATTTGCCAAAACCCACCTGAGATTGATCCTATTTACCATGTGTGCTATCTTCTAAAAATGTTGAAATCTGTTACCATAGAGATACCTCTATTTATGGACATGTGGTCCATATTTTGATTTTGTAAATATAAAACATAGTAGCCGAAGCATGATACCAGCTCCAATTTAAACCTCATAATTTCAGGAAAACAATTTTAAGTCTTACTCTTACTATTGAATTTTTGGTTATACTAAACAAGCGATATCTTTTTATTAGTAGAGTACATAGGCTACTATACCATTCATTCAATCCATTCTCATCTTACTCAGTTTTTATTTATATTAGGATGAAGTATAAAATAAAACAAGATAGGAAAATAGCATATAAATAACATAGTAATATCACTGTTGGCAAGGTGAGTAATTATATTTTTAAAAATTAAATATCAATGTTAAAATCAAATTACTGATTCAGGTCTAGAATGGACATGCCAATACATGGTATAAATACAGATTTAATATCAGAGAATAATAGAAAATACCACAAATACTCATTTTTTGATTAAAATTATTTAGAGCTCCAAGAGACATTTATATCCCCTTTTCTCTTGCTCAAGATCTAAATTTAAAGATATCCCAAATTGTAATTAATGCAATTTTAGTCATGTAAATATTTCAAATTGTAAAATGATACTGGGTTGCATTTAATTTCAGTCAAAACTAAATTAATTGAACATATTTGAACTAGTTAAGGGTTTTAACACACTTCTATGTTGTCAGTCTAAAGTTGTCTATTGCCAAGTGCAGATGTGTTGCTATATACCATAAGACAACCAAAAGTTGTATTGTTTTAAAGAAATTTAAACAAAATGAATGAAAGGAAGGATACTTCAGATGGAAATGCTGCCAGCAAACAAAAAAGGGAATTCTTATTTAGTATAGAAATTTAGAGTAATTGAAGGCATGAATATGGTGATAGTAGTTTAAATAGGATGAGATTTACAAATACCTTAATCTACAATATGGAATATTATGAATATATCAGTTAATTAAAAAAGAACAAAGTTTCATCAGCTTTTTGTTTTTACAATTACAAGGAACAGATGTATTATATTCTCAATAATAGAGTATTTTTAGCTATATGAATTAAAGAATGCAAACAAGAGTATATTCCTCCTAAGTAATGCAACCATGGGGTGTACGGGGTGCTCAGGGAGGAGTAATATCTCTGGTATGGAGGGCTTGTCATGCTCTCCTAGGGCAGCTATCCAGCCTCTGACCCCCACCTGACACCCAGCTCTCACTTGTGGCTCCCAATAGCTGCTAGCATGTGGCAGTGGCCATACCCCGGGCAACAGCTTCGACAGGTCGGCTAAACCTTGTGAGGGTAGCCATCGGGTCATCGACCCCTGGTGAACCAGGGCTTTGCTCACCCAGCATGTGAAGACTGCTTCAGCCGAACAGATGGAAGAAACCAATAAGAAGGTTCAACGGCAGAGAGGGCGATGCAGCAAGGCACTGTGGAGTGCTTAGGGCATGATGGAGCACAAAAGACAACACGGCCATCCAATGCAGCTGAGGAAGTCTCCAGGTGTAATGACTTTTCATGCCACTGGACCCAGGCTTCCAACGCCGAGAGAGTGGGACTGTCTCTGTGCATCGACTTTTCCACTTAACTCTTCATGCACAAGTGTCTTTGTGCACAAAAACACACAGAGACAATAGTCATCCTCGGTTACCGAGAGATAACAACAACAACAACTACTACTACTACTACTACTACTACTACCTTAGAGGCATTACAATTTACATTTCTCCAATCAATAATGATTTAGAGCATTTTTCCATATGACTAGAGGTAGCTCTGATTTATTCTTCTGAAAATTCATAACCTTTGACCATTATCAATTTGTTGAATGACTTGTATTCTTATGTTTGACCCAGTTCTTTATATTTTTGAGAAAGGAGACTTAGCAGAAACAATTGCTGTAAAAATTTCCCCTAAGCTTTCTGTTTTCTTTCTAATCTTTGTGTGGAGTGAGAAATTAGTGTGTTATTCTCAAGTTATTAATTATTAAAATCTCAAGGTAATAGTAAGTCAAGTAGAACTAGTCCCCCCCCCCCATCAAGCTCCCTTCAAGATAAGATTACCCCACCCCTACCCTTCTCCATAAGACAAAGCCTTGGGGGATTCCAGAACTTGACCTGTCTTAGACCCTTTTGTCTTGGGAGTTTCTCTCAGAAAGTCAAGCCCTATGGCTGGAATAATAACTTCAGCCTCTCCCAGACAATCAAGTCCTGAACTCCTCTTTGTAACTGTCTCCAACTTCCTGATCATTTCTTTAAAATGATAAAATGCTTAAATGTGCTTACTATAAAGCTATTCTCCAATTTCTTGAAGATGTTAATTAGGTTGAATGTGTCCATCATAAAGTCATTGTAAAGCTATTCAGCATTCTGTCTCCAAGCATTGTAAAAATATTATAACCCTTCTGGGAGGCTTGATTGCATCAGGATTCTCCTATAAATAAGGGATTTTTCTGTGAATTTTTGGGCAGTTGTCTTAGGTTAATTGTAAAGCTATGTAAGAGGAAATGGAGGTTATATGAACATGAGTTCTCTCTCTCTCTCTGTCTGTCTCTCTCTGTCTCTGTCTTGAAGCATTACATTCTAAATTGTGTGGGACTAGATCGCATTGACTCAAAATTAAAACAATAAAAGATTCAGATCACAAAACAACAAGCCGATTTTTTGTTCTTGCCAGCAGAGGGTGTCCTCAGATTTGAAACTCAGTCGGGAGGCATCTGCTGAGCTTAAAGCAGGTATTTAAGTATAATTTTAAGGTGGGGTTTTCCTCATGCACCAGTGGGGCTCATAACCTAACAATCACTTCTCTAAATTTAATCCTGGCCCTCTTCCGTGCTTGTGCACACCCCTCAAAACCCATTCAGTCTTGTACACACCTCAAGCCAAGTTGCAGGGTAGATGTAGCCTATGTGGAGAGGTGGGGAGGGGGAATGGGGAAGATTGTTCTTGATCTAGCACTTCCTGAATGGTTTTATGTAGCATATGTACAGAAATAAATAAAGAAAAGTAATGGAGAGGGAGTGCTGTTAGGGACTTTCTGACTATTCTAGCTGGCACATCCCACATGAATCCCCTTAAGTATTTGCTTTTTTTAATTAGTATTCCTTCTAAATATTATGAGTCAGATAGAATCTCACAATTGAATGTTGTTTTAAGGATCATTATTCTATTCCCACTCCCCATCCAGCCAGGAGTGACCCACTAGTTGCATTTGTCCTGGTAGCTTCTGTATGAGCTTGACTAGGGTTTGGAAGATGCAAGGTCCCAGAAGAATAAGAATCAGAATTACATAAAGAGAATCCAAGACAAAAGAGTGGAAAGGGAGGGAATCAGCTGGGATAGCATCTTTAGCCAGGTCCCTGATTTCCCTCACCATCTATTCAACTATGCCCAACTGGTTGACATAGTAACAATAATCTTCCTGTAGGAAGATGTAAGTGCCCTTATATAGTCAGCCAGGAGAAGGTCCAAGGCACAGTGGTTCTGGAGAATGGTTTGGGCCAATGAATTCAACTGATTCTGTAAAACTGAAAGGGTGGCAGTGATTTTTTTCCGTCTCTGGATTGATTTTGGAGCAAATAAGCAGTCAACACACTCCCCTTCTGAGGGACACAATACCAACAAAAGGGTTCCCAGGTTGAATTTAGAAGGGTGTTCACAATAAAAAATAAGAGTTTTTCAACCACTGAGAGGGTGTCCCAAACTGGGGAAGCTGGATTGAGAATGAAGATGACTCTGCTTGAACCTGAGGCACTTTATCAGAATGGATTTGTCCACTGGATCCTATTCAGTGATAGAGAAACACAATTCATAGGTCCAATTCATGTTTGTGATGCTCCCTTCTAGTGTTCCTGATTCAGGATCAATCTTGAAACTGCAAACTTGATAGGACCCACAGGGTGGGACTTCTAAGGCTGAAGAGGTTGCAATATATCTCATTGGACACACACAAGTCTATATGCACTTCTAGCTTCCTCAGGACCAATTGGGATTTTAGCTTCCTACACCAAACAATCTATTTAAGGTTATTGCAGGTAAGCCAGGAAGAGAAAGTCCACAAATTGTCAGTGGTCCAATATACATTTTCCAATGACTACAGCCAACCCATCACCCTATAGGCCTGACCATCCAAAAGGAGTTTCGTGTAAATTGTTCAAGACTGTACCATGGTAAGAACAATAGGAATTGATATCAAGAAGACAGTTGTAAACCTTAAAATTTCTTAGACTTATAAATGTTGGAAATTTCACCATTGGGAAATTTCATACTTGAAAAATTTCCTACTGATAGTCTATTGGAATGTGAACCCCCTTGGCATGGGAGGGTCCTTCTCCTCCCTACTTAAGAATACTTTAGGACAGAAACCTTTTGCTGAACAATGGAAAGAGCTTTGACCTATGCTTAAGCATAGAACAGGAAGTTCTTTGAGTCATGATTGATTTTAGAATTGATACAATAGATACTTGGAATGACAGAACCAGGTCTTGGAACTTCCAATCTCCACCCTACTCAGGGTAACAGGATTTAGGAAGGGCTGCAGCAAAAGGATCAAGATTTAATTATTTGAGAATATGACCTTCAACAGACATGTGCAAAGCCACAGACCTCTGGGCGGTCCTGGGTTAAGCTAGAGCCACCATTGGCACAGGGAAGACATAGACAGTGATTGGTATATGTGAGAACTGAGGGGAGGGAACTTAGATGGTTTCCTTAAAGATAGCAGGGTCTGAGAACTGGAGGGTGCGAGAGGTTTTGCTCTGAGAGGTTGTACTCTGAGAAGCTTGCTCTGAAGGAGGCTGGAGGTGGAGGCCCCTGAGACTGTTTCTCCATTTTGGTCACGTGAGTGATAGGGACTGATCTCTTTTCTTTGCCTCAGCTATCTAAGGGCTTGGGCCTTTTGGCCCAGCCTAAACAGAGAGGGTATTTAAGCCCTATTCCCTTCTCTCCCCTTTCTCTCTCTCTCTCTCTCTCTCTCTCTCTCTCTCTCTCTCTCTCTCTCTCTCTCTGTCTCTCTCTCATGCCTTTCTTCCTCCTATTTGTAATTAAAAACTCCATAAAAGGTTGACTGCTGACTTGAGACTTTTGTCCCTTCTTGTGACAAGGAAATAACTTTAAAAGACTGATATATATTAATTTAAGGTCGCCAAGGAATTCAGCTATGTAATTCCTAAATGAAAACTCAAGTCAATAGACTTGAGTTTCCAATAGACTATCAGTAGGAAATTTTTCAAGTATGAAATTTCCCAATGGTGAAATTTCCAACATTTATAAGTCTAAGAAATTTTAAGGTTTACAATCCCCCCTGATGATCATTGGGAGACTAGTCTCCCCATTGATCATTTAACATAATCAATTTGTAGTTCTAAATGCACTTCTAAGTATAGATATACACAATATCCAATTTTCTAAGAGAAATTAAAATAGTGAGAGGGGAAATAGAAAAGAAAAGAAAGCAAAACTAATGTTTTGCTAGGTGCATTGATAGAAAGCCAAATTAGGGGCAGTCCCTTTTGGCATAAATGTGTACAATTATGATAAATGTTCAATCAAAAGTTCAGTCCAATCAATCATATCCAAAGTTCATTCTTGATCTTCTTGATGAAGTGTAGGTTTTTGGCATCTTTCTGCAACAGTTCATTCTCTGGATATAAAAGTTTCAAGCTTCTTTCTTGAAGATCTTTTCTCGATCAGAATCAAAATCTTTGATTTTTTTATAACAGTAAAATCTTAAACAAAATTCAAAATTCTTGGATTTTTATAAAAATACAATCTCAAATAAAAAATTCAAAAAATTTTAGAATTTAAATTAAAATACAATCTTAAACAAAAATAATTCAAAAATTAAAAAAATTCTTAGATTTTAAATTAAAATACACAGTCCAGTCACTCTGCTCTTGGGTTATGCTGTCTTCCTCAAATGTCATCTACATCCTAGTCCATGGTGGTTGGAAGGGGTATCAGTCTGAAAAGAGTCCTCTGATGTTCCTGAAAGTCCCAATTCTGGTACTGAGAGACAGGAGGACTGCAACAGTAATATGCTAAAATTATAACCAAAAGGAAGAAGAGCAAGCAGAAAACAAAGATAATGGGAGCAAATTCCGAAGAGCTCATTGCTGGGGGCCCTTCTGAGAAACCAGGGCTGGTGCAAAAGCTGGAGCAACAGATAGAAACAGACACATAATTTTCTCTACCCCAGCTACTGGAGGAAATCCAGAAAACTCTGGGTCATATTTCTAGGCCCAAGATTCAATCTTCATTTGTGGTAAATTAAGGCTACAAATATAGGTCATTGTTTAACAAACCTCACTTAGCTAGGGCTAGCACTTTGAAATCTCAGACATCAATTAGTGACCCATTTGGTTGAAATTTTCATCTTAAAATTTGCATTATGTGCTGATTATGGGAATTTTGCATAAAAGGAAAAGGCCAAGGAAAAGATCTTTTAACTGTTCTTCACATAAGAGCCTCAGTTAAGATCCCAAAAGCCTTTTACCTTAAATGACAAATCTTAACCCTTACAGAAAATTACTTACCCTTAACCCTTAGAGAAAATTACTTTCTCAGTAATCTAATTTCATTTTCCAAAAAATAATTCCATATAACCCAAACAAGCTTTTTGTTTTACTTGTTTACTCACTCTGATGGTTTCTCAAAATCTTACTGGTTTACAAATGAATTATCTGCTCTTAACTTTTGCTCTAACTACAGATCTAACTGAAAATACCTTACATTTATCCATTTCTCTGAGAATACTCAGGGTTATACAACTTGTCCTTCCTTTCTGGTAAGAGAGGGAGATGAAACAGTTACTTGCTTAAATCCACTTTACCAGGTACCATTTTTACCATTTCTGGGTTCAAAAGAGTCCAGATTATCAGTCTTATGAACAATTGCATTATTCACATACATAATACATATAATTTTTGCACATTATCATATCCAATTCTCCTCAAACATTGCTTTAGTTCACAATATAAATCATAAATTTCTTGTGAGTAGACAGAATCAAATTCTAACAAATTGCACTTATATACATGACCACTTATAACATACATTTACATTTTAGTAGTTATTCTTGAAGCCCCTAAATTTAGATGATACAGAATCTTATATCCATCCACAAGAATTTGTCAAATATTCAATATGTGCCACTGAATAGTTTAAAAATATTTTACAGTCAGTATTTCATTTGAGTGTCATAAAAATCCCTTGAGGTAGGCACCAAAATAATCACATTATCCTTTTTGTGGATGAGGTAACTCATGATAGAACTCCTATATTCCTGATTCCACAATCAGTATTTTATCAACTTTGCCAGGCTTCCAGACTAACTCCTTAGACCAGAAAAGGCTGGCGGTCCACATCAGGATACCTATCAGGATCAGCATACCTCATTCCTCCTTTAACAATACATCTGTCATTCATAGAGTATGGGACAGGAATGACTGGGTTGAGTCAGGACTCCTGGCTACAAAGGAGTTAAAGTTTTTGGTGAAGTACAGGGGACCCAGACTGGGAGCCCCTGCTATGTGGCATTTGTTCTGTGAGGACAGTCTGATGTTTGGAGCCCCAGGCCAAGGGAGCAGATTCAGGGCCAGAGAAAGATGGTCTGACTTTTCACAGGGAGGGAGTGATGTGCCAGTATGATTTGCAGGAAGATACTGCTGTTCTACCATACCATATCTGGCCTAGAGGGTTAGAGGCTACTGTCTCTGACTCACAGAATCTAATCTGGCTGGTCCCAGAATAGTGGAGGGTGGTCCTAACTGTTGGGCAGCTTTCCTAGATTTTGAGGGGCCACTTGAAGTTTTGGCTTTCAGTTTTTAGGGCATTCATTCTTTCAGTATGCACAGAATTAAATGAAATTAAAATAAATCTCCATTAACTTACACAGAGCTAAATTTTCATTAACTTGATTAATGATGACTGGTTTCTCTTGGTGGCTGGTCATACTTGACTGCTCACAGAACCTCCTAAGCAGATTTGAGAACTCTTTTCAGAGAGCAGCTGCAAAATGTCAGACTAGAGGACTTTTTTTCCCTAGCTGCCTCTAATTCAGGCACATGGAGTGCCAAGTGGGAGCCCATCCCAGTGGATGAGACCTTATCATCTTTCTTGTTCTTCCCCCTGTTACTTAGGGAGGTCTGAATTTCTTAACCCAGTCCCTAGCGGACGTTGATTCAGAGCTACCAGAGGTGAGGGCCCGTTTTTGCAGCTTTTACTTCGATTTTGTCCCATTTCTCCCTCCCTTGGTTTTGGGTCTTACAACTGCTGTCAATTTAGAAGCTCACTAAATCCCTCATTCAGGCAGAGAGCTTTGCACTCAAACTCTAAAGGGTTTTACTTCTGATTTCCACAAGGGGGATCAAATGCCTGCCTATATATCCTTAGGCAAATTTACCAAGCACAATGGAGAAGTGACAGTTCACTTGGGGAGATTTCCGAGAGTGATGTCACTCTCACAACATCAACTCCCCCCTCACTTTGTGATTTTCTGGTCTCATCAATCATACACACTAGTCTCTTCCTCCACCCACTTTCGTGTCTCACTCCTCCCTGGGACCTACCTTGTCAGTCAGGATTCTCCCTTACCTGGTCCTGTGCATAGCGCTTATGTGGTGAATCTAAACCAGTTGCTGCTCAGAGTTGCTTGTTTGTATCTCAAGTCTCTGGGTTCCCAGAGACTCCACCAGAGCAGCCTGCCCCTGCTCTCAGAGAATCACCACACAATGGGTGGTGGGGTGCCCAATTCTCCTCATCGTGGTGACAGCCTCTTGGATGGATCCTGGAGGGGATCCTAGCCGAGCCCCCAACCGTGTGGGATGTGAGTCCATCGACTCAAAAAATCAAGACTGAGACCACAAAGCACAAGCCAATTTATTACTCTTACTGGCAGAGGGCATCCTCAACAGAGATACCACTCAGTGGGCAGGTACTTGCTGAACTTAAGGAAGATGTTTAAGTATAGTTTCAAAGCGGAGGTTTTTCTCATGCACTAGAGGGGCTCACAATCTAACACTCAATCCTGTTTGTTTCCATGCTCGTCCAATCCTGACCCTCTTCTGTGATTGTGCGCACCCCTCAAAACCCAATCAGGCTTGTACACAGATTTAGCTTACATGGAGAGGTTGGGGGGTGGTGTTTGGGGAGGGGGGGAGTTGTTCTTCACCTATTACTTCCTGACATGTTCTACGTAGTATGTGTGCAGAAAGGAAGATAGAAAGAAAAGAAAGGGAGAAGCAGTGTTTTTAGGGACTTTATGCCGATTCAAGCTGGCATACCCAATTTGAGTCCCCTTCAGAGTGATGGTTCTCCCCAGTCATGTTTTTTTAATAATAGTAGTTAAAAGAGGGTGTACTTTGAAACTTTCATGGTCTCCTCCATTTCCACTTCACACATCTTGGTTGTATCAGGTTGTTTTGTGTGTGTGTGTGTGTGTAAAAACAAATTTAATATAATCAAAAATTTCCATTTTATATCTTGTAATGGTCTCTCTTATTTGGTCATAAATTCTTCCCTTACCCATAGTACTGATAGGTAAACTCTTCTATGATTCCCTAATTTGCTTAAGGTTTCATCCTTTATGTCTAAATCACATTCCCATTCTGACCTTATCTTAATATAAAATGTGACATGTTGGTCTATTCCTAGTTTCTGCCATACTGTTCTCTAGTTTTCCTAGAAGTTTTTGTCAGTTCAGCCTTTTTCTTTACTTTTAAATATATATTAAAGTTAGACTCCGTTCTTAGGGTGGACAAGGGATTGTCCCAAGCTCTAGGTCTTCCTTGCTGCTGTTTTCAGAGCTAACCATGGGGTTCTATAGTTTTTCCATGCTTCCAAAATGGTACAATCTAAAGATGGCCATAGCTCTCCTGCCCTGAACTCTGATCTTTACCCAGAAAGAGAACCTGTTCCCCTATAGATATATCTGGCCCTGGGACTAACAGGTCACTAGCTCTCCTGTAGCTACAATTATAGTGTTCCCCTTTGTCTTGGAATTGAGACTAGATTCCCAAGTTCCCCATTAGCAACCACAAGCAGTCATCTTCACCTTGGATCTGTGACTAGGGACTTTTTTTCCCTTAATTGCAGTTATTCTTCCTTTTGGCTCTTGGACTGCAGCCCAGGACTGCATTTGGCACTATAACAGGGCCATGAACTGAGAGCTCCTGGCTACTGCTGACATTAGTCTAGCCACCTTCAAGTCACACTGCTGGCATAGGGTCCCAAACACCACTCCAGTGCAACAGACTTTTCCTCTCAACTTCCCAAATTGTTATGGGCTAGAATATTGTATCACTTGATCCTTTGTTGGTTCTGCAACAGCAGAATTTAATTTGAGGTGTTTTTTTTATAGTTGTTTAGAGAGAAATTTGGGAGAATTTGAATGATTGACTCTCTACTCTGCCAACTCGGCACCCCAAGTTTCTTAGTTACCATTTAACCATATGTTGCTCAGCTAGAGACTATTGCTATAAGACACAGCCCTCATTTCCATCTCATCATCATAGTGGTCACTGGGTATAGCTATGTTTGAGGACACAAACTTTATTTGAATTACTATCCTTTTGATTTATTATTATTTTATTTTTTAAAAATAATATTTTATTTGATCATTTCCAAGCATTATTCATTAAAGACAAAGATCATTTTCTTTTCCTCCCCCCCACCCCCCATAGCCGACAATTCCACTGGGTGTCACATGTGTTCTTGATTTGAACCCATTTCCATGTTGTTAATATTTGCATTAGAGTTTCGTTTAGAGTCTCTCCTCTGTCATGTCCCCTCAACCCCTGTAGTCAGGCAGTTGCTTTTCCTCAGTGTTTCTATTCCCATAGTTTATCCTTTGCTTATGAATAGTGTTTTTTCTCCTAGATCCCTGCAGGTTGTTCAGGGACATTCCACCACCACCAATGGAGAAGTCCATTACATTCGATTATACCACAGTGTATTAGTCTCTGTGTACAATGTTCTCCTGGTTCTGTTCCTCTCGCTCTGCATCACTTCCTGGAGGTTGTTCCAGTCTTCATGGAATTCCTCCACTTTATTATTCCTTTTAGCACAATAGTATTCCATCACCAACATATACCACAATTTGCTCAGCCATTCCCCAATTGATGGGCGAATTACTATCCTTTTGAAAAAATTCTTGATTACCCTATTTTATTTTGAGGTTAGACTGCCTCTGACATGGTTCCAAACTCTGATATTTTGGTATTCCATGAAAGTCATTCCCATAGAGATAATTCCTAAAATATTTTTCATTATTGATAATCTTAGCACCATCCTGTTAACATGGTTAATACTATATTTCAACTACATTTTAGGTTAAATAAGATTTTATGGTCTATTCTGGTAACCTAACTTCCCTTTATAATAATTTCAAGAGGATAATACTTAGGGATACTGAACAACAAGTTTGTTGGTGGTATATTTCAGGGATCTGTCCTGGACTCTCTTCTCTTCTTTATTTAGACTCTTTCTTTGTGACAACTCTTACCTTTATTCAGGTGACCCACAAATTTACTTATCCAGCTCTCATTTCTCATTTTATCTTTCTCCAGCTACCTGCTGGAGGGAATGAATGAGATCTCCACCTGCATGTATGTATTCAAAAAGTCACTTATTATCTTTCCTACCAAAATCCTAAATTCTTATTTTTCTCTGTTTTTGTTCAGGGCATCACTGTTCTGCTAGTAGTACAGCTTTGCAACTTCAGAATCGACCTCAACGCTTTCTCTTTCCTGGATAAGTTCATCACTTTTAAACTCCCCATCGTGGTAGCCAACTCAAACCTTGAACAACACCACCTCTCTCATCCTCCTTTCTCCTCTGAGTGGGAGGCAGAGTATCAAATTATTTCCAGTGTATTCCTTTACAGAGAGGAGAAATTGAATGCAAAGAGAATTATGGGAATTCTGCAAACCAAAGTAACTCTGTCTTATAAAACTGATAAGTTTTCTTTTCCTGGAAATTCTATCTGCTTGTTAATCATGGTAATTGAGTCACATCTTGTTGCATGTTCAGAAAAGGCCACCTGCTCACTCTTCCCCTACTCTCAACTCTCCACACTTTCTAATCTCCCTCCCAATTCAGAAAGCCCTATATCTCTTCTCCAATGGGAAATCAGATTGCCTAATTTCATATCCTTATTTATGTCCTGTTAGTGGATTGTTTTTAATGCATAAAAATCTGTCTTCCCCTCTATTTGAAAAACAGTGCCAAGCTGTTTAGGCCTAGTCCCTATTTGTTATGCAATCAGCATTCATTGCTTACTAAACCAATATGCTCACTCTTTCTTCAGTTATTTCAGATTTTACCCATCATAGTTTTTGGTGAAGCCATCCAGGCCAGGATAGTACTTGGGATCCCAGGACTGGTTTTCAGAAACTTAGTGGGAGTTGCCCCAGGAGTAGGATTCTCTTGAGTTAAGATAAAGGTTATCCCCACATTGGGGAAGAGATGCCCTTCTTTATGGATTCTAGTAATAGTAAAATACTGAAAGAGTTCTCTCTTGGAAAAATTTCTTTTTAGTATGAGATGAGGGGAAGAGCATGCTGTTAAACTGACATCCCCTTATTATTGACCTGGAAACAGGTATGGTTTCTAATACAGTAGTGGAGGGAGTGACTAAAAGATAGAGTTCTCAAATGATGTTGACATATAAAGATCTTAAGGGGTTCCACTTCTGGTCTGAAGAAATGACTTTCATTTACTGCAAGTTTTGGAAAATTTTGCACATTAAATTTTTCTATCTTATCATTTTGTCTTTGTTTTTATCTTTGTAAAATGTTAAAAAAAATAAACTTTTGCCTTGTGTTGTGTTTAATATTTATAGATTTTGCTGCCTTGAGAGATTTCTGAGGGGAAAATATAGTTAGACATAAAGACTGCTGTAAAAGCAGCAACTAAATTGTTTAGAATTTGGGGAATATTAAGCTTAGAAAGTTCAATGTCAGCCTTCCAAAAAGACATTCCTAGTTCCTCTCCCACTACCTGTCTCTTTGAATATCTGCCTATTCAAGGTCTAGGCCTAGGCAAAGTTGGAATGGAGTAGGCAGTTCCTCTTCATAGAAGATGGGGAAGATTAATGAAGTTTCATAGTTTCATACTTGAAAGTAATTTCCTCTGTCACTTTAGGATTTCAGTGGGAGTTTAGGTTAAAAAGGAAAAAAAAAACATATCCTGTAAGATACTTTTTCTCTGTCATTTTGGTCCTGGATAGGATGGTATTATAGAGATGAGACAGAACCAAAAAAACAGGAAAACTCTCTGCTGGTTTATAAGAATTTGTGGTGTTATAAAAGAATTAGAGATTCCAAATTATAGTAACTACTAAGAAATATCTTAGAAGATTTTGAAGATTTGGAGATGAAAAAGATAGGAGGTTAATTATTAAGGAATTTGGAGATAAATCATTTTTAATTTGCAGGGGAGAACTCCTGGCACATTGCATAATTCTAGTAATTTTGTTCCCTTCTCTGTCTTATCTGATAAGGCACTTACCAAAAGCTAACATATCTTGACGAATTTTGGGGTACCACTTTGTAGAATGTCTGAAAGAATATAAGAAAAGAATTCTGAAAGCTTTAGAGGTAAATAACACTCAGATTTCTTTTACCCTGAAGATTGATAGCTATATTGTTTTAGCATAATAAAGGAAGATATCTAGTTTAAAAGCAATCACAGTGAAGAAAAAAAAATAGGTATGTGGCTAGAATTTAAGTTTAATTGGAACTCGATACCTGCCTTTTTTTCTGCCCTATTGTGACCATAAAAAAGAGAAAAGCTTTGTTAAATCAGGGAGCAATTAAAAAATGAGAACAATTTAACTGAGGAATGGAAAGGGTGATTTAAACTGAAGATAGGTCCATGAGGAGGAACTGCCTACTCCACTCCATCTTTAATAGAGAGATATTCATAGAGACTAGTAGGGGAAGAGGTAACCAAGAACTAGGAATGTCTTTTGGGAAGGCTGAAGTTGAACTTTCAAAGTTTAATATAACAAAAATAATTGTTTAGGTAAAGTAGAAGCAAGGTCAACACAGAAAGCTAGAAAGCAACCATGAAATTTGTAAACCTTTAGAAAACTAAAAAAAGTAATAGTATTTCATTTAATTGGGATTGTGTAAAATTTTGTGCTAAATTGCAAAGGAGATTCACATTTATCAGATTGATTAAAATGGCAGTAAAGAAATGATGAATGTTGATGTCAAAATTGGGACATTAATGCATTTTTTGGTGGAGTTATGAGCTGATCTAACCATTCTGGAGGGCAATTTGAAACTATTCCAAAAGAGCTGTATGATCTTTGATCCAATACTATTACTAATAAGTTTGTATCCCAAACAGGTTAAAAATAGGTATACAATCTCTTTTTGATGGCAAAGAATTGGAAACAGTGTATATACATCAATTAGGTAATGACTGAACAAATTGTGGTATGTGGTCATGATGGAACATTTATTGCACTATAGAACTAATGAACAGGATTATTTCAGGAAAAAAGCTGGAAAGACATACATGAATTGAGGCAGTATGAAGGAAGAAAATCAAAGAGAACATTGTATATGGTAGCAGCAATTTTGTACTATGATCAATTGTGAAAACCTTAGTTATTCTTAACAATACAATGATCCAAGACAATTCTGAAGGACTTATGACAAAGAATGCTAACTACATCCAGCGAAATAATTGATAGAGTCTGAATACAGATTCAAAGCATTTTTTTTCACTTTATTTTATTTATGATGTTTTTATTTTGGGGGGTATTGACTTATATGAATTTTTTCTCACAACATGACCAATATTGAAATTATTTAGCATGTTCATACATGTAAAACCCAGTTCAAATTGCTTACCATCTCAGGGAGGGGGGAGAAGAAGTCAGACGGAGAAAATTTGGACTGTATAAATTCAGAAAACTTGTTAATTGTTATTATGTGTAATTGAGGAAATAATATATTATAAATAATTTGCAAAGGAGAAATTAAAGGAATAAAGATGAGTTATTTAGATAGTTCGGCATATGATTAATAAATACAGTCCTTTGCTTCTGAAAGACCATCATGGGGACATATTCTCATGCTATGATTTTGAGATCCAAAGCAAGAAGATGGGAATATGAGGCTATCACTTGGAATATCTTCCTACCTTTTGCCCAGGGTTTAACCTTCTTGGGGAAAGAGAGTGTGAGATTAGGCTATGGAAATGAAAGAAACTGATTGACTCTTTGGGTGATTTTAGAAAGAAAATAAAAAATTTTGGAAAGGTGAAAGTTCTACCATGAACCTTGAAAATAAGCTATTTGTTAATTCTGGGTTCTAAATTTTAAAACACAGGTGCCTAATAGCCTGGAAATGTAAGATTTTTGAATTTGTGGTTGTAAATACAGATTTTATTTGGTTGAAATTTGCCTTGTGACTAAATTATAAGGTCGTAAAATGTGTTCTCTTATTAATAGTGGCATTTAATGCAAAAAAAGTTATAAAAATGAAGGAAACTCTGAGTTATACTTGATTTCAGAAATATTTGAGGTATAAAACTCATGCAAGTTATCTTATCTTTGCTTATCCCTGTTTCCTGAACTGTAAAAAAGAAAATAATAATTATATTCATATAAATCCCCACAAATTGTGAGGATCAAAATGATGTACTGATTATAAAGTGTTTAACACAGTGTCTAACATATGCTAACCACTATATGGATATTAACTATTATTATTATTTCTTTAATTGGATGTAATTGCTCCATACTTGATAATTCTTTGCTGGACTTTAGATGTGATTAGTATAAAATACCAAATTAAAAAATCAAAGGTGAGAAGATTAATGGTTTTCAATGTAAGATAATGTGGAAATGAATTAAACTGAATTGACCTCATCTGACTGCTAATAAATTTTATTTAATCTTTTAAAAGTTTTAATTAAAAACATTTTTTTTTTACCAATTACATGTAATAGATTTCCACAGAAGTTTTGGGAAGTTATATGATCCAAATTGTCTCATTCCTTCCTTTCCCTATCCTAGAGCTAGCAAACAATTTAACTGGGTTATACATGTATTATCACCCAAAACACATTTTCATATTGTTCATTTTTGTAAGTGAATAATCTTTTTTTTTTTTTTAATTTTAAACATTATTTTATTTGGTCATTTCCAAACATTATTCACTGGAAACAAAGATCAGTTTCTTTTCCTCCCCTCCCCCGCTCCCACCACCTTTCCCTCTCCCATAGCAGACGCACGATTCCACTGGTTATCACATGTGTTCTTGACTCGAACCCATTTCTCTGTTTTTGGAATTTGCATTAGAGTGTTCATTTAGAGTCTCTCCTCAGCCATATTCCCTCAACCCCTGTAGTCAAGCAGTTGCTTTTCATCAGTGTTTTTACTCCCACAGTTTATCCTCTGCTTGTGGATAGTATTTTTTAGATCCCTGCAGATTGTTCAGGGACATTGCATTGAGACTAATGGAGAAGTCCATCACCTTCGATTGTACCACAATGTATCAGTCTCTGTGTACAATGTTTTCCTGGTTCTGCTCCTTTCACTCTGCATCACTTCCTGGAAGTTGTTCCAGTCTCCATGGAATTCCTCCACTTTATTATTCCTCTTAGCACAATAGTATTCCATCACCAACATATACCACAATTTGTTCAGCCATTCCCCAATTGATGGGCATCCCCTTGTTTTCCAATTTTTGGCCACCCCAAAGAGTGCAGCTATGAATATTCTTGTACAAGTCTTTTTCCTTATTATCTCTTTGGGGTACAAACCCAGCAGTGCTATAGCTGGATCAAAGGGCAGACAGTCTTTTATCACCCTTTGGGCATAGTTCCAAATTGCCCTCCAGAATGGCTGGATCAATTCACAACTCCACCAGCAATGAATTAGTGTCCCCACTTTTCCACATCTCCTCCAGCATTCATTACTTTTCATAGCTGTCATGTTAGCCAATCTGCTAGGTGTGAGGTGATACCTCAGAGTTTTTTTGATTTGCATCTCTCTGATTGTAAGAGATTGAGAACACTTTCTCATGTGCTTATTAATAGTTTTGATTTCTTTGGCTGAGAGCTGCCTGTTCATGTCCCTTGCCCATTTGTCAATTGGAGAATGGCTTGATTTTTTGTACAATTGATTTAGTTCTTTGTAAATTTGAGTAATTAAACCTTTGTCAGAGGTTTTTATGAAGATTGTTTCCCAATTTGTTGCTACCCTTCTGATTTTGGTTACATTGGTTTTGTTTGTACAAAAACTTTTTAATTTGATGTAATCCAGATTATTTATTTTGCATTTTGTAACTCTTTCTAATTCTTGCTTGGTTTTGAAGTCTTTCCCTTCCCAAAGGTCTGACATGTATACTATTCTGTGTTCGCCTAATTTTCTTAGTTTCCTTCTTTATGTTCAAGTCATTCACCCATTTTGAATTTATCTTGGTGTAGGGTGTGAGGTGTTGATCTAAACCTAATCTTTCCCACACTGTCCTCCAATTTTCCCAGCAGTTTTTATGAAATAGTGGACTTTTGTCCCAAAAGCTGGGATCTTTGGGTTTGTCATATACTGTCTTGATGAGGTTGCTTGCCCCCAGTCTATTCCACTGATCCTCCTTTCTGTCTCTTAGCCAGTACCAAATTGTTTTGATGACCGCTGCTTTATAATATAGTCTGAGATCTGGGACTGCAAGACCCCCTTCCTTTGTATTTTTTTTTTTCATTATTTCCCTGGATATCCTTGATCTTTTGTTCTTCCAAATGAACTTTGTTATGGTTTTTTCTAAATCAGTAAAAAAAAAATTTGGAAGTTCCATGTGTATGGCACTAAATAGATAGATGAGTTTGGGTAGGATGGTCATTTTTATTATATTGGCTCATCCTACCCATGAGCAGTTAATGTTCTTCCAATTGTTCAAGTCTAGTTTTAGTTGTGTTGAAAGTGTTTTGTAGTCGTGTTCATATAGATCCTGTGTTTGTCTCAGAAGATAGATTCCTAAGTATTTTATTTTGTCTAAGGTAATTTTGAATGGGATTTCTCTTTCTAGTTCTTGCTGCTGAGCTGTGTTGGAATTATATAGAAATGCTGATGACTTATGTGGGTTTATTTTGTATCCTGCAACTTTGCTAAAGTTGTTGATTATTTCGATTAGCTTTTTGGTTGAATCTCTAGGATTCTTTAAGTAGACCATCATGTCATCTGCAAAGAGCAATAATTTGGTCTCCTCCTTGCCTATTTTAATGCCTTCAATTTCTTTTTCTTCTCTAATTGCTACTGCTAGTGTTTCTAATACAATGTCAAATAATAGAGGTGATAATGGGCATCCTTGTTTCACTCCTGATCTTAATGGAATTGGATTTAGTTTATGCCCATTGCAGATGATATTAGCTGATGGTTTTAGATATATACTGTTTATTATTTTTAGGAATGACCCTTCTATTCCTATGCTTTCTAGTGTTTTTAGTAGGAATGGGTGTTGTATTTTATCAAAGGCTTTTTTCTGCATCTATTGAGATAATCATGTGGTTCTTGTTGGTTTGCTTGTTGATGTGGTCAATTATGTGGATGGTTTTCCTAATATTGAACCAGCCCTGCAGCCTTGGAATAAATCCTACTTGATCATGGTGGATGTCCCTTCTGATCACTTGCTGGAGTCTTTTTGCTAGTATCCTATTTAAGATTTTTGCATCTATATTCATTAGGGAGATTGGTCTATAGTTTTCTTTCTCTGTTTTTGGCCTGCCTGGCTTTGGAATTAGTACCATGTTTGTGTCATAAAAGGAGTTTGGTAGAACTCCCTCTTTGCTTATTATGTCAAATAGTTTGTATAGTATTGGAGTTAGCTGTTCTTTGAATGTTTGATAGAATTCCCAGGTGAATCCATCAGGCCCTGGGGATTTTTTCTTAGGAAGTTCTTTGATGGCCTGTTGGATTTCTTTTTCTGATATGGGATTATTTAAGAAAACTATTTCTTCTTCTGTTAGTCTAGGCAATTTATATTTTTGTAAATATTCATCCATATCACTAGGTTGGTATATTTATTGCCATATAGTTGGGCAAAGTAGTTTTTAATGATTGCCTTAATTTCCTCTTCATTGGAGGTGAGATCCCCCGTTTCATCCTTGATGCTGTTAATTTGCCTTTCTTCTTTCCTTTTTTAAATTAGATTAACCAGTACTTTGTCTATTTTGTCTGTTTTTTCAAAGTACCAGCTTCTAGTCTTGTTTATTAGCTCAATAGTTCTGTCATGTATAATGTATGTATAATAATGATTAATTATTATCTTTTATTTTATTGTATAATTATTTATTAAATTAATTTTATTATATATTATATTATAGAATTAATAATTAAGTAATTAATACTAGAAATCCTCCCTTACTATAATAAGATTTAAATATGACAAATCAATTTTACGATTACAATTTTAATGTTTGTGGTCAAATTATAATAAAGGGATATCCTTCTAATGGGGAAATTAGACAAAGTATTAAGACAAAGATGCAATGTAAATGTTTTCTAATTAAATGGAGGACTATTTAATCTAAGAATTAGTATGTATACATATGTATATGAGTAGCTTCCTGTTGTTTCTATTAAAAAATTCAGGCCCTGATCACATTAAACTCTTAAATTTGGATTAAGGATTTTATATATCAAATTGCATTGTTAATTATAAGAGAGTAAAATGATTTTTTTTCTATTCAAAGCATGCATTTTAAGAGACAGAATGCTTTATTTTCCAAATCAGACCCTTGGTTTTGTTTTGTTTTGTTGTTTTGTTTTGTTTTGGTTAACATTCTGCCTTTAGCTTGCTGATATCATTGTCTATATCAGGTGTAACACTTAGGAAAGATTAAAAACAGCAAATTCTATATAAAAACCGAAATTCTCTGGTGGATTATAGGTTTGTAATTTAATGTTTTCTTAAGGAGTATATTTATAAGGACCATGACACTTCCATTGAGAATGTGTATGACTTGAAGCATGATCTACAATTTGAGCCCATAGTTTCTCTTCCTAACCATAAATTTGACTTATATGTGTGTTCCATTTAGAGAGTGGGCTGGTCCCTTGGGAATTGAGAGAATTTGGGAAATTGTGTGAACCAAACTGACTCCATTTGAGTAAGAATAAGAATATTCTCTCTATATTTTTGAGGTGTAGTAATAAGTTGAGAAGGCCTGGTCCCTATTTGTTACACAATTGGCAGGCATGGCATAACAAATTGTTATGTTTAGAAGTTTAAATCTTTGTTTCCTCAGTTATTTCGGATTTTATCCATCACAATTTCCCTCTTGCCTCTAGGATTAAATACAAATTCTGCACACCATGTAAAGTTCTTCACAATCATGCTCCAGTCTATCTATCTAGGCTGATTTCACATTACTCACTTTTAATGCATTCTTTTTTCCCCCCAGCAAAACTGTCCTATCTATTATTCCTTTTACATGATAAACTGTTTTCCTGTTCCATGCCTTTGAAATGATTGTCCCCCATGGCTAAAATGGTTATCTTCCTCACTTCCACTTCTTGGAATTGCTTGTTCTCTACAGGGCTCAAGTGAAATGCTATTTCTCACATGAAACCTTTCCTGATTTGCCCAGTTTTTCATTTCCCCCTGATTTTCAGTTTAATTTATATATTTATGTCTATATAACTTCTCTCTGTACATTTTGTTTTTATCTTCCTAGTTTTCATATTCCTAGTATCTTCTGTATTCTAGGTATCTAATAAATGTTTGTTTAATTGAATTGAACTTGCACATGTATAATTGAATATCTGTTACCCTAAAAAAAGAACTACATTTCCCGGGAGCCCAATGACTTCCTATCCTTATGTACTTTCTGTAGACAGGGGATATTAGGCAGAGATGTGGAGGGTCCTTCCCTCTTTGGCATCTTGACTCAATGGTGGTGAATGCAATTTTCAACAGGCTGACCAGCCATGGGCATGTGGTCTTTTTTTTTGGTATCCCTTTTATTCCTTTATTTCTAATGATCATTAATAAATCTCAAATATAATATTTTCATTATTTGAGATTTCATTTTAACTTTCACACACTTTAACATAAGCAACCTATTTTTATGTTGGAGACAGTATTTCATTAGTACCACCACCCATGTATAATTTATAGAGAAACTATCCATATATAAGAAAATCTGAAAAGATTTTATAGGGAAGCAGGAAATGGGAATTGTGAAATCTAGACTCATGATCATAGTATTTACTTTGTTATAGAATCATAACTAAAGATGAATGTACTTTAGAAGTCATTTCATCCAGTTCTCTTGTTTTAATGTTGAGGATACTGGTATCCAGTGAGGGCACATGATTTACTAAAGATTAAAGACTCCAAATCAAGAAGTTATGATCTCTTTTATCAGAAGCTTGCCATCAGTATGCTATCACTGAGTATCCACTTACTTGCTGACATTTTTTACTCCTTTCTTCCTCATTGGTTAGAAAGAGAAACAAGTGAGTTAAAAGCAGTCCACATCAGTAACTTGTTCTTGATTTAAGTTGTTAGTATAATTATCTGTCTCCTCTTGTAAAGCTTTGTGATCTTGATTGTAGGGTTTGATATATTCATAACGTTCTTGGTCTTCTTCATTTTCTGAATCAAACATTATTGAATATAGTGATTCTGTGTAATTCATGTCTTACATGGATTCTTGCTTGGTGATTTCTATATTCCCTAAGTCTTTTGCAAACTCTTTTACTTGTACGTAACTTGTGATTTGGCTGTCTTCAGGAGATGTTTTTAAAACAGATTTAGTTGCCCCTGTATCTATAAGAGCTGGGTAGATCTCATTACCCACTTTTATCATGACCCTTGGTTCTGTGTTCTCATTTTGTTGGCACACTTGGACCATAGGTGCCTCTATTTCTATTTTGTTCAAATCCCAGTTTTGTTCTTCTGCTACAGACTTTTCTTGTTGCTCTGAACATTCATTTTGCAATCCATCATCAGTTTGCAAGGGAATTGCATTATCATGGAGACTTAAGGATGGCATAATAATGTTTGTGTTTGCTTTTTTTGTGCAGTTACTATTTGTTGGAATTCTTCTGCATAAGGATTTAAAGTTGACTTTTCTATTATGTCATTGGTATTTTCTTTTGTAATATCATCCCTGCTTTCCATGTCATTGTCTCCAGGAGGTCTGCTAATTTGAATGTTTTCTGTTATTGAATTTTCCTCCCCATTGTACCCTTCTGTTGTTTGCTTATATGCTTCAATTAATTCATTTACAGTTTGTGTATTACAGACTGTTGCCAGTTCTGTTTCTTCCTCTTTCTTTGTAGCTTGTTCTACTGTTCCAAAAATTATCTCTTTAATCTCTGTTACATCATTATCTGATTGTATTTCTTCTTTTGTCCATTCTTTAGTTTAGTTTTGTGCTTTTGGCATCCCACATTCTATCTGCATGCAGTCTCCTTCTTTTTCATTTTTCCTATTTCCTTTGCCATTTTTCCTTTTTGATGTTACCCCATGTACCTGGCTTCATAACTGACTTTGTTTGGCAGCACCTGAGACAACTTGTGAATAAAATGGTTTCACTCCTTGTTGGATGTATCTCTTCATGGTTTCTAAATTTGGTGCTTGCAATGATTTCTTGCAATTACAATCACAACATTTTGTATTTGTCTGTTTATTATTGCTGCTATCCTTTATGTTGCTTTTCCAAGACCTCTGTTTGTTATTAGATTGGAATAATTGTGCCTTTAAATAGTTTTGAACCATGTGACCCATTTTTACACAGAGGAAACATCTGGGTACATTTCTACTTTGATTACTTTGGATGTAATTTCTTGTGGGTTTGTATGATTGCAGAGTGACTAGATTTTTTATTTCTTCAATTTCTTTATGTTTACTTGTGCTGTTTGCCTCTTTGAGCTTGGCTTTAAGCTCTTTTATTATTTCATCCTTTTCCTCTAGCATTTCTTTATGGCCTGAAAATAATGTAAATTGCAGTTTTTCTTAAATCTTCCAGACTTAGTGTTTCCCAATCTGGGCATTGAAGTTTAAAATATGGTTTTATAGGTTTGTTACTGCCTTTCACAAATTGTCTCCTTACGTGTTAGAGATTTTGTTCAGTTAAATTTTCAAATCCAAGCACATCCTCTGCTATTTCAATCACTCTATTGAGGAACTTTGATGGATGTTCCCCATTTTCCTGTCTCAATTTCTCAAATTTCCCCCATGTATCTGGTCTTTTTGAAAAACTTTTCATTGTCTCTAATAGATCTTCTCTGGCCTTTCTTAGATAACGTAGATTTTCATTATTAGATAACTCTAAGTCTGTTCCTTCCTCTGGCCATGATGTTAAATTTGGATTGTTTCTTGTCTCATCAATGAATTGTTATTTTCCCTTTTTGAAAATAATTCTGAGAGAAGAATTTCAGTGTCCTGGAAATCTGGATCATAAAGCCTAATTGCTCTTTTAAATTCTTTTAAACATCTCATTGGTTCTGAAAACCAGGAAGGCATCTGTTTTTTCAGACTTTCAAGGTCAGCTGTTGTAAATGGCTTATGTGTTTTAATATGAATTATGCCACTATCTGGTTGTAGACTTGTTTGATCTCTTAGTGGCAATATTGGTATTCCACCTTCAGCCCCATCTGTATTTTCTTGCTGAACTGCATTGTTATTTTTAGGTATGTCTTGTGTTTAATACCTTTGCCACATTGTTTCTCTTCATTCAGTTACTTCATCATTTCCTTTAGTTACATCATCTCCTCCTTTATGGCTAAAATCATCACAGCCATTTCATTATCTTTTGCTTTTTTCCATAAATTAGATGCACACCTTTTTTTAGGGCATAGTATAATTGAGTTATGAAGAATAATGCTCCAGCATATGTGGAAATGAATGAAATCAAGTGATACATACTTATATTCAGCCATTTCAAAGTTTCATAGATGCTAAGCAGAAAATAAATATAATCCGGAATTGTGACAAAAAATAAGTTGTAAAACATATAAAAGAAATATCCAATCCAAGCTAGATAACTCATGGCAAGTAATAGCTTCTTTGCTGTCTTGTATCTTGAAAAGCTTTTTGCAAAAGAAAAAATGTTTTTAAGTCTGGCCCTTTAAGAGTTGCCTCCTCCCTTCAGGAGGAGTGGTTTCTTTTGGGTGTGGTATCACTAGGCAGATTAGTTGCACTCAACACTGTTCTCAAAATGGTTACTTTTCACAGTCACAAAGGCTTTTGAAATGCATGCAGGCCCAACTTCTCAAATTCTTGACAAAATAGGTTGGAAAATCTGGCTGGCTCTGCCAAAAACTGTAAAATTTATTGGGAGAGATGGGGAGGATATGAAAAACCAGGGAATATGGGAGGTTGTAGTAGTGTATGTAGAAGTTGAGGGGAGAAAGGGAATATTGCTCGGTGAAGCAAAGGAGATGCCCCCTGCTTAGAGGAAGCAGCAGGGGTCCAATAAGGACTATTTGTCCTGGAATGATTGAACTGAAGTTCAGCTCCCTCTATGACCAGTAAAGATAGTCCACTTATCTGACTGTGAATTCAAATAATATAAAGTTTAATAACCAGTTGGGATTGGAGTTTTTTCACACAGAAAGCAACAAGAACAGTTCTAACTTTCAGAAGAGATTGGGCCTGAATCTTTGGGCTGAACCTCGAAGAGGCATACCACTCCAGACTGGGCTGAACAAGATCCTCTCTCCTCCAACACCAGGAAGCAAGTCCCACCTGGCAGGAAGGAAGTGCTAGTCACAAGACCCAACTGCCACTCCCAGTTGCCCCTTCCCCCACAAACTGTCAGTCTTATTTCCTTTCCACAATATCCACAGTAGTATAATCTCTGAGTCAAAACATAATAGCATTTTTATTTATTTAATTTTAATTTGCTTTCCAAAATGATTGCACTAATTTATACCTCCCCAATAATATATGAGTATGTCTATCTTCCCAATCCCTTCAACATTTTATTATTCTCATATCTTTTCATTCTTTTAGTGTACTAGGTATAAAGTTAAACCCTGCCCCCCCAAACAAACAAACAAATAAACAACCTCATGGTTGTTTTGATTTATGCTCCTCTAATTAATATGATTGTTAAAATATACAATTCTTTTGAGAACTGTGTGTTTTTATCTTTTGACTTTATTGAGGAATGGCTTAGTGAATAGGAAGCTGGTCTCAAAGCCAGATAAATTATCTATTTTATTCTAGAATCAATTTCTAACTCTGCAATTTAGTGGCTGTGTGATCTTAGGCTAAATTGCTTAACCTCAGTGTTCTAGATATATCTCTCCGAATATAAATTGCAGGTGTGCCCTCTAGGTAGTTTGATCTGTAGCCTTGTTTATGCAATTCTCATTGTGAGTGTGTGAGAAAAAATTTTATAGATTTGGCTTATAGAAAAGCAATCTATGGGAGGACTAGGTGCTTTCTCCTAAATCAAAAGGAGAAGGGGGAAAATTGAAGGAATTGAGGGGATCTGGACAGCAAGTGGTTAATTGTGGGACTTTAGTGAACTACACTGACTCCATCTTGTGACTCAATTCTGCAGCTAGTTTATCTTCCTTTCTATTAAATCCTAGATTGAGTCTGTCTTTTTTATCTCAAATATACCCATGGCAAAAGGTTAGAGTAGTTCCCCAAAAAGGAAAAACCATGTGGCTACAAGTCACTTCTCATTTATATAAATCAGTCACAATAGCAACATTAACTGTGTGAGAAGGAATTGGGAGAAAACCCTATTGAATCTAGCCTTGCATTGGCTAGGAAACTGGACCACCTCTATCTGCTATTTAGAGACTTAGGTTATGTTGACTAGCAACACAGTCAAATCCCAAGATTGATGTAAAGATCTTTCTCATAACTGCCTATCTCAAGCAACCTATATGTCTTATTTGAAAACTCTCCCCATACTGAACAAAATAATGTTAACTTTCACTACTGTTCAAATTCTAGAAATAATGGCTTCTATTTCCTTAAAATTAATTATTAAGTTTCTCTGTGGTTCATCAAAAATTTATGTTTACTACTAAGTCTGTCTTTCTATCAGAGAGACAGAATATGATTTACTTGTGTTGTTTGTATATTCTATAATAACTAGCTAAAATCTGAAAAGAATTCCAGAACTCCTCCTGATATCATATAGGGTACTAGGGATGAACTATGGGGAAGCTGGATAATACTAGGAAAATACACAAATATACCAAATTCGACTTCTGTTTGGAAGGGTACACCTGAAGGGAGACTATTAAGACCCGAGTCAGTCAGGTACTTGAAATGTCTGAAGGTTTTTATAATGTGGCTTTTACTGAACACATGATTTTTTGAATGATACTTTCTTTGACATATGTTAATAAAAAGATACCTAAGCCTATCCTACCAAAATGCATGCATACACCTTTGCTTTTTGGTCAGATAAATATTTTACATTACCCTTTAGAAATCCTTATCCTAGTCAGAATTCTTGGCTGTATCATTAGCTAGCTTTGAGAAGGAAAAAAAAGAATATAAAAACATGATTTCCTTTAGAAAAGGTTTTGACTACTTTTACTAGAAGTAAAAGCCTTGAAAAATATGATGACATGCCTTAATGGTCAATTAATGCTCACCTCAGGCTCACTGAACACTTTTGTTTTTAACTAACTGAGGAATCTTATAATAGATTTCTCAAACATGCCTTATTGAGTTTGGCTTCCTGCAGGTTTTATAAATTTGAATGAGAAATCTTTGCTTTTATATTCCCATTTTTTAATCGGATCTGCTTTCTTCTTTGGGTTCTGAGCCTTCTCTCTCCCCACTCCTTCATGATGCTGACAAAGTGATTTTCTTTAAGGACGTCAATCCCATATTTAGATATCAGAGGCTTCCTCTCTCCTATAGGATGAATCAAAAACTGTGTTTTGCTTCTATAGCCATTCACCACCTGACCCCGACTGATCTCTCTCTCTCCATTATACATTACTCTCCTTCCTACAACCTAAGGTTCAGCGAAATAGACTTCTCTGTTTCTGAGACAGGATACTTCGTCTTCATCTTGATGCCTTTGCACTAGTCATCTCTCATTCCTGGAACGTACTCACTCCTCACTGCTACCTCATATATCTTTCTCTTTATTTGAGGACCAGAATTTATAGAAAATTTTTTCCATTCCCTCTAAGTGATGGTGCTCTTCTTCACAGAATAACTTGTATTTAATTACTATTCTTTGCATTTATTTATTCTTTATGTAGTCAATGTAGAGGGAATTGTAATGACAGCCTTTCTCCTCACTCCCTAACTCTCTCTAGGTTCACTCTTCCTAGATTGAGTCTGTCTTTTTATTCCCAACATATCCATGGCAAAAAGTTGGAGCAGTTCCCAAAAAGGGATAGCCATCTGTCTACCAGTCACTTCTCATTTATACAAGTCACAATAGCAACATTTACTATAGGAAAGGGCAAAAGTCATAATAATCATAACATAATATTTATTAATATGAGACTACTCTGGCCCCCATTGCCTGTAGCCAGATATGTCACAATTCACTCTTCCTTTCAGGGCCCTCTGGTACCCTTAAGGTTCGATGGTCCTCTGATTATTAGTATCAAATGAGACATAAAACAGAGATAAGACTGCTCCAAGAAGGTGTTTTCTAGTATCCTGGAGGAAACTCAACACAGAGTCCAAGTTGGTGAGGGATTCACTCTATGTAATGAGAATCACCACCATGTTCTATTTGTGGATAGGATTGTGTTCATTGAATCTAATCTTGGTACCCTGAAGAGCCTTCTAAACTAATGCCAAGGATAGAGTGATGTATTTGAAGTTTGGAAGGTCTCTTTTTAGATCTTATCATAATTACTTACCAGATGTGTGAATGTGAGCAAATGACCTAACCTCTCTGGGACTCCCTACCATTGTCTGTTAAATGTGAAGGTTTTACCTACTAGCCTTAAAGTCCCTTCCAGATCTAAAGCTATAATTCTAAAGAATTCCTTCATTTTTACATAAAAAGATTTGATTTAGTAGGGTAAGATGTATCATTAAAGGTTTTCCTCTAACATATCCTGTGCACTTGATAAATTTTGCTGTTTGCTGGTTTAAGGCAAAAGAGTGGTAAAGGCGAAGCAATTGGGATTAAATAACATGCCCAGGGTAACACAGCTAGGAATTGTCTGAGATTATATTTGAACCCAGCATGTTTTGGTTCTCTATCCATTGAGCCACCTAGATCCTCCAACATATTTTTTTTTAATACCACCATATTTATGTATTCTTTGCCATTGGCTAGGGTGTTCAAAGCACTGCCTATGATCACTTACTTCTTAGTTGAAAAATCCAGAAGACAAATTTATTTACTTATTTATTTGTTTATTTTAAATTTTATGATATTTTATTTGATCATTTCCAAGAATTATTCATTAAAGACAAAGATCATTTTCTTTTCCTCCCCCCCTAACCCCCATAGCCGACCCGTGATTCCACTGGGTATCACATGTGTTCTTGATTCGAACCCATTGCCATGTTGTTAGTATTTGCATTAGAGTGTTCTTTTAGAGTCTCTCCTCTGTCATGTCCCCTCAACCCCTGTAGTCAGGCAGTTGCTTTTCCTCGGTGTTTCTACTCCCACAGTTTGTCCTCTGCTTATGGATAGTGTTTTTTCTCCTAGATCCCTGCAGATTGTTCAGGGACATTACACCGGCACTAACGGAGAAGTCCATTACGTTCGATTATACCACAGTGTACACAGCCTCTGTGTACAATGTTCTCCTGGTTCTGCTCCTCTCGCTCTGCATCATTTCCTGGAGGTTGTTCCAGTCTCCATGGAATTCCTCCACTTTATTATTCCTTTTAGCACAATAGTATTCCATCACCAACATATACCACAATTTGTTCAGCCATTCCCCAATTGATGGGCATCCCCTCGTTTTCCAGTTTTTGGCCGCCACAAAGAGCACAGCTATGAATATTCTTGTACAAGTCTTTTTCCTTATCTCTTTGGGGTACAGACCCAGCAGTGCTATGGCTGGATCAAAGGGTAGACATTCTTTTATTGCCCTTTGGCATAGTTCCAAATTTCCCTCCAGAATGGTTGGATCAGTTCACAACTCCACCAGCAATGAATTAATGTCCTTACTTTGCCACATCCCCTCCATCATTCACTGCTTTCCTCTGCTGTCATGTTAGCCAATCTGCTAGGTGTGAGGTGATACCTCAGAGTTGTTTTGATTTGCATCTCTCTGATTATAAGAGATTTAGAACACTTCTTCATGTGCTTACTAATAGTTTTGATTTCTTTATCTGAAAACTGCCTATCCATATCCCTTGCCCATTTACCAATTGGAGAATGGCTTGGTTTTTTGTACAATTGATTTGGCTCTTTATAAATTTGAGTAATTAAACCTTTGTCAGAAGTTTTTGTGAAGATTGCTTCCCAATTTGTTGTTTCCCTTCTGATTTTAGTTACATTGGTTTTGATTGTACAAAAGCTTTTTCATTTGATGTAGTTGAAATTATTTATTTTACATTTTGTGATTCTTTCTAATTCTTGCTTGGTTTTGAAGTCTTTCCCTTCCCAAAGGTCTGACATGTATACTATTCTGTGTTCGCCTAATTTTCTTATAGTTTCCTTCTTTATGTTCAAGTCATTCACCCATTTTGAATTTATCTTGGTGTAGGGTGTGAGGTGTTGATCAATTTCTAATCTCTCCCACACTGTCTTCCAATTTTCCCAACAATTTTTATCGAATAGTGGATTTTTGTCCCAAAAGCTGGGATCTTTGGGTTTATCATAAACTGTTTTGCTGAGGTGGCTTGCCCCCAGTCTATTCCACTGATCCTCCTTTCTGTCTCTTAGCCAGTACCAAATTGTTTTGATTACTGCTGCTTTGTAATATAGTTTGAGGTCTGGGACTACAAGGCCCCCATCATTTGTGTTTGTTTTTTTTTCATTATTTCCCTGGACTAAAAGGTAGAGCTGAAGAAGAAAGGTTAGAATTAGGGAAGGATATCAAAATGCCAGGGAGTCCACAAGTGACAGTCATAACTTTGAACGTGAATGGGATGAATTCACCCATAAAACGTAGACGAATAGCAGAATGGATTAGAATCTAAAACCCTACCATATGTTGTCTTCAAGAAACACACATGAGGCGGGTAGACACCCACAAGGTCAGAATTAAAGGATGGAGTAAGACCTTCTGGGCCTCAACTGACAGAAAGAAGGCAGGAGTGGCAATCATGATATCTGATAAAGCCAAAGCAAAAATAGACCTGATCAAAAGGGATAGGGAAGATAATTATATTTTGTTAAAAGGGACTTTAGATAATGAGGAAATATCACTGATCAACATGTATAAACCAAATAATATAGCAACCAAATTTCTAATGGAGAAACTAGGAGAATTGAAGGAAGAAATAGACAGTAAAACCATATTAGTGGGAGACTTGAACCAACCATTATCAAATTTAGATAAATCAAATAAAAAATAAATAAGAAAGAGGTAAAAGAAGTGAATGAAATCTTAGAAAAATTAGAATTAATAGACATATGGAGAAAAATAAATAGGGATAAAAAGGAATACACCTTCTCAGCACCACATGGCACATTCACAAAGATTGACCATATACTAGGTCACGGAAACATGGCACTCAAATGCAGAAAAGCAGAAATAATAAATGTAGCCTTTTCAGATCACAAGGTAATAAAAATATTGATCAGTAAGGGTATATGGAAAACCAAATAAAAAACTAATTGGAAATTAAACAATATGATACTCCAAAATCGTTTAGTTAGAGAAGAAATCATAGAAACAATAATTTCATTGAGGAAAATGACAATGGCGAGACATCCTTTTAAACCTTTTGGGATGCAGCCAAAGCAGTAATCAGAGGTAAATTCATATCCCTGAGTGCATATATTAACAAACTAGGGAGAGCAGAGGTCAATCAATTGGAAATGCAAATAAAAAAACTCAAAAGCGATCAAATTAAAAACTCGCAGCAGAAAACCAAACTAGAATTCCTAAAAATTAAGGGAGAAATTAATAAAATCAAAAGTGATAGAACTATTGATTTAATAAATAAGACAAGAAGCTGGTACTTTGAAAAAACAAACAAAATAGGCAAAGTACTGGTCAATCTAATTAAAAATAGGAAAGAAGAAAAGAAAATTAACAGCATCAAAGATGAAAAGGGGGACATCACCTCTGATCAAGAGGAAATTAAGGCAATCATTAAAAATTACTTTGCCCAATTATATGGCAATAAATACACCAATTTAGGTGATATGGATGAATATATACAGAAATACAAACTTCCTAGACTAACAGAAGAAATAGAATTCTTAAATAATCCCATATCAGAAAATGAAATCCAACAAGACATCAAAGAACTCCCTAAGAAAAAATTTCCAGGGCCCGATGGATTCACAAGTGAATTCTATCAAACATTCAGAGAACAGTTAATCCCAATACTATACAAACTATTTGACATAATAAGCAAAGAGGGAGTTCTATCAAACTCCTTTTATGACACAAACATGGTACTGATTCCAAAACCAGGCAGGTCAAAAACAGAGAAAGAAAACTATAGACCAATCTCCCTAATGAATATAGGTGCAAAAATCTTAAATAGGATACTAGCAAAAAGACTCCAGCAAGTGATCAGAAGGGTCATCCATCATGATCAAGTAGGATTTATTCCAAGGCTGCAGGGCTGGTTCAATATTAGGAAAACCATCCACATAATTGACCACATCAACAAGCAAACCAACAAGTACCACATGATTATCTCAATAGATGCAGAAAAAGCCTTTGATAAAATACAACACTCATTCCTATTAAAAACACTAGAAAGCAAAGGAATAGAAGAGTCATTCCTAAAAATAATAAACAGTATATATCTAAAACCATCAGCTAATATCATCTGCAATGGGGATAAACTAGATGCATTCACAATAAGATCAGGAGTGAAACAAGGATGCCCATTATGACCTCTACTATTTGACATTGTACTAGAAACACTAGCAGTAGCAATTAGAGAAGGAAAAGAAATTGAAGGCATCAAAATAGGCAAGGAGGAGACCAAGTTATCACTCTTTGCAGATGACATGATGGTCTACTTAAAGAATCCTAGAGATTCAACCTAAAAGCTAATCGAAATAATCAACAACTTTAGCAAAGTTGCAGGATACAAAATAAACCCACATAAGTCATCAGCATTTCTATATAATTCCAACACAGCTCAGCAGCAAGAACTAGAAAGAGAAATCCCATTCAAAATTACCTTAGACAAAATAAAATACTTAGGAATCTATCTCCTGAGACAAACACAGGAACTATATGAACACAACTACAAAACATACTCCACACAACTAAAACTAGACTTGAGCAATTGGAAAAACATTAACTGCTCATGGATAGGATAAGCCAATATAATAAAAATGACCATCCTACCCAAACTTATTTATCTATTTAGTGCCATACCCATGGAACTCCCAAAAAATTTCTTACTGATTTAGAAAAAACCATAACAAAGTTCATTTGGAATAACAAAAGATCAAGGATATCCAGGGAAATAATGAAAAAAACAGAAATTTATTTTTTTAAACCCTTATTTTCTATCTTAGAATCAACACTGTGTTCCAAAATAGAAGAGGGGTAAGGGCTAGGTAACGGGTGTTAAATGACTTGCCCAGGATCACACAGCTAAGAGGTATCTGAGGCTGGATTTGAACCTGAGACTTTCCATCTCTAGGTCTAGCTCTCAATCTACTGAGTTCTTTAGCTGCTCTTCAGAAGCCAAATTTCAGATAAAATCATATTCTGTCTCTCTGATAGAAAGACAAGATTAGTAGTAAACATACTTTTTGATGAACCACAGAGGAGGAATCCATTATTTCTAGAATTTGTGCAGTAGTGAAAGTTAACATTATTTAAAATGCTCCCAGTAGCATAAAAACAGAATATCTTGTTTTGATGAAAAATACAATCGCTGTGAATTGACCGTTATCCATTGCCTTTGTGATCATAATCTCAGAATACAATGTCTGTCTAATGATGTGTCAGAATTCATCATATTTTCTTTCTTGAGACAGATTGTCAGCAACTTAATTAGGATTGCTAGAGTTATCTTTCTTATTTTTTGACTAGTTTATTTGCCAGGGTAAGATACTTGCCCCAAGCAAATTTGGCTATGACCCATTATTCCAGTTCAGTTGACAGAGTCTCCAGAATTTGCTCTCTTTTCAAGATTTTTCTTCATTTTGGAAAAGTGCAAAATATGCATTATATATTATATTGTTCCACCCATCCATATTCTTACTTGAGGCTGGAGTAGAGATCTAACAGTTTTGAGTTTCATAATATTGGTTGAAGCTGTATAAATCTGATGGAATCTGGGAATGCTGCCTCTAATACAGTGATGGTGAACCTTTTGGAGGCAGAGTGCCCAAATGCCAACCCTCATGCTGATGTGAGCCCTCTGCCTTACCCCTGACAGGGAAGAGAGGACGCGCTCCCATTGGGTTGCTGAGCAGAGGGTCAAGTCATGTGAGAAATGTCCTCTGGCACACATAGAGAGGGGGAAGGGAGCAGCCCCCACTGGCATGCTCTGGCACATGTGCCATAGGTTTGCCAAAATGACTCAAGTATATGCTTGTGTGGTTTAATCTCAGTATCATACTGAGAAAAGCCAGAGCTTTGATGTCAGGAATCTGAGAGACCAGAGACAGAGTATACTATTTGGAATAGAAGTGAATTCCAAACCAGGATTATGATGAATCATTAAAACCAATAAGAATTGAGGCCCAGAATAAGACAGCATAGGTTTACTCTTAAATTAGGCAATGAGGATTCAAAACTTGGAAATTAATTCTTTCAATTTGTTCCATGAAATATTATTTCCCATAAGGACAACCATCCCCACCCTCAATCTTCTCAGAATTTGTCTTAGCTGCATAACTCCTGAAGCCATACCTTACTTATATCTCTTGTGACTACTATTTATTTCTCTCTATTATGTCCAATACTACTGTCTATTAGGAAGCCTCAATTTGAAGATGTTCTTTTAGTCCTCTCTTAATTAGGATACATGAAGATGAAGGGTGTAGCAGTTAAAATTTTGTTTCTCTGCCAGAAGTATTATATTTTATGAGGTTTATTAAAGATTAAGAATTTAAGAAAATACAAGTAAGAATGCATGTGCCTAGGAGGGCCGAAAGGCCCATTCAATTTCACTTACATCATGAGAGATGCATCTGCTTGGAAGCAGAAGTAGGAAAAGAGCTCAGTAGGCTTTTACAGCCAGTTAAATAGAATTTTTGATCTTGCCCAGGTGGAAATTAGACATTAGAGGGCATCTCGGGAACTAGAGCAAGGACTTCTGGGGATTGAAGTTCAGGGTTAAAATCTCCATTTTTATGTTTCTCCATATGATCCTTGTTGGGAAAAAATTTTTTTCCCCAAAAGGATCATGAAAACATAATTAACTTAAGGATTACAATAATTTGAGGATAAGAGAAAAAAAAGAACAAAACCAATAATTGCTAGATGCATTGACAAAAAGCCAGTTAGAGGGCAGACCCCTTTGTCATGAAAGTATACAAACAAATAAATGTTCAATCAACCACACCAAAAGTTCATTTTGATCTTCTTGTGCAGCTTGTGGTCTGGAGGCATCTTTGTGGTGTCTTCTCCAAGCAGTTCAGTTTCTGGATTCAGAGAGATAGCATCTTTCTTTACCTGAAATTCTTCTTAAAAGGAATTTAAACTTTGCAATTTAAATAATAATATTTTTTGCATTTCCCCGTCTTGAGGGTGATTGAAAAAATACAGGATCACTTAGGGATGCATGGCTGAGGTATGATGTATATGAATCAATTGGTAAGAGAAAATAAAAGGACATCAGAAAAATCCAAATAAAAAAATTTCTGGATGAAAATATAGACTATCAAAGTCTTATGTGTAAAAATTCTAAGTCAAGGAAAAGCAAATCCATAACAGGTCCTTGAATCAGGGCCCAATTAAAATGATCTAAGCAATGATACATTTACGCAGTCAGTAGCCAGGACTATAGAAAGTTTTGCCACACTATGAAAGACAGAAAAGGGACCAGATTATAGGAGCCAAGTAGGAGCCAAGTTTGGGGATACTCATCTGTAAGTATTTTCAGAGTGAGTGTGGATACAAGAAAGGCCTATGTTGTAACAAATGTTAAACATAGCAAGCTCGAGTCTTCACACTATGTTCAAGACCTTTGTATTTGCTTAGAAGTGCATCAATACATCCTGGATTGGTTTATCTTTGGCCCTATGCAATGGCTCTTTTGTGTATATCTTATCCTGGAATCAGACAGAATCATTAAGTAAAGTCCCATATTTTTTTTTTAACAATTAGTGGCATCATTTTTATAGTCTCAAGCTTTTTGGGGGCATGCATTGAATTAAGCATTATAGCAAATGTATTTTAAACTTATATTACTGCTAAATTAAAAAAAAGTTAAAGAAAATCTTAATGCTGGTGACATGTGCTTCAAATATAAAAAGAAGAGAAAAAATAAAAAACTGAAATAGTATATTGCACATGCAAGAAAACTATAATAAAAGAGTTTTAAAAATAAATACAAGGCTTTCTCACCAAAAATGAGATCCATTTCCTCTTCATATCTGGCCATGATCCACTGTGAGTGAAAGCAAATGAATTGAGCAGTAGTACAAATATGTGGTATCAATATCCCCAAAATTCTCAATAGCCCAATTAATTACAATAGCAAACAAACCCATTATCAGATTTCACATAAGTTGCTGTATGGAATTTTTAACAAGCCTGTGAACTGATGAATATTTGTCACAATTTTTACAATCACAGCAAATTTTTCAATTTTTTTTTAACATTTTTAAACAAAGTAAAACTCATTTTGGGTTTAGAACATCATCAAGAAAACTAGAGATCATTCTGATGGAAGTAAAATGAGCTGAAGAGTATAAATGAGAGATGCTCCTTTTTTGGAGGCTTTTTAGGGGTACAAATGCCCTGAGATTAACTGCCCAACTTCCATTAACATTTTTAGAAATGCAAGAAGGTTGGGGGTTATAATTGTATTTCACTTCAACTACTAGAATGGGCCTTACACCTCATGTTAGGGGTAGGCAAAAATGACCAGAGATTAAGAAAAATTCTAAAAATCATGTCTAAAAAACCCTTAAAATTAATTGAGATATTTAGCACATTAAATTTTCCAAAGGTTGTTATAGCAATATTTCTGATGGAGTCTATCTATCCTCTATGTGACAATTTACAAAGTCAAAAATAGAAAAGCTGTTTTTTTATATAATAGTATAATAGAATAGTATTGGATGCAGTAATATATGAACTTAAAATGACAAAGTTAAACTTTAAACAGAACAATCAGCAAATGCAATAGAATACAGAGATTATGTATGAAACATTGGAGTCTGAATGCCTTAAAAATATAACCAAGAGTCTCTTTAAAATTTCTTTTTTTTTTAATTATCCAGTTATAAGCCTATTGTCAGAAGTAGAAGATTGGTAATGGTTAGGCAATGGGGGTTAAATGACCTGTCAGGACCACACTGCCAGGAAGTGTCCAAGGCCAGATTTCAACTAAGGACATCCCATTTCTAGGCCTGGCTCTCAAGCCACTGAGACACTGAGTTGTCTCTCCATAGTGAGGAATATCAAATTTGGCTAAAGAGTTGCAGGGAGCTGAATTTTCCCCCTGAATCTCCGGTGAGATAAATGAAAGTATCAGTACAGTCAAAAGATATCCTCTTAAAGTAGCCATGCTTCAAGTTCCTTTTTGGAAAAGTCTCTTCCTTCTTTCTCCCTCCCTATGATCCCCTGCCCCCAGTACACGTGGAGGCTAATTGTAGCCTAAGGAAAAAATCACCCCTGTTTTTTACCAGCTGGTTTTTGTTCCTGAAGAAATTGGGTCTGCTACCAGCAGCCTGGGTCCAGGGCAATGAGCAATCTGCTCGGAGATCTGCTGGGGCCGGGCGGGTCAGGACCAGGTGAGCAAGAGCACAGGTATAGATTGCTGGATTGGAGAAACAGGCAACAGGAGCCAAGCCAGGCTGGGCCAGGCAGGAAGGGCAGGCAGGGCTGGGATCAGGTGAGAACAATGCATCCAGATTGCAGGCAGGAGCAAGATGAGTCAAAAGGCTTGCTAAAAAGCCTTGGAGAAACGTGGCTTAGAAATCATTTCTAGGCTATCTTAAAAAAAAATGAGAGTTTTTGTCACTTTTGATCGCCAAACTACAAAATTAGAAATTACTTTTAAAGACCGATATATATTAATTAAAGGTCACCAAGGAATTCACTTATGAAATTCCTAAATGAAACACTCAAGTCAGAATGGAGTTTTATGGTAATTTAATTACAAGGGGAGTAAAAAAATATTAAAGAAAGAGAGATAGATAGATAGATAGATAGATAGATAGATAGAGAGAGAGAGAGAGAGAGAGAGAGACAGAGAGAGAGAGAGAGAGGTTAACTCTACCTCCTGGCTCAGGCTGAGCCAGAGGGAGTCTTAGGCCTTGGAGGGTCAAGGCAGGGAAGGGAGTCAGTCCTTATCACTCATGTGACCGATTTGTAGGAAAGCTATCTGTGGGCCTCCTCCCAGCTCGATCTCCAGGATCCCACTGGCCTCTAGCCCTGTCCACAGGAAGTGAGCAAACTTCAGAGGCTGTTCTCTGACTCACTTCCTGCTTCTCACACATGCCAATGGTGGCTCAAGCTTGGCGTAGAACAGCCCAGGGGGACAGTTAGTTGTTTCTAATTTGTCATTAGCTAGCACATGCCCGTGTAGTGTGGGTGTGCACATTCTTTAGTGCTAGACCAAGCAAGATGGAGGAAATTTAAAAATCACACATATTGAAATAGGAAAAAAAATGATTTAAGTCACTTCAGAAAATATGAAACCATTTGCTGAAATTATTGAGCCCAATATTAAAAACCTATGAACTTTCCCCCCCATCTTTCTGTTAATATCATACAGTTTGAAGGACAGAATGAGGTAGTCTTACACTAAGCATATAAGACTTGTTGTTAATGGAATATACAAGACTATTAATTATTTAATACAAATCAAGAGCTGGACAAACTCAGCTTAAATATTCATTAGAAAGTCTGTTTACAATTTCTGTTTTAAGAGGAATTTTTTTTCCATTTTTAGGTATTTTAGATATTTTTAGATTTAGGCATTATTATCAGAGGCATATTTAGATATTTATAGCAAAAGTCAAATAGGTTTTATTACTGATGTCAATAGGTGATGCTCAAGTTTTTTTCCTGATGGTTTTGAAACATTAGTTTGTTCCTCAGTGCACCTACCAGGTGTCAGGTGGTATTTCCTGCTGCCAGAGTGCCCTTTCCAACTGTAGATGTTGTTCAATATTCCAAAGCATCTCCTGAAAGAGGATAGTTGGATGAAATAATTGATAAGGTCCTATGACATTAAGATTCAAGTACCAACTTTCTGTTTCTCTCATGCATAAGAAAGTCAATGCTGATGTCTCTGTGGAGAATACATTTATTCCTGGCCCTGTGATTTAAATGATCTGATGGACATAAAAATTTCCCTTGAATGACAGAACATCAGATTCAAGATTTGTGCCTTTTCTTTGCAAAACAAATAATTTATTTAGGATTTCCTTAACTTGGAGAAATTTATAAACCTTAACATGACCTTATTCAAAATATGTAGTGTATGTTGTCAAAATATCAATTTAAATAAAATTGGGACAGTATAGAAAGCACAGCCAAAGAAGAAAAAAAAAAGACCCAAAGACATATTTTGAAAATGCAATAAATAAATACATGTAGCATTTAGGTAGATCAATGAGAGATACAAAGAAAATAATACACAGGGATAGAAAATTCATTAAGTTCTTACTTTGAGTCAGGTGCTACATGAAAGGCTTGACTTATAAATAAAATTAATCATGGCTATCTCTGAATGGGGAAAGACAACACAAGTAGCAGTGCTTGAAAAAGTTGCGGGCCTGGAAGTGTACTTACTTGGAGACAATTTGGCAAGGGAAGAGAAGGTAAAGTTCAGAAAAGAGTCAAGATTAAAGAAAAATCAAATAAGATTAATTCCTTAAACAAATCAGTATTTCAATTATATTTTCTTTAGAAGTGTATCATCCATGTTTCAACATAGGTTTATATGAACCCACAAGACTTTAATAAATCTGTGAATGGATTGGCCAAATTGAGACACAATTTATTGGTCAATAATTGATTGTAATGCTAAAATATGTAATTATGTAGATTATGTAAAATACTCTCTTGGAGTCAGGAAGACCTGGGTTTAGATTCTACTCTTGAGATATACTTGCAATATGACCCAGGCAAGTCATTAATACTCTCAAGTACCCAAAGCAACTTTGTAGGAGTATATGTTAGAGACTCACTACTGTTCTGGAGTAGGGAAGGGAGCCTACGCACTGATTTAATCACAAATCCAGACAAAGAGGGAAACTAGGCAGACCAAAAACATTGAAGTGGAAAAGCCACTGATTTTAGAGTCAAAGGGTCTCGGTTTAAATCCCACCTCTACCAATTTCTCCCCATATGACTGATTGCTCTGGTCTTTTGTCTTCTTACTTGCAAATTGACCAAGTTACTTTCCATTTCTGAAAAAATATTAGGACTAGTTCCTCAGGCACAGGAGCTCCAGGATAATCTGCTATCCACATCTCATGTGTGGTTGTTATGCAAACCCCTTGGTGAAGCAGCTCTCCTGTGATGTATATTTCTTAGTACAAGGACCAGCACATTGAATTTCAATGATGAACAAGCATATGTTCAATCTGTTCACATAAAGAGAATACATTAAATTTCTGGAAGAAGTTATCCAGCTATACAGATATAATTCCAAGAGAAAAGAAGGTGAGACAAATGGGAATATCTCCTAGGCTAAATACTCACAGCAAGAATTGCACCATTTCCACTGCTCAGCCAGAACCCTAGTCTTGTTTATATTTTCCCCTGTTGATCAGACAGCTTTCCTCCATGCCAGCATGATCCACATATGTGATTGCCTTTCTCTGTTTCATTTATGAGTGCCTAGAATCTGCTAAATAATGAACTCATACAATAGAAAAAACAGAATAAATAATTTTCTTCTTACATTTAAAGTGTCAAACAAAGTACAACTAGTTGTGCTGTTCTAGGAAAACATCAAAAACAAAACATCTCATCTCAGCAAATGTGTAAAAATCATTTCTCAAGATTCTTGAGGTACATAAAATAAATCACTGAAAATATTTGAGGATATCAATTTGCTCGCTAGTCTATGGACAGTAAGGTTCATGGTGAATGTTTGTATTTATGAAATTTAATTCTTTGTCTTGCTTGTAGGAGAAATAATCTATGTAAAACGTTGGAAGAATGCCTTTGACAATGATATCTGGCAAGGCAGAATGAGAATGGAAGTGGGGAACTTAATTCCTGAGTCTGTAACTCCAATCCTGTCCCTGGAATAGAATACCACTCCTCAGTTTTCATTTTTTTTTGTCAATTTTTTTTCAGGAATACATATGCTTCTGAAAAGAGACATGATCCCTACTAATTACCTCAGATGCCTAAAACATTATATTAGATTCAAGGAACAAGAACAGGAAAACAGCTTGGAGATATGTCTTTTTCCAGAGTCATAGGTAAACAAGATTCTGGGACATAATGTGGGAGGGAATATAAGATGTTTTTTTTTTTCCCTTTATGGTAAAAAATTCTGTGGTCCTCAGGATAAGAGGGGCTCACTGTCATCATTATCATCAGTAAAATATTAAGGAATTTCAGAGTCAAAAATACTGTGCTACTCTTTCCCTCCCTCTCTTCTTCCCTCTCCTTCCTTCGTTCCTTCATTCCTTTGTCCCTCCTTCTGTCATTCTGTCTCTATGTCTATTTCTTTCTCTCTATCTTTCTCTTTCCCTCCCTCCTCTTACCCACCTCACCATCTGACTAAAATAAGAACATTAAGTATTTCAATTTGAGGTACAGAGTAGAAAAAATTTCTCTTTTGAGGGTTTCCAAAGATGTCTCCCAAGAGAAAATACCTTAATATTGATCAGTTAGCTGATGTAGCAAAGTCATCTGACAGCCTTGCCACTTTAATTAGCAGCAGGACTGGGCCTGACAAATGCAAATATTCTTTATAAGGACATAGTACTAAGGCTTGTCCTTATCATGTCAAATTGTCATTTAGTGATGGCTCTGACTTCCTATATCAGGCTGGTTCCTCAAATTCTATATCATTTCACCTTGTATTGATATGCCTTTCTCCCTTGAGTCCCTAGACCAAGACACCTGGTGGTCGACCCCAACCTAGCTTGAACTTAATGATTCTGCTTTGACTTCCTTTCTGTAGTGACTTCTACTTCATGCTTTTCTGCTTTGGTCCTCAGACTCTTAGTCAGGCTGATGCTTTGTGGTTGGCACTCCTGGTTTGGTTATCATCTCCTTCCCTGCCTCCCTTGACACCTCCCATGAAACACTGGGTAGAATTTGACTGCTAGAGGCTTACCATGGAACTTTCACATAGCCTATAATGGCTGGACAGATGGAATAATTTGTTTGCCTGAGATTGAAGTATCTACAAAGGGTCAATCTGGTATGCCATTCCAGAAGAGATCAGAGAAGCTAGTTAAAAAGAGGGCAGAAATAGCTGTGTAGTGGCCCATAAAGTATAGTTCATTAGATGACTATGCTAATGAAGCCAACGTCAGAAAAATGTTTTGATCCTTTTATAGGTTACTTAACTCTGCTTTGACCATGAACATAGACTGTACCCAGCTGGTTTTCTCCCAAATGTGGTCAGGGGTATGTTAGAGACAGCTCCAAATATTTAGAGATGATTTCTGAATGTTCATTGTGAGTATTTACATCTTGGAAATCAACAAATGCTACACATCTGAGTTTGATTTATTGTTTTGTTGATTTTATAGATTTAGGAAAGTGATGGAAAAAATGTTAATACATAGAAGCATAGTAGGCGGCTACCAACAATGTGAACTTATTTGAAGGGCCAAGAAATATACCCTACAAAAAAAGAACCCTTCTATCCCCACAATGACTCATTGCTAATATCTAGATTTCTATTCTTATAAATTTAAAATTTTTAATGATTTCCTTATCTTGGGTGTATGTTTTATTTTATTTTAAAATTTTATTTTTATTATCACTTCCATATTTGTCATTGTTGCAAGAGCACACTCATACAAAACTAAAACCCTTCCAATAAAACTGTAAATACATTGATGTGAAAGATAGTATACCATGATCCACATTCATCTGACTCCAACAGTTCTTTCTCTAGAGGCATATATATCATTCTCTGTCATAAGTCTTTCAGGATTGTCCCAGATCATTGCATTGCTAAGAGTAACCAGGTTTTCACAGTTGATCATTGTACAATATTGCTGTTACTGTGTACAGTATTTTCCCAATCCTGCTTACTTTACTTTGCATCAGTTCATGCAAATCTTGCCAGGTTTTTTCAATATCATCTTGATTATCATTTCTCATACCATAATGATATTCAATCACTAATATGTACCACAATTTTTCTAGCCATACCCCACTTCATAGAACTCCTCTCACTTTTCAATTCTTTGCCACGACAAAAAGAGCTGCTATAAATATTTTTTTTACAAGTTGGCCTTTTCCTCTTTTTAAGTATCTTTTTTGGGATATGGACCCAGGGCTGGAATGACAGGCTAAAAGGGTATGCAGTTTTATCACTCTTTGGGCATAGTTCCAAATTCTCTCCAGAAAAGTTGGATCAGTTCACAACTCCACCAACAATGCATCAGTGTCATTGGCCAATCTGATAGGAGTGAGATAGTACTTCAACATTGTTTTAATTTGCATTTGCCTAATCAAGAGTGATTTAGAACTTTTTTATATGACTATTGCTAGCTTTGATTTCTTCATCTGAAAATTAGTTGTTCATATCCTTTGACCATTTGTCAATTGGGGAATTACTTATATTTTATAAATTTGACTTAGTTCACAATAGATTTGAGAAATTAGACCTTATTAGAGAAATTTTTTATAAAAAAAAATTTCCTCAGTTTGTTGTTTTCCTTCTGATCTTGATTGTATTAGTTTTGTTTGTACAAAACCTTTTTAATTTAATTAACAATTAAAAATTATTCATTTTATATCTTATAATGCTCTCTTATCTTTTGTTTGGTCATAAATTCTTCCCTTCTCCAAAGATCTAGTTAAACTATTCTATATTCCCCTAATTTAGTTATGGTATCATTCTTTATATCTATACTACATACCATTTTTTGATCTTATCTTGGTGTAGGGTATGAGATACTGGTTTATACCTAGTTTCTACCATATTGTTTTCCAATTTTCCAAGCAATTTTTGTTAAATAGAGAATTGTTATCCTAAAGGCTGGGGTCTTTGGGTTTATTACACACTAGGTTGCGAAGGTCATTTTTCTGTGTATATTGTATATGTAACCTATTCCATTGACCTGTCATTCTATTTCTTAGCCAGTACTAAACTGTTTTGATGATTACTGGTTTATAGTACAGTTTGAGTACAGGCACTGCTTAGGCTATCTTTCTTCACATTTAGCACTGTTTTCTTTTAAGGTGAAGGAATTGCATGTTCCTAGGGAATTGCCTATCAGAAGGTGGAAATTTCCCAAGGAAATGGAACAAGTAAATTTATTGGTTCCTATGGAGGAGAAGGATATGAGCTATTAATGTTTACATCATATAAACCCTTTGTATTTTTCCTTAATAAAAGCCTTGTGATGGTCTAAAGCAGAAGTATAGTCAAAGAAAGCATTTGACACAATCTTTTATATAGTACATCTTTTATAGGGGAAAAGAAAACTCTAAAATAAGAACTGGCAGTTAAATTGTGCTTTCTATCAAACAGCATTTAATTGAGGATGACTATATTTTCAAAGTTTAATCACTTATTAGAGAAAAGAACAGAAGGTGACTGATGGGGAGGTCAAGGACTCTTACTGATTTCCTGAGTCCCACTGTCTTCTCGGCAGATGGTCTCTTCCAAGTGCAGTGGGAACAACTCCAAAAGAGAGTTGGGGGAGGGTCCCGTTTGCTACCTTAGCCTCTGAGGATGAGCTAATGAAAATAATCTACAATAGAAAAAAGCTATTGTGGGCGATCAGAGGGGGCACTGACAGGAAGTCTAGGAGGCATAGCCAGGAAGGAAAGGGGGTGCATATCTTTGGTCAGAGATTAGGGATGCTAAGAGATGGGACAGACTGGACAGGATGCATTTTTTAACAGACAAAGCCATTGCTGTGGGTGCTGTGATGGGAACTGCAGAACTAGCCCACCAGTTTCCTTTCCAACTCCTGCCCTAAAGTCAAACCAGTTTCCTGGAATTTGGTCCTAGAAATATCTCTGGCTTAGTTCCCTCAGACATAGAGCAAGTCCCTTGGGTAGATTGGGGGCAGGGGAAGAGAAAGCCAGGCTACTGAGGAGTGGGATCTCTAGGCAGATCTTATAGGAAAAACTCCAGTTCATCTGTCTTGTTTGAAATACAAATTACCACATGGTGACAAAGTTCAATTAATTTAATCTCCAAATCTGAGAAGAGATTGTCAAGTGGTCAAAATATTCATCATTTCTTTTTACATAATGATGACTGATTAATCAATGAAAGCTATCTGATCAGTCTTAACACAAGCAACCAAAAATAAGCCACGAAACTCTTCCATTTTCCCACAGTTGAGTTTCCCATTGGAAAGTGCAACAAACTTAAATTCTTACTAAACTTCTATTCTTCATCACTAAAACTTGCTCTTTTCATGGAAGGAGCATCTTCTTTTTGCAGAAGCACAGGGCATCTTTTTGCTTAACCTCTTAGGAAGATCCTAACTTTCTTACCTTGATATTGAACATTTGTCTCACTAAAACTCAGGGAGAGCAGCCCTATGAATGCTCATCTATGTAGTAATGGGAAAGAAATTAACTTTTTAACTTGGGATCAATGTCACTTAAAGGTGGCATCATATAGAAATGCAACCAAAAGGGCAAAATGCCACTGAAGACAAGGTTCTGGGATTTTCTATTATACATGAAGCAATGACTTTTCCTGTTAAGAAATGTATACTTTTCAGTCTATCCCTATTGATTCAGGGAACAAAGCTGCTATCACAGATTATCTCTTTTAGAGCTGTTTAAGAACTTGTATTAACCAATCAGGAAATACTATTTCTCTCACAAACAGAGAATCTTAGAAGTATGCAGAGAGAGCATAGACTTTTTTATTTGTTTGGCTTGTTCTCCATCCCATCCTAACCCAACTCTGACTTTAAAGATCATATTGCTATCTTTTGAAGACTTAGAAAATAACTATATTTAAAATGTGATTTTACTCTTCCATAATCCTAATACTAATTGACTTTTGATTAATATTTTAAGGTTTGAAAAGCACTTTACGTACATTATATCCTCTAAGCCTTATAACAAGCCCTTCAAGTAGGTGGTTGTTCAGTCAGTTTCAGTCATGTCCAACCCTTTGTGACCCCCTTTGGGTTTTTTTTTTTTTGTCAAAGATACTTGAGTTGCTTGCCATTTCTGTCTTCAGTTCATTTTATAGATGAGGAAACTGAGGCAAACAGGGTTAAGTGCCTTGTCTAGATCCACACAACTACTAAGTGTCTGAGGTCAGATTTGAACTCAGAAAAATAAGTCTTCCTGTCTCTAGCTGCAGCACTTCATCCACTGTACCATCTAGTTGCAACCCCATGAGGTACATAATACAGGTAATCTTATAGATGAAGTGAATGAATTTCAGAGAAGTGAAGTGACTTTTCCATGACTATACAACCATTAAGTGTGTTTAAGGAAGGATTTGGACTCAGATGTTCCTAACTCCAAATCTAGCTCTCTATTCAGTACTCTCTATTCATAGCTTTTTATCCAGAACTATTAATAGATATTTTAAATATATTAATTTTCAGTACCTTTGAGTAAGAGGTTAATATTATAGTTAATAAATTCTAGAATAGGAAATAGGCAGACCTGATAAACTTTTCTATCAGATACTTTAACAAGAAAATTATGGTTATGTGATAATGGATAAATTACCTTACCTTTCTGAGCCTTCATTTCCTTATTGTTTTAATGAGATGATTTCTAAAGTCCTGCTAGTTCTAGATAGTTCTAAATTCTAGGAGGAGAAATAAAATATTTAATTTTTAACATCTGTCTATGCTGTATTGTATAAATCAAAATAACTGAAATTTGTCATATTCAGAAAATTGGTAAAGATGACATGTAATAGAAATAATCAATAATGAATCGACTATTGATAGATCGGAGTAATTACTTATAATTATATTACTATATATTAATTATGACCCATATAATACATATACTATATTCCATAATTGTGATTACATACTAATACCTTGCTAGTGGAATTGTAATTGGTCTGATCATCATGGAAAGCAATTTGTAGTCATACTAAAAAAGGAATAAAAATGTTGATACACTTTGATCCAATTGGGTAGCCCACTTGAGAAATAAAACAAGGTATGTTAGTGTAATGAATATTACTTTTTCAAAAGAAATTATAGATATGAAAATTTAGAGAAGCATGCAAAGACTTTGATGAACTAATGCATGATGGTGTGAGAGAACCAGGAAAAACGTGCAAAAAGGCCAAAACAATGTAGATGGAAAGAACAAAAAATGAAACAGGACAGTGAGTATTTATAATGATCAAACAGACCTGGAAATGAGTTAAGAAAATGTACTCCTCTCTCTTTATTTCAGGGATGGGGAATATTGCATATATTATCAGGTACAGTTGATGTGTTGATAGTTTTGATGAACTATTTTTTATGTTTCATCAAGAAAAAAGTCTTTGTTATGAGGAATGTTCCTAATAAGAGATAGGAAAATATATTTAGAAATAATACAAAAACAAGACATACATCCAAATATGATAAATTTTCAAAAATAAAAATGTCTGGCAATTTATGAATTTGATATTTATCTAACATATATTTGTAAAAACTATATACATTTCAGCTATCTTTATTTAGGAAAAGGAAAATCCACAGATAATATCTAAAGATTTTTTTTCTGCCAGTTTGAACATTTTTTACTTACATTTTCCCTCATCTTCTCCATGAAAGAAAGGTAAAACCATTTTCTTAAATTGTCTAATCTGGGGTAATTATAGTAACTCTTTCTAAGCCTGTCACTGGGTACAGAGAAGGAATACTTAATTGCAATGAAAATAGAAAAAGAATGTAAAAAAATGAAACCCACTATTCCTAAAAATTTGAACCTGTTGATTATAGCTCACCCTACAATAATGGTAGAAAACAACCAGATTTCAAGTGGGGAAACTTGTATGACTTGATGCAGAACGAAGTAAGCAGAACTAGTTAGCTAACATATCCATTAACAAAATGATTATAATAACTACAAACACATCATTGTATAGAATGATTACATGGGATGAAGAAAAAGTATCAAAACTGAATATTGTTTAATTTAAATGAACTCGAAGGAGAGATGGGAAAATGCATCTCTTTCCCTTCCAGGAGTAGGGAGAAGTATATGGATGCAAAACATTGCATATACTTTGAGACTTTCTTTAATGTATTGGTAGTCTTTATGTAGTAGAAAAATAATGTTTTATTCAGAAATGTAATCTGAAAACAACCAACCAGATGTTAACAAATGAGTAATTCTTGTACACCACTTAACCAAAGAAAAATCTTTTAATATATTAACATGACCTAAGAAACTCAAGCCCTTTCTTTCCTTCTTCTCTTGCTCATCACAATTGAAGAAAAGATGACACCCTATCTCTGTAACTCCCTCAGTTAGAGAGGAGGTAAACTCTTCCACTTTCAATTAAAACCACAGAGGGCTTCCCTCTACAGGATTCTGGCAGCGTGCTGATTTAACCGATCTGATTAAGCCTAAGGAGTCATTTACCAATGGCAAAATTGTTTAACCTTTTGGTACATGTTATTTTTTTTTTTAATTTTCCACCTCAGCAGGCGGCTAAGAGCAAAAGCTATACAATAATAGGCATTATGGAGAACATGGAATAATATAAAGCCATGCTGTAATGTGTTCTTTTGATCTAGCTTTGTAAATGATTCGCCATTCAGTTTCACATTTCCTATGGGAAATTTAGTTTCTGGTAAAGCACTTGTTCCTTTTAAAAATGAGTATCTCAGGGAACACACCTGCACTCCATAGATTTTGCTTCACCGGAATGGAGGGGAGGTGGAGAGACAACATGATGCCTTCCAAGTGGGTTCAAACAGAATATGTATTAACAACATCACGGATGTTAGATCGCTCTAATCAAAGAATCTGCTAATGCCTTTTGTGAGCAGTAGACTTTGTAACTTTAGTAAAGGAGAAGTAATGACATCAACAGCCTTTACTAGGGCTCAAAAATGTACAGTTGTCAGCAGCATGCAAGCCATTTTTTTACAACAACAATTTAAGCGGATCCTTCTTGTAAGCAAATACAGGAAACTGCTTTTACATTTATCTCCACAATATTAATTGAAATAAGCAGGGGGACAAATATTCCTGTTTGTTTTAACCACCTTGTGACAAAAGTCATGAAAAGTAAATTGAGCTTATGTGTCTATGATTATTCTGTGAGACAAAAAGACAATATAGTCTAGAAGAGGAACTGACTCAGGAGTCAGTGAAACAGGATTCAGTATTGATTAGCTGAATGAATTTTCATGTTACCAAATGGAAGTTAATACTAGATTGTATTCAGAGAATACTTAATGTTTATAAGTACTATGTATGCTTTTCTCCTTTGATATTTTACATTACTTGATGTCAAGGACTACTTTATTTTTTAGTTTTTGTATTCTCAGAATCTACATTGGATCTAGAATCTTACCAGAGCCTTAATAAATATTTGCCACTTGAGGCAGGTAGGGAAAATTTTTTTTTGCACCATTAATTACAAAAATTTGAAAATTGGGAAGGAATTTAGAAACTATTTGGTCCAACCAATTTCTGAGTTAAATGTCTCTCTATAAAATTCCTAGGTAATTCATCCTACTATGGTACAGCTTTAATTTATAGGGCATTTTCCTTGCACCAAGTTGAAATCTGTCTCTGAATTATTAAAAATTTTTCTTCCCTTTGGAGTCAAGGCAAAAAGAAGTCATAAAATATTGACCAACAATTATATCCTTCATATGCCTTCTCTTCTTCAGGTTAAAACTTTCTAATTACATTACTTGGTCCTTGACATGGCCTTTGTTTTCTATCTTGACCATCTTCCTTTGGACATTATCTAGTCTGTTAATTTCCCCCCCTAAAATGTGCTACTCAGAATGGAAAACAATATTCTAGTTGTGATTTGAACAAGGCATAATGTAATACGACTAGACTTTGGATACTGATTCTTCTAATGTTGAGCAAATATTTCACATTAACATTGTTGACTCGTATTGGATTCACAGTCCATCAGATCTCCCAAGTATTTGCCAAATGGAATTTTGAATATCTCTTCCTACTTCATTCCATTTCTATGAACAATGATCTTTAAAATCCAAATGTAGGACTGTACATTTATCCCCATTAAATGTGATCATTGGGGTAAGTAGGTGGCTCAGTGGATTGAGTGTCATGCCTGGTGATTGGAGTGCCTGGGTTCACCTCTAGCCTCAGACATTGTCTAGCAACATGACCAGAGGTAAGTCATTTCTCCCCAATTATCTTGGCCTTAAAGATCTTCTATCTTGATATCCATACTTAATATCAATTCTAAGACAAAAGGTAATGGTTTAAAAATATTAGATATGATGCATATTTCCAAACTGGTTAAAAAACAACCTCTCCCCAAAAACCCCAAACTTTTTTGAATCTTGATTCTGTCACCCAATATATTAGCTTTCTTTCTCAGAGATGAGATTCCTTTAATGGTATTCCAAATTTTGTCTAAATCAGTCAATACTTTTAGAAGTTATCCTTCAACTGAAATACATATATTCATAAATACATGCCAAAGAAACATACACACAGACAGATGAAAAATGACAAGGAGAATTGGAACAGATCTTAATATTTTGGGGACTGCTAAATTAATTTCTTAAGATCCTATATTCAGCATAAGCATTTATTTGTTTATTCATCTGTTTATACTACCACTTGAAACTAGTATATTTTGACTCAATTGTTCTCTGCAAGTATCTCTTTATAAATGCATGTAAAGTCTGGGTTATGGGCCACATTTATGTGAACTGTAATGTACAAATGCATCTTTAGGAAGGTATTTAACAATGCCAGAAATATACACCATGATTTAGGTATTTTTGGGAATATAAAAGATATCTTCTCTAGGATTTCTTCTATTAAGCCACAGGCCTTATTAACTTCTGCTCAGGTACAATAAATCCATTGACTAGCCTGTCAATACTTACATGTATATTTGCAGGAATGCTTTTAGTATATTTCCCAATATGTTATTAGCATAACATATTAGTATATAATATACTAATAGTAATATTAGCATATTAGTTTATTTAGACTATATGTGCTTTTAATTCTTTATTTGTGACTTTCTATTCTCTCTACTAGCCCAGGAGTACCTCAGTGGAAGCTACTATAACTTTTATTTTCTCTCCCAGCATTAAGGCTTCCAAGTCACTCAGATATTCATGATCATGTGCATGAATGTATAGGTATATATATATATATATATATAAATATCACATATATAATCTATATATACATACATAATGTTATATTAATTAAATATAAATAAAATAGCTTTAATTATTACTATATATTATATATAATTTGTATTATATAATGAAATATATTCATTAATAGATATTATTATTTGAATTATTAGAGCATAATTAAAATAATTTTTCAGTTGGAAGGGCCACTATAGAGTGACCATCTATTATAATCCACACTGAAGAAATCATCCTTATTACAAGATTCCTGATGTATGATCATTGAGCCTTTGCTTGAAAGTCTCCAAAAATGACATCTATTACCAATAGTCGCAATGAATGATGCAGTGGAAAACATGGAGACTTAGGAGCCAGGTTCAATGACTAGTTTTGATAGTTATCTCCTGTGTGTCTGGATAAACTACTATCTCTCTGGGCTTCATTTTACCCATCTATAAAATAAAGGAGGAGAAGTTGGATCATTTTTAATATTTCTACCTCTACTAAATCTACAAATTTCTCTAGCCAACTGTAATGAATGAAATCCTCTGGATGCTCTATTTTTAGTTTTAAAATATTAATTTACTAATGATTGTTCAAGATTTCTAACTAGCCAGTAGATTCCCTCCACAATCTGAAAAGATGCCAAAAACTCAAGGTGGGGCCAAAATGAAAGACAGTGCTAGTAGCCAGGCAGCTAGGCTAGGTCAGAGAAAATAGAAGCTTAAGCATGTGTAACTAAGCAGCTAGTGTGGACAAGGAGAGAGAGAGACAGCATGGCCAGAATATGGGGCAAAAGTGGCTGATTTCCTCTGCCACACTCTTATATACCCTTTGTGACATCATTATCCAGTCCCTCTCCAGGACATCCTAAAAGGTTTCTGAATGAAAAACAGGTCCACAGGAAGTGGAATTAGGGATTGGAATTCTTTCACCACTGGAAGAACAGTGTCCTAAGTCTCCAAGAGACTTGCCACACAGCTGCCAGAAAGGCTCCATAACATAGGCTTTCCAACATGGTGGCTACCTACCTGACTTCATTACTGATGAGAGTTTTTGTTTATGAATAAATAAGGAGAAGGTCTCCACCCTGCTTGGAAAAGATCTAGCCAAAAAAAAAAAGGAGGACCAAATCCAATTTCATAGCTGGGGGAGATATTGTTTGAGCTTTAAAATCAAATTGTTTTTCAGGGAAGACTAAAGAGAAATTACTTCTAAAAAAAAAAGTCCAATTCAAGATTAATTTCCCACACAACTCATTGCACTTATGAATAGAAAGTTTTTGTTATTAATTGTTAGGAATATTTTCCTGATATTGTTCTTGGCTCTGCCTTCATTCTCATTCTCATTTGATCAAACATGAAAATGTGTATAGTATTTTGAATATAATAATAATTATTTGCTTGCATCTTTATGACATTTAATTACATTTAGTCATACTAATAACTCCTATTTAAGTGACTTATCCATGGTAATACAATTAGCAGGAATCAGAATCATGATTTAAATGTACATTTCTTGGCTCCATATTTAATGCTCTATGGCCAAATATCACCAAGAAGGGGAAGAAAATGTGTTTTGAAAGATACTAATTCAGTGCATTACCCTAAGGTTCTCTGAAGGTCAGCCAACTTGCTTATTTTACCAGAACCAAAGAAAGGAGCTTAGATTTGGTTTCATTTAAGTGAACACAATAAACCAGGTATAACCCCAGAAGGTCTATTAATCAAAAAATTCTTATTGGGTACCCGCTGTGTACCTTACACAATTAGCTATTCTGTAAGTGGTATACATTGGCTCCCTTATTCATTGGCTTCCATTTTTATAATCCTCATTTGTTATAAAATTAAAGTCTTCAAATTAAAAAACAATTGCTTTGTTAGAGGGGTGCTTTACAGAACTGACCTTTCTAGAACATGTCCTATTTAATAGAACTGCCTTGATAATCAAAAGATGATTTACAAAACAGGTATGTTTCTTCTTAAGGCAATTTCTCTTTTGGAAACAGAAAACTGGACCCTGATTTAGAAATTTAATCATCTTAGTTCACTGGGGCATATCTTCCCAAAGGAGCCACAGCTGGGATGCAGTAGCCCCAGTCCAAGGCCTTATGATGTTAAAATAAATCATGGTGAACCCATCTGGTTGAACTGCCTAACAAGTAAAGTTCCTTCAGGGAGGGGACTTACTTATTCTTCTATATTTCCTCCCTTCCCTATGGTGTGCTGGAACCAGCTCCAGCTGACTCCCTGATCAACCATTAAGTTATAAGTGTAAGCCTTTACACCTTTACAAATGCTACAAAAAAAAGTCTTGATTGTTTTATTGGGTTCTAGACTTTAAAAAGTTATAGGAAAAATGTTAATGAAATAGATTAAAATTTAAAAATGTTTCAAGTTCATTTTGGAAGTATTAATCACACAGATGAATTTTGGGAGATATTAGTTGGTTGTTAGATTTTCTTTGCCTGTATCTAGTTTATCGAATTAGTCTAATTAATTAACTAATTAATTAACTAATTAACTAATTAAAAGTAACATTCATAAAGTACTTTAAGGTCTGAAAATTGTTTTATAAATAGTATGTCATACAGTGCCTAGCATATAATAATAGCTAAAATCTAATCAACCCTTCACTATGTAGCAAGCATTGTGCTAAACATTTTTAAATTACTGTCATATTTGATCCTCACAACCACTTTGGGAGGTAAGTATTAGTATTATCCCCATTTTTCCAATGAAGAAATGGAGGCAAAAAGAAGTTAAGTGAATTGCCTAGAGTCAAACAGCTAGTAAGTGACCGAGATTTTGGATTTAAAGCCAAGTCTTCCTGAGCCCAGGCTCACTGCTTTATTCTAACACCAGCTATTTGCATTTAAATAACACCTAAGCTAACCTTATTTCAGTGGTTCAGTAACTTAAGCTAGTGGGCTTGTTTTCAGGATTTATGATTTTCAAAAGACAAGCCCACTCGCTTAATTTACTGAACCACAGAAATGCACCAACACTTTACAAAAAAAAAAAAAGAAATTACTTCTTATTGATGTATCTTTGACTTAATTATTTAGAAAAATGCATGTAACTTCAAACAAATCTTTCTGTCATCATCTGCCTATAATGTTGCTAAATCATTCCATAATTGAAGAGATTTTCAGAGCACCTTTCTTCCCAAGGACTGAAACCATTGTCATGAATTTCTGTCAATCCAGTTTGCCTTTATAATGTTTCTAAAGAGAAGGAAAATGTGCATATTTGAATAGACTAAGCAATTGTGGTAAGAGGCTCATAAATTTAAATCTGGAAGGAAACTTAAAGCCATTGAAGATGACACCTTTATTTTAGAGGACAAGGAATAAAAAATTTAAAATACTTACCCAAGATCACATGACTAGTAAATGTGTCTTCCTTAAGATATTCCAAATTCTACCTTCTATAAGAGACCTTACCTGGTCCTATTCCACAATGACTTCTCTGATCTTAACTTCTGCTTATATTGTCAATATTTTCTAACAACCTTTTTTTGCATGTTGTGTTTCTCATATAAATATAACCTCTTTGAGGGAAGAAACTGTATTTTTCTTTCTTTGTAACTCTAGGATTTTGTATTGTGCCAGAAGTAATGAATAGACTAAATAAATGCTTGTTGGTTAATCTATTGACTGATTGAGATGTCTGAAGTGGCATGTGAATCCAATTCTTTCCCATTCTAAATCTAATTTGCTATCCATTGCACAATACTTCCTCATGAGAACAATGTTCTTCATTGAGGTACTTCATATTTTCTTTTATTTTTTCATTCTTTTGATTTTGCTTTATTTTTTTCTTGATGTCTTGTGAAGTTATTTACTTCTAATTGCTCAATGCTAATTTTTAAAGACTGAATTTCTTCCATGACTTTTTGATCCTCCTTTTCCAGTTGGTCTAGTCTTCTTTTCAATTCATTCTTTTCATCCTTTGACTTTATTGCCTCATTTTCCAGTTGGTCAATTCTGACTTTAAAGACACTATTTTCTTGTTTTAGTTCATGTGCCTCTGTTTCCAGATGACCTATTTTGCTTTTTAGGCTGCTATTTTCCTTTTTCCATTTTTATTCAACCTGTATTATTTGATTTTTGAATTCTTTTTTTGAGTTCTTCCCAAGTCTGAATCCAATTACCTGAATTTTTTGAGGTTTACGTTGAAGTTCCTTGGATCCCTTTGACCTCTGTTGGTTCTGTTCTTTGGTCTTTATCACCTTGGAAGCTTTCAAGCATTGCCTCCTTTCTTTTTTTTTTTTTAATCTCTCTAAATCTCTGTTTATTCATCTCATAGTAATACAAATAAGAATTTGCAGGCTTATGTACTTCCCAGAAGAGAATCTGAAAGGATTAGAAAAAATGTTTCATCTTCCAGGTTCTTTCTAAGAATGAAGTATTCCTTAAAATAATGGACAAATGCTCTTCTGCCTTAGAATTAATTCTAAGACAGAAGATAAAGGCTTTATCTTTTTAACCAAAGCAATGTACAAAACCAGATAAATACATAGGGGGGGGAGAGAGAGAGAGAGAGAGAGAGAGAGAGAGAGAGAGAGAGAGAGAGAGAGAGAGAGAGTGAGAGAGAGAGAGAGAGAGAGAGAGAGAGAGAGAGAGAGAGAGAGAGAGAGAGAAAGGGGTATTCCCTGGGCACATTGTCTCAGCTCTTTGAGTTTTTGATTTCCTTATTTCTTGAATGAGGATGCTGGATTAACTGGTCTCTAAGGGTCCATTCAGTTCTTCTTTTTTTTTTTTTTACACTTATTATCTATCATAGTAACAATTCCAAGATAGAATGGCAATGTCCAGGTAAACAAGGTTAAGTGACTTGCCACACAGTTAGAAAATGTCTGAAGTTAGATTTGAGCTAAGTTCTCCCAACTCTAGGCCTGGTGCTTTATTCCCTGTGCCACCTAGCTTTCCCTTTATTTTAAATATAATATGTTATGATCTGGTGAAGAATAATAGTTGGTGACTTCCTCCTAAGGAATACTGACATAGTTATTTTTCAACCTGACATGAATAATGGAGAGGGCTTATATCTTCCTGTAGAGAAGACAACAACCTTGAATACAACAGTTTAATGGATTTTAAAAACTTGATAATCAAATTTTAGCATGTCTAGCAATTCAGGAAGGAACAAATGAGGGCTCCAGCAGAAAAGAAAAAAAAACATGTCTTGGGATTGCAAAGTAAAGATAAGAATTCTTACTGTGATTTCATTGTTATAGGAAAGATCTATATAAGGAATCTTCTTTTCCCAAAAATACTTTCTCCTGAATATTTAATTGACTTGTTTGTATTCCAGGGACAAAAACAAAATTTGGATTTGATCCTTCCTGGTCTCAAAGGAAATCTCTGAGGTGCTATCTCTGGACAGGAAAGGAAAGGCTTTATAGTGTACTAATCATTGTTGCTATGAAGATACAGGTTTGAGGAATGAAAAAGCAGTTTGGGGAAGTAAAAAGTTGTTTAAGAAGATAGTCTTTGAGAATGTAGTTATGATTGCTAGCTTATAGCTTTAATTCACTCTGTCTCTTTAAGAGCAGAAGTTCCTTAATCTCACTCTGTCTTTTTTTAAATTTTTAAACCCTTACCTTCCGTCTTGGAGTCAATACTGTGTATGGGCTCTAAGGCAGAAGAGTGGTAAGGGCTAGACAATGGGGGTCAAGTGACTTGCCCAGGGTCACACAGCTGGGAAGTGTCTGAGGCCAGATTTGAATCCAGGACCTCCTGTCTCTAGGCCTGACTCTCAATCCTCTGAGCTACCCAGTTGCCCCCCACTCTGTCTTTTTAAGAGCAGACATTTTCTTAATCTCATGCTGTCTCTTTAAAAGCAGATTTTATAAGGACAGGTTTCAGTTAAGAGAGAGTTCCATTTTCTCTGGCTTCTGAGGGAGCAGGAGTTGTGGGTTTTCTGTGGCAGTTTCTCTCTGTCAAGAGGATCTGACAGTTTGGATTCAGATACTGGGTTAAGAAGGTTGGAAAAGAAAAAGACATTAATTAGTATAGTTAGATAGATAGAGAAATATAATCATATATAGAGTAGGTTTAGTTAGGCCTGCTTTGTCAGTCAAGAAGATACTGACCAAGAAGGCAGTTAGATTTAGGGTTTCTTAGAGATTTTTAGTATAGGGTTTGAATTTAGGCATAGTTATACAATATACGAGCTATACTCTCCTATTTCCTACCCCCGATTTCCTACCCCAATTCTCCTCTGAATAAATAAGTGTTGGTGGTTTACCAAACTTATCTCCAGATTTTTATCAGACTCCCACCAATATTATTTATGCCTCTCAGGTTGGTGAACCACAGGATTTCAATTAATCTAGTGATCTGATTAGCAGTCAGTAATAGAAAAAAGTAGAAACCATTCTAAAGACTGCAGGTGGTACCAAATGGATATCTTGGACTATCACCAATATTATTTACCCCTCTCAAATAATTTACAGGAGATAAAAAATGAAAACTGGAGCCAGAAATAAAATCTGTGGTTTCATATGCTGATGTACAGATTATTAGGTAATAAGCCAGGTAAACCATAGATCTCAATTTAAGGAAGCCAATTCTGGTCTTGCACTTCTAGTTCTAGAAAATATTTCAGAGGCATTCTAATCTCATTTCCTGACATGACAGTTGAGGAAACTGAGGTTCAGCCTTGTGAGGGGACTAGTCCAGTGTTACACAGGTAGTATGTAACAGGAGTGAAACTTAAACTCAGATCCTTTAACCTCAAAGCTAATGCTTGTTTCATTGTGCCATTTCTTAGAATGGTTAGAATTGCATCCTCAACACTTACTAAATGTGATACCCTTAGCAGATCGCTTAAATTATCAGAATTTCACTTTCATCAATTATAAAATAGTGATGCTATTAGTTAAATAATAAGAGTATTTACCTCATAGAGTTGTTGCAAAGATCAAAGGAGATTATGAATGAGAAGCACTATTCAAATGTTAAAGCATTTTTTAAATGTCAGTTATGATTCTTGTTGCTGTTTTTGTTCCTATAAAGTAAGATGTCTCCTCTCTATTAGAGCACCTCTCTAACTTTTGTTCTAAGAGTTAGATAAGTGGGTGGGCCATTTCTGCATAAGCCACTAAGGTACATTCTAAGCTTTAGCTTCCATATTCCTCTTCAGGGACTCTCACCTATGTTGTGATGTATGCATACTACATGCCTAAATTGTGCAAATTCCACAAACAAATCTGAGTCCCCATAGATAACTACTTTCTAGTTCCATGGCTCGTGTTCTATCTTGCCACAATGAATCTACGGTTGAAAATGTAATGGTGACCATAATTTACTTGGTTTAGTTGTCCCCAACACCATTAAGAATTTAATCCTTTTCATGATGTCACATGACCTACAGCTAGATAGTTGCAGGAGATAGATACATCTGTAAAATGAGGATAATAGCATCTATTGCCCAGGGTGGTTGAGAGGATTAAATGAGATAAGACTAAAGCATTTAGCAAAATACCTGGAACATAAGAAGTACTATATAAATGTTAGCTATTATTATTATTGTTGTTAATTACATACTTACATTTTTGTTTATAGTGACTTGATTAAATAGAATAGAAAATAGACAAAATAATAGTAAAGTTCTTGAGTAGTCAGTGTAATGATTGAAATGGATTTGACAAATATAAGAATTTAAAAAATTAATGTGGTTGCCAGTTATGAAAAATAATTAACTTCTTAAGTTAAAATGATTGTTAGTAGCTTTTGTTTATAGCAAGGTAGAGATACTAACATGGGAAATATAGGAAAGAGGTAGAAAAAAATTCCTAATCCTAGTGCCTTCAGACCAAGAATATGAATCTGAAAGCAAATCTCATCAGAATACAAAGTCCTTATCAGGAACCCAAAATCTGAAGAGCCAGGAGACCTTCAATGCACACAAGTCTAAGACAGCTAAGAATCTCACCAAAGCTCACATTGAAGAGAATGTCCCATGGAAGCACCAACTGAGAGAGAGAGAGAGAGAGAGAGAGAGAGAGAGAGAGAGAGAGAGAGAGAGAGAGAGAGAGAGAGAGACAGAGAGAGAGAGAGAGAGGGAGAAAGAGAGAGAGACAGAGTTCTTGCTGAAGAGCCAAGGAAGGAAGGAAGGAATCTTCTCTTAGGTCTTGCCTTTTATAGTCCTTTTTCCACATCACTTCCTATCTCTCTTCCACTTCACAGGAATGAATCACAGCCTCTCAATTTGCCTAGCACTGCCCAAGGGGGTCAGTGCTTGTGGCCTTTGGGGGGTTTGAACTTTTTTTTTCTAGTAAATGACTTGTGAACTCTCTTACTTAATGACTTACTAAGTGTTAAGTAGAGGTACTTTTAGTTCTTCATTGATTAACTCAAATAGACAAAGGTAATAAAAAAAATCCTTTCATTAGTAAATATGGTATCTGGAAACCTTGCTCTTCAGCAGTTGCAGTGTTCTATTTAAGATCAGCTTTTAATTTCAATTCCCTCAGTGGACTAGATGTGCCTTGAGACTGTATAGTGAGGTTAGCAGGCATCATTAACTGGGGTCTTTGGGCTTATCAAACATGAAGTTCCTTTGTTTCTGAATGTTGAATACCTAAACTGTTCCACTAATCAATTCTTTTTGTAAATTTTTAAATTTAAATATTTTACATCAAAGTATATTTAGGGATGTTGACTTTTGACTATTTTATTCCATTTAATTGAGTTATAAAGACTATGTCATAGAAAGAATTGGATGGAATTCCCTTTTTTGCTATGTTTGAAAAGTCTGTAAAATATTGAAATTAATTATCTCTAAATTTTTATGCCATTTGATATTGAATCTGGTCCTTTTTTCCCTTTGAGAATTTTTAAATAGCTAATACAATTTCTTCTTTTAATATAGAGTTGTGTCAATTCTCTATTCTTGTCCCATTACTCTAAGTATTATATATTTTTGTTAGTATTCAATTTAATTTAAATTATTTATTTAACTGCCGTTAAGTTACCAAAATAATTTATACTTATATTATTTATTTCTCCTTCATTTATTGTACATTTACTTTTTTATTTTTGATGCTGGTAATCTTTACCTTCCTCTTTTTATAATCAAATCCTCTATTTTATTATTTAAAAACAGTCTCTTTTATGAATTTAATGAAATTTTTAACTTATTTTTTTATTAATGCTTGATTTTCAGGATTTTCTATTTTCTATTTGTGTATTTTAAAATTTTTTTATTATTTTAAAGTTATAGGCCCAATCTATTGACTTGTTTTTAAAAATCTTTGCTGATGAAAGAATTTAGAAATATAAATTATTCCTTAAGGATTTTTCCTGTATGCCCCAAATTTTGACATCTTATCTTGTTTTCATTTTCTTTAATGAAATCAACTCATTTTTACATTTTGTTCTTTGATGTGTCTAGTCTTTAGTGTTAAATTATTTATTCTTACCTTGCTTTTTAATCTTTATTAAATACCAAAATTAATTCATTGTCTATGTTGCCATTCAATAAGCTGTAGTTTCTTTATCTCTTTTAATTAATTATTTTTTGTTCTTGCTTTGTCTGAAATCATGATTGCATAGCTTTCTAAAATTTAACTGAGCCATAACAAATTTTTTCCATCACCTTACTTTTTACTAGTCATGGCTTTCAAGTAGTCAATGACTCTTAAGTTATATCTTGTTTTATTTTCTTGGTTAAGTTTCTTTTTAAAAAATGAGATATCTTACATATTCTGTTTTTTAATCCATTGGAAATGTCAATATTTCTTGTTTTCTCTGGGATTCTTTAGCTTCTATTAGGTGTATTCCAATTTTGGGATAGTCTGTTACTTGAATAAAGCTTTGCACTTGTTTTGCTCAATTTCTCCTTTTATTTCCAAATTTCTCTTGTATCATTTTAATTTATTTTTTCAATTCTTTCCTTTATCACTCCCATTTAATCTACACAATTTTATCTCTTAAAAACTCCCATAAATTTTTCTAGTAATTCTAATTGATCTTGTGGGAAAGTGATGGTGTTCCCCCCCCCCCCCCAGATTTTATTTGTAGATTTAAAAAAAAAAACACCTTTCCTTCCATCTTGGAATCAATACTGTGTATTGGTTCCAAGGCAGAACAGTGGTAAGGGCTAGGCAATGGGAGTTAAGTGACTTGTCCAGGGTCACACAGCTGGGGAGTGTCTGAGGCCAGATTTCAACCCAGAACCTCTCATCTCTAGGTGTGGCTCTCAATCCACTGAACTACCCAGCTGCCCCCTTATAGATTTTTTTTAGTCTATTCTCCTCATCTCTGTTTATGTCTTGGGGATTTCTGATATAACAGTGATTCACACCTACCTACCTACTAACCTACCCACCTACCTACCCACCTACATATCTATAAATATTTACTTCTTTGTTTGTTTGTTCATATTTTTGTACTAAAGTCCTGATTTTCACCTTAAGAGCCCCAAATTTTTATTCCACGGGGCACTGTGATCTGAGCATCCTCCCTGAAGCTGTTTCTTTTGCTTCAAGTGACCTTTACTTCATTCTGCATCGGAGTCCAAAGTCTCTGCTCTGAGGATAAGATTTGCAAACCTTAAAATTTCTTAGACTTATGAATGTTGGAAATTTCCCCATTGGGAAATTTCATACTTGAAAAAAATTTCCTACTGATAGTAAGAACTCTATTGGAATATGAAACTCCTTGGCATGGGAGGATCCTTCTCCTCCCTACTTAAGACTACTTTAGGACAGAAACCTTTTGCTAAACAATGGAAAGGGCTTTGACCTATGCTTAAGCATAGAACAGGAAGTTCTTTGAGTCATGATTGATTTTAGAACTGATACAATAGAGATACTTGGAATGACAGAACCAGGTCTTGGAAACTACAATCTCCACCCTACTCAGAGTAACAGGATTTAGGAAGGGCTGTAGCAAAGATCAAGATTTAATTATTTGAGAATATGACCTTCAACAGACATGAGCAAAGGGGGCAGACCTCTGGGTGGTCCTGGGTTAAGCTAGAGCCACCATTGGCAAAGGGGAGAGATGGACAGTGATTGATAGATGGGAGAACTGAGGGGAGGGAACTGAGATTGTTGGCTTAAAGATAGAGGGGTCTGAGGACGGAAGAGAGTGGATGCTCTGAAGGAGGTCTGAGAGGAGAGAGGTCTTGGAGGGAGAGTTCCTGGAGAGGTTTTGAAGGAGGCTGTGGAAGGTGAACTGAGGAGGAGTTAGGAGGAGAATTCTCTGGAAACATTTCTTGAAAGGAGGCTCTCTTGAAGGTGGAGCCTGAGATTGGCATGAGAAGCCTTACCTAGAGAGATCTTGGGTGAGTGATAAAACCAACTGACTGATTTATCTCTTAGGACTGAGGTCTAGGCCTTATTGACTTGAGGCCCTTCGTTCTTATTCCTTTCTTACTTTCTCTCTTTTTCTATTGATTAATCAGTGTATTATAAATTAAATTTCTCTATAAAACCCAGTTGGCTTGGGCATATTCATAAATTGGGAATATATTCCCTGGTGACCATCTTATATTTATATAAACCCAAGACACAGTAGAAAACATATTTCAGCGGGCATAATTGATATATATATATTTCCCTTGCTCCCAAACATTTTAATTATCACAGTTTATGGCTCCCACTCTCTTATCTACAACTATTTAATGCTCAAAACTATTATAAATCTAACAGATTGAAGCCTCAGGGGAATGGCTTTTTTTTTTTAAATCTATGCCTGAGCATGAAGTCTCTCTGGACATCTGACTTAATCAAGATCCTAGGATCCTTTTTTTGCCCAGACAAGTAAGTTCTCCTTCCCATTGCATTAAGATCCTTTCTTTCCTGTAGGAACCTTTCTTTTGAAGGTGATAAATTTGATGCCATTGATTATGATGCCTCTTCACTCTCAGGCCTTTCCCCTTTGACTTGCAGTTAAGTTGGAGGACTCCAATCCTTTGGAGATCAGGCTTTGCTGTGTCCATTTTTTTCCCTTTTACCAAGCATGAAAATAACTACATGCATTTGAGTTACAACATTGAGTTACAACAAAGCTTCCCTAACAGTATATGTATTTGAGTCACATAGCAGAAATGAAAAATAAGTTATGGGTGTATCTTCCAAGAAATTCACCACCCCAGGTATACTCAATGTTCTGGAGTCTTTCCTTAATCTCTCTTGATATTTGAAGCACTCTTTGTCCACCTTTTATCTCCACGTGAGGAGTTCATCTTCTTTTCCTATCATATGTACATTTCTTTGATGTCATCTTTTATCGTCACTCTTTCTGAAATCTCTGATTGTTTATATGCTGTGGTCTTCTCAGATCCTTCATGTGTATCTCCATAACCTTCTGTGTGATATTCATTTTTATTCCTTTGGAGAAAGACATCTTTAAGCAGAAACTGGACAATCCTTTGTGGTTATTATTATTATTATTATTATTTTCTTCCCTAAATTGGACTAGGTGGGCTTTGATGTCCCTTTCGATATGTCAGATTTTGTGATTTTCTATAATTCCATTTTATTCTTTCTGAATGCCATACAATAGTACTTATAGAATGTAGGTATTTTAAAAAATGGCCTTTTTGTTTAACCATATGAAGCTTGGAGTCATTAAGAGCATTTTGCATTTTCTTGAAGGCAACTTAATTCTATTCCTATTTAACTCTGGGCCTAGAGACCTCGAAGCTGAAATATATCTCATTTATTATTATTATTATTGCTGTCCCTTTACTGACTGGTAAAAAGCCTCTATCAAGGCTAATCAGAGATGCACTATATAGCTCTCCTATACCTCAAAGGACACAAAAGAAAAGTAATCAATATCAACTCTCACCTTGTCCCAGAGTTGTAATTTTATGGACAGAAATCCTAAAGCTACATAACTTACATAAAAGTATTAATGAAAAAGAATCTGACAGTATCATGAACTATAGCATTGCCATTTCTGAACCAGCTCTTAATTCATTACTCCTAACACTGAAATATTACTCACTGCATTCTGCTTTTCCTGGTAGAATTACAGTGGCCTTTGTAAATCAGCTGTTAGAAGACTGCTAAATCTTGTATTTTATACACTGAATTTAATTGCCCACCTAAAGGAATAAATCACTGAGGTTCTTCAGTCTGTTTTTATGTATTTCCCAGCTTTTGTTATCCTGGTAATCAATATCAGGGTAATCAGCTCTAGAGTGAGGGATAATTTTGACATTAGGAAGCAGGAAGTCTATTTTATATCGACCTTTCTGGTTTATCAAAGTGCTTTTATTCATGATGTTTGTGTTTTCTGTCTTGAATCTTGTACAAGATTTGTGACCTGGTTTCAGATTTTGAATCTATCAATTAATCAATCATCTAATCAACCAACAAGCATTGATTAAGTACCTGCAAGGTTCCATGCATCATTCTAGGCCAGGGATGGTGAAACTTTTAGAAACCACATGCTGTGCCCCCCTCGCCCCTCCTAGAACCCATGCTGAAAGCTCCACACACCCCTCCTCCCTTACCCCAGATAGAGAAGGAAGTGCTCCCCTTGGACTATTGAGTAGAGGGGTGGGTAAAGTGAAAAAAATCTCCTCAATGCAGTGGAGATGGGGAAGGGAGAAGTACTCCCCAAGTTCCTCTGCCTTTGTAGTAATGAAGTTTGGTGGGCAATGGCTTGCATGCTCTTAGGGGAAAAAATAGAGAAATAGGATGAAGTAAGTATAAGAGAGAGAGTATTGTAAGAGGAGAGCCAGTTGCATGTTAGGAACCAAGTGACAATGGATTCTGGAACACAGAGAGAGATTAAGAGGAAACACCAATGGTAACTCAGGTCTCTTGAGCAAATTGGAGGTTTTAACTTCCAGTCTCCTGGAGCTGAGGAAAATCAAGATATATTTTCTCTCTCTGTTCCTGCTTGAAGAAGACCTACTTTAAAGTAAACTTAAAGTGTTCCTGTATGCTGTGAAGTTCTGTCTGCTAAGAAGATTATACTGAAAGAGATTTGTGAACATTTAGCCTGTCTCTAACCATGAGTATTAGTGAGGACCTGACCCAACTCAGACCAGGCCCAGCTAGGCTGAACTCAACCATTGATAGTTCAATCCTTCTATATCTTGAATACCTGTTTCATCCTATAAACCAACCTGGGAGGATCAATTGGACAGGTGTAGATAGAGAGGTTTGGGGAATCTTAGTCAGAGTTAGGTCAGGGCCTAGGGTGCATCAAGCAAACAGAAGAAACTCCCATCAGGGAGTATAGAAGGGGGGAAGCTAGTGAGAATTTCATTAGAGTTAGGCAATACTCTTCCTTAATCCTCCCTTCATAGTTCTTTGTTGTTTCAAAATAAATCTCCATTCCCTGTTTTTAACAACCTGCCTTGGAGACTAAAAGTGCACTGGTCCCAGAGAAGGAGGCTCTAAGGCCTACTTTACTGAGGGGTACTGAGGGGTGAAATAAATCTCAGTATCTCAACATCCCACCACCATCATTATTATTACTATCCTTATTTCAGTGCCCACAGAGAAGACTCTTTGTGCCATTTTTGGCACTCATGCCATAGGTTCACCATCATGGTTCTAGGCAGTGAAGAATCAAAAACAAAAAAAAAAGAAACATTTCCCACTCTGTGGAAGCTTACTTTCCTTCTTAGTTTCTTATACATTCCTTTTGGTTCTTTCTTTTTCTGGGACTATTAGACATTTATATCTCCTTTGCTTGTTGTGTGGATTCTTGGGCCTGCCTCAGGCATCAGGTTCTGATAATAAGTTATTGATATTTTCCCTAGCTAACACATAGTAGAGATATTATTAATGATGACAATAATGATGGTGATGATGGCTACTATTTTTATTGTGCTCCAAGGACTACAGAGCACTGAACAAATATTATTTCATTCTATTCTCACAATGTCAGGAGGAAGATGATTTTACTATCCTCATTTTTATAGAGGAAGAAAAAAAAATTATGACTTGTATCTATGGTAGAATTTGAACTTGAGTCTTTTTGACTCCAAATCCAACACTCCCTTCATTCTGTCACTACTGTAAAAATTAAAATTAGTGTGTAATAAGAAAAAATGTTACATTTTAGGAGGTTTATTAATGATCATTAGAAATAAAGGAATAAAGAGGATACAAAATGAAGACCATGTGCCCATGGCTGATTAGCCCATTTAAAATCCCCATGCTTAGCTTACCATCACCATCATGCTGGCTGCAAACCCAAGAAAGAGGCCCAAGAGGACTGCCTACTTGCTAATATCCTCTGTCTACAGGAAGTATGTAATGACAGGAAGTCCGGGGAAATGTAGTTCTTTTTTAGGGTAACAGATGTTCAATTATACATTCTTCCCTGAGATCCATGGAAGACTAGCCTCTCCAATGGATCTTATAAACATAACCAACTTTGAAATTACAATAATTTGGGGATAAAAGGAAAATGGGAAAAAAAACCCTAATGATTTCTAGTCACATTGACAAAAAGCCAGTTAGGGGGTAGTCCCTTTAGGTATAAGAGTATACATAAAAAAACAAATGCATTCAACCCCACACAGTTCAAATCACCACATCCCAAAGTTCACTCTGGATCATCTGGTGCAGTGTGTGGTCTGTGTAGGCATTTTAATGGTGCCTTCTCCAAACAGTTCACTTTCTGGATTCTGAAAAGTAGCATGTTTCTTATCCTCAAATTACTCTCAAAAAGAATTTAAACTTTGCATTTTAGAATAATTATACATTTCCCCCAAAGAGGGTGTTGAAAATCACTTAGGGATGCTTGACTGAGTTATGAGGTATATGAATCAATTGGCAAGATAAATAAAAAACATAAAAAATCCAAATAAAAGAGAAAATAATTTGTGGATGAAATATAGACTATCAAAGTCTTATGTGTAAAATTTCTAAGTAAAAGAAAAATAAATTTATAACAGGTCCTTGAATCAGGGCCCAACTAAAGTAATTTCTATCCCACAAGTCTGTATTACTATATTTCACTTACCCATTTGCAGCCAAGATTACAGAAAGTTGTCATACTATAAGAAAGAAAAGGGACTAGATTATAGGAGCAAATGGGAGCCAGGATGGAGCCAGAATAATCGATGTCATGTATTTTATATAGAGTGTGTGGTACAAGGAAGACCTTCATTTAACACATGTTAAATAGTCACAACCTCAGGTCTCATACATTATTAAGTCCTTGCACTCTTTGCACAGAATGGCATCAATCCATGTAGTATTGATTTGGTCTCTTTGACCTTGTGCTCTATTTACACTTGTGATAGAGACTTGAAGAGAGAGAGGTTTTGCAGGACAAGCCAAGATGCAAGAACCAAGGCTGGGGACCTGTCTGTAAATCAAGGAGAAGGTTCCAAATGGAATGTTCCCAGGAGGAGAGGAAGTTGATGCTGGCTGAAGGACCTTTGGGGGGCTGGCTTGGCTTTGGGCTCTGACCAAAGGAGGAACTGATTTTTTGGCTCTGGGAGTTGTAGCTGACCAGGGGAGAAACTGGAACTTCTGACTCTGTCTCTCTCTCTTTGAGATTTTACTGACCAAGAGTTGGAGGAAAGCCAGGCTGAAGGAGAGACTTTTCTTGGTGGTTGGCTGAAGGAGAGAAGCCCTGAACTAATCTTGCTAGCTTTGACCCAGGCTGAAGGACCCTTGAGGTGGGGCTTCTGAAATTAGGCTGAGAGACCTTGATGGCTTTGTGAAGATGACGAAAGAAGATTTTAAACAGTTGTCCTCCATCCATCTCTCTAACTGTCCCTCTGTCACAGTTGTGACTGGACTACTTTCCCAAACCATAAAATTCTCCCTCATTAGAGATTAGGGAAACCCTCATCCCTCTTTTCTCAGTTTCCCATCCTGTTTGTTTCCAATAAACCTCCTTACATGAGAAAGAGAACAAGAGCAGTTTCTCTAAACCTCACAGTCACCTTTAAGTTACATAGAAAGGATACTGACTGACAAGGGGGAGGGGAAGGGAGGCAGATGGGAAAGGGAAGGGAGGAGGAGGTTAGAAAATAGATTGATTCATTAGCCTCACATAGGGATCAGTAGGCATACCCCAGAGCATTCCCCTGTGGCAACATCTCTCTCTATCTCTGTAGCAAGTGTCCCATACTAGCAGATCTCTCTAGTCTCAAGCCAGAGTATATCAGTCATTGCAACAAGAAATAGTTTCTACACACATTATCAATTTTAATACACACTATGCAAGTAGCTTTGTGCTCCTTTGGCATTGTGCAGTGGCTTTATTTGTATTCCCTTCTCTTGGAATCAGACAGAATTAAGCAAAGTCCCATAATTTTTTTTAAACAATCAATGGCATTATTTTGGGGTATGCATTGACATGAGGGTAAATGTATTTTAAACTTAGATTATTGCAAAATCTAAAAAGTTAAAGAAAAATCTCAATACTGTTGACATGTGCTTCGAATACAAAAGGGAAAGAAAAATAAAACTGAAATATTATATTGTACATGCAAGCAAAAAAGAATAACAATAGAGTATTAAAAATAAAAAAATATATAGCTTATAATCATTGACACACTATGTCAGCTAAGGAAAAGTAGAATACAAAGGTTTCTCACCCCCAAATGAGATCCATTTCCTTTTCAAACTTGGCCATGATCCACTGTTTACAAAATAACAGTTTTTTATAAAGAAAAATAGTACAATAGGTAATGCACATTCAAGAAGTATCAAAATCCCCAAATTTATAATAGCCCATTTAATGACAATAGCAAAAATATCCATTATCATATTTTACATGAGTCTGCTATATGACATTTAAAACTAATGGATTCTTGTCATAGGTTTTTAAGGTTTAGTAAATCTTTCAACCTTGGTTGAGATATTTTTAAACAAAGTAAAATTTATTTGGGTCTAGAATATTACTAAGAAATCTAGATTATACTGGTGGAAGTAAATTAAAATGAAGAGTTACAAATGAGAGATGCTCCCTCTTGGAAGCCATCCAGGGGTACCATGCCCTGGAATCAACTTCCGAGCTCCTTTGGTATGAAACTATTATTTACCATCCATTCACATTTTTACAAATGGGGGAGGTTGGGATTATAAATGTACTTCACTTCAGCTACTAAAATGGACCCTTAACCTCTTGTTACAAATAACTCAGAGGCAGACAAAATGATTAGTCAGAGTTGTTGAAAATAAAATCTAAAATTCATGTCTAAAGAACCCTTAAAATCAATTTGAGATATTTAGCTCATTAAATTCTCTAAAAGTTGTTAACTAGGTTGATGGAGTCTATAATCATCTATATGACAATTTAACAAAGCCAAAATAGAAGAAAAGGCTGGTTATGGGCTTTTACAATATTTTGTTAAGTAGTTATAGAGGAAAAGTAACATAATATATCTAATAGTTAAAACACAGTAGATTAAAACTGATTCAGTGTAGCAGGATAGTATTGAATATATTAATATATGAACTTAAAACAACAAAATTAAATCTTAAAGCAGACAATCAGCAAAATACAATAAAATACAGAGACTTTTATAATACAATGGAGCCTGAAAAGGCTTAACCTTTTCACGTCTAGTCTCTTTAAAGTTCATTTCTCTATCCATTTAGATTCCTTTTGTCAGAACTGTGGGATTTCCCATAGCAAGGGAGAACATGAATTTGAGTAATCTCAAACTGGATGAATCTTAGACACAAGACAGACCCAAATGGCAAAGGGTTGTAGGGAGATGAATTTTTCCCCTGAATCTCAGGCAAGATAAGTGAAAGGATCAGTGCATTCATGAATGGTAGAAGCTGTTTGAAATGGACAAGGTATTGCTCTTTCATAGAGTATGCCATGCTTGTAATTTACTTTCTGTTTGGAAAAGTGATTTCCCTCTTCCCTTTCCCCCTGAGGTAAAATGAGGTAAAATCCCCAACCAGGTGGAAAGGAAGTTAGGAGGCTACTTGTTGCCTAAGGAAATACACCCCAGTTTTTGCCAGTTACTACCTGGAGAGTGGTTCCAAGTTTGTGAGTTTTGAAGATACAGTGGCACTTACCAGGGTGGAAAGGAAACAAGACTGACAGTTCAACCCAATTATACAAAGCTTGTTGGATCAGAAAATTTTAATCCCCAAAATTTCAGAATATAGAAATCACCAAGAAAGAGTCAGTGCAAGACACGAATCACACAGTATCACTATATTCAATAATGTTTGATTGAGAAAATGAAGAAGGCCAAGAACCTTATGAATATATGAAACTTTATAATCAAGATCCCGGGCTATAGCCAAATAACAAAATGCCTTAGAGACTTAACCAAAAACACAGTCACAGAACCTTTGAAACTAATGAAAGAGCACCTCCAAGCCTTGGCACAGCTCAAAGAAGCAATCATAACAGCTCTAGCCTTATGTATTCTAGACTACAACAAAGAATTCCATCTCTTTGTACATGAAGCAAGAGGCATAGCTTCTGGAGTGTTTGTCTAAACTTTAGGACCCATTTGAGGTCTGTGGCATATTATAGTACACAGCTGGATATAATTGAGAAAGGAATGATTCCCTGTTTGAGAGCAATCACAGCCACAGTAACCATGATTCAAAAGTCCTCTGATTTGGTATTAGGATCAAAACTTAATGTCTACTCTTCACACCAACTAGTATTCATATTGAAGAAATGTCATTTACAAGCTTGCCCACAGCAAAGACTTTCTCAATATGAAATTGGGTTGCTAAGCAATGAAAACATAACTTTAAAACGTTGCCAACCATTGAATCCGGTATCCTTGATTCCATATCTGCCATTGGAAGGGGAACCCATACATAATTTCCAAGAAACAATATCATTAGTAGAGAAACCAAGAAATGATTTAAAAGATACACCCCTGGAACAACCTGACATTGAAATGTATACCGATGGTTCGAGCATGATAGTTAATGGAGAAAGGTATACTGGATGGCAGTAGTAATACAAACAGAGACATTATTGTAAGTGTCCTTACAGAAGCATGTGAGCATTCAAGGGGAAGAGCTAGTTGCTTTATTAAATGCTTTGCAAATCGGTAGAGATAAACATGTCAATATTTACACAGATTCCCAGTACGCATTTTCAGTAATTCACACCATATTTTAAACCAGCCCAGAGGAAAAGCATCAAGAAAAGCTGCTAGAGAGAGGAAACAAAGGAAAAAAAGATGAAATGGACAGCTAAGACTTTGAACTTTGTAAATTTGTTTATATAAGAAGAGGACAGATCGAAAATGAGACTTTTATGTAAGACTGAGTGTGTTTAAATAATAAAACAAAAGTAATTTCACATATTAGGGAAATAGCATGCATCACTACATAACATGGAAGAAAGAAGAGATCCATCAGTCAACATGAGAAGTGGAAATCTGAAGAAACTTGATAAGTATTAAATCAACACAACACTATTAGACACAAAACACAAAATCAGAAACTAACATATTGGGAGACCTTGTTTATATAAACAAGTGTCTGAAATTGTATTTATGTAAAATGTAAATATGTATATAGTTAGTTCCATAAGGTCTTAGGCAAATAGAAAGATCAATAGATATTTCTATTTGACTGATATCATGATGTGGAATAATGTATATTGTTGTATTATATGTAAATAATTCTATAAATAATGTATTCTTTTTAGTTAACTTAGAGTAAGTAGTATTATCACTAAGATTCAAATTTCTTGTAATAGTTTTATTCAACATTTATTGTACTGAATTTATTGTAAAACCCAAAACTACCTTTACCCAAACTTTCCTGCAAAGAATCCTTAGAGTAGATTTAGTAAATTGGTAACTATAATATAAATAAGTGACCTTGGGAAGGTCACAACAAAAAAAAGGGGTTGATTGTGGAAAGGAAACAAGACTGACAGTTTGTGGGGGAAGGGACAACAGGGAGTGGCAGTTGGGTCTTGTGACTAGCACTTCCTTCTTGCCAGGCTTTAATTGCTTCTTGGTGTTGGAGGAGGAAGGAGCTCATTCAGCCCAGTCTGGAGTGGCATGCTGCTTCTTGGTTCAGCCCGAAGATTCAGGCTCAATCACTTCTGAAGGTCATAACTGTTCTTGTTTGCTTTCTGTCTACTGCTAAGATTCTGAAATTGACAGAACTGGCACAGAAGACAGGAGTGGGAGAAATCCTCTGCCAGTCTGTGGGGCCTGGCCTCAGCTCTAAAAGCTGAGGAAGACTCCAACCTTATTTAGGGACCTCTCTTGCCCCGCCTTCCTGATATCTCTCCAATCCCTATGGGTTATTAAACTTTATATTATTTGAATTCGCAGTCAGATAAGTGGACTATATTTTGGGGGCATAAAGGGAGCTGAACATCAGTTCAGTCATTCAATGACAAACAGTCCTAATCAGACCCCTGCAGCTTCCTCTCAGCAGGGGGCATCTCTCTCCTTTGCCTCACCGAGCAATATTCCCTCTCTCCCCTTAAACTCCTCCATACCCTACTATAGGCCTCCCATTATCTCTCATTTTTCCAATCGCCCATATCCTTTCCCAATAAATATCATACCAGTAGGAATGAAGTTGGGGTCCAGGCCAAAGACAGAGCAGGAGCAGGGCTAGGAGAAAGCACGATAGGCAGCAGCAACCAAAAGCAACAGCAAAGAATGAGGAACGATGGATGAGAGAATTGGCTTATCTTTTCTCAGCCAAGAGTAGCAGGCTAAGTTCCTCAAACTAGTAGTAGCCAGTAGGGAGGGTAACCGGCAAAAAATATGGAAAGAAAAAAAAAACAACAAACAAACCATCAGGAGCAGGGCAGTAGCTCAGATAGAGAGTTTGGAGTTCAAGATGGGGATAGGGTGGGGGTGGAGTGGCAAAAAGCCTTGACAGGAGAAATGTGACTTGAACAAATTTTTATCTAGGCTATCTTTAAAAAAATTGAGAGTTTTTTTTTTCTCATCCCTTTTGGTTGCCATCTCTGTAAAAATGAAAATTAAATTTTAATAATAAACCTATTATATTTTAGTAGGTTTATTAATGATAATTAGAAATCAAGGAATAAAGAGGATACAAAATAAAGACCACGTACCCATGGCTGATTAGCCCACTTAAAATCCCCATGCTTAGCTTACCATCGCCACCATGCTGGTTGAAAGTCCAAGAAAGAGGCCCAAGAGGCCCATTTGCTAATATCCTCTGTCTACAGGGAGTATGTAATGGCAGGCAGTCAGTGGGCTCCTGGTAAATGTAGTTCTTTTATTTAGAGTAACTGATTTTCAATTATATACTACTATGCTGGCAATTTCAATCCATAAGGATTTTCAATTCCTCCCCAATGTTTAAAAAATGTTACTTATTTCTGATGCCCACGTTAGTTTTCCTTATTAGTCCTTGTAGCTTGAGAGTGCTTATACTTGCAATATGTTAGCTTATATTCCTTTTGCTTTTAAAATGTTCCAAAGCAGTTTTCACATGTAGGCTTTTTGTTTTCCCAACTAGACCATAAGATCCATGATGTCAGTGCTTGTGACTATTATTTCTTTTGAATTCCTTTGTTCTTCATCTCCCATGCTGAAGAGAGTGTTTAGGACACAGCAGAAACTCCATAAATGCTATTAACTGGTAGCATTAACATTCTTCACTTTATACTCTAAAGCTATTAGACTAAGGTTTATTTCCACCTAAGTATTTACTCTTTTCTTTAAAAAAAAATGTAATTTATATAACCAGAGTAGAAGAAAATAGAATGATACAAATAACTGAATGCTATTGGATCAACTACAGAGCTTAGTTTCACAGTATGGGATTTTTGTTTTGATAGCAATAATATGATTTATTGTTTTGTAGGTAAATATAATATGCATTTCTTCATAAAACTGTTTATAGTTATTAGTCACATCTGGCTGTGCAAAGAGAATATATTGCATTGATGTAAATTATGATTTAAAAGGAGAGCATACTCCATGAGTTCTTTACATCACCCCTAGTATATTCAGAGCTGACTCCATACAGCTGATTATTATTAGTAACATACAAATATGTTTTATCATTTCAGGAGACAATTCAAAAGGATGTAGTGAATTTATATTTTATTTCCAGAATTTGATTTTAGTATTAGGAAACCTCAAATTATGCTTCATATGATCCCTAATCATCAGGGAAACAGGTAAAAGAATAGTTATGCATTTTTTCCAATACAAAAGAATTATTTAGTGTTTTAAAAAACCCATGAACAGAATAGAATGCTCATTTATTTCTCCTCATTGCTCCAACAAATGTGTGTACTTTTATATAAAAATTCATAATCATTCCATATTTATTTCCTCCCAAATGTCTCTTGGAAAGCACAATTATAATTCAGTTCTTAATTGATATTTCTGCTAGGTGAGAATTAAGTAAGAAGAAAAATCATTTGCCTTGGTATCCCAAATAGACAAAACATGTCAAAGTGACCCAGAGCATCGGATGCCTTTACTTCTGCCCAAGCTGAGTTCTGTAACTGAGTATCGATACTATCCTATTTTCTTTGAGAGAATTGACAAAACCTAATAATGATATCCTATTTTTAAAAATCAGCATTTGGAAATACTGGTTTATAAAGTAAACATTTAAGAAAGAAAGAATTGGAGAGGGAGATTTAGCTCAATTTAGGGATGAAGAGCATTATGAACAACATTTTCCCATTATTACCACTCTCCTTTATTCCATACTTTCTACCAGTTTCAGCTTAGGTGAATTTTGGCGAGAAATTTCATAGCAGCAGAGCATCTGTTGTGTTTTATAATAATCCTTCCCCTTTGTTCCCAAGCCTTTTATAGTTTTCTGCTTCTGTATTCAGGGAGGAATTAAGATTACCTGGGAAATAAGGCAATAGAGATAACTTGGGAGGCGTCAAAAGAATGGTAGCCATCGTAGTCCCACCCTTACTTGGGGCAAATCATTTTTTCTTTGGTTTTGAGTATTGCTGATATTGTGGCATATTGATAGGGAAATCTTATAATTTCATACTTATTTCAGTCATTTAGTTGTCTCAGAATTCTAGATGTCTTACAATCAATTAGTCATCCAGTGGAATTATGGCAGGGACTGCTTTTGTTTTGTCTTTGTATGCCAAGCACCTAGAAAAGTACTTTGAATAAAGTAATAATAATAATATCTATCTATCTATCTATCTATCTATCTATCTATCTATCTATCTATCTATCTATCTATCTATCTGTCTGTCTGTCTGTCTGTCTGTCTGTCTATCTATCTATCTATCTATCTATCTATCTATCTATCTATCTATCTATCTATCTATCTGTCTGTTTGTCTATCTATCTATCTATCTATCTATCTATCTATCTATCTATCTATCTATCTATCTAGTTGCACTGAATTAAATGGAATTGAATATATGCTCATATAGGCCAGGATTGTTTCACTTTCCTGCCTTTGTCTCTGATGCCTAGCACAATGCTTGACAAAATAGTAGGTAGATGTCTACTAAATTCTTATTGATTAATTGATGGAATGAACTGAATAATTCAATTAAACCCTAATCACATTTGAAGAGGCATATTCTAGTATTGCTGAGATAACCAATAAAAATGAGTTCAGAAGTATTATCACACTCATATAGCACTTTTACATATCCCATTGGATTTTCCCTGTGCAATAGGCACTCTTATTATACCCATTTTATAGATGAGGGAAGAAGTTTCAACATGTTTAAGTGACTTTCCCAGAAGTCATACTAGTAAATGTCTGATAGATAATTTGAACCTAGATATTTCTGACTTTTACTCTGGGATTCTACCTACTATGCAATTCTACCTCAATGTTTATTGCTTTCTTATAATTCTAAGGATAACATAACCTGGACATAAAATCAATCCACTCAACAGAATATTTTGACTCTGCTATTCACCTCAAAATATATACCTCTAAATTAAAATAGAATTTCATCCTTCTAAGCCATTGTTGCAAATACATTTTTGCTCTCTGATGCCATTGTATTTAAGAAATGTAAACCATTGGAAAGAACTTGGAAACAAACAAGGATCAATGGAATTAAAGGCAGCACATTAAAAAAAAAAGCAAAAGTTCTTAAGACCCAAACTGGTCAGAATGAATATGAGTCATTATATATTTTTCCCAGGAAAGGTAGAAAACTTTATCCTTAAGGCCTTTTAGAATTAAAATTACCCACATCAAACCCTTTAATTAGTCTAATAATAGAATATTTATCATTTAGCCCACAAATTTGTCAGGAATCCTATGGAACTTCTAAGACATTATACTGAATCACCAGCCCAGAGAAAAGTAAGTTGTTTTCTTTATTATATCTTATAAATAAACTTCTGAAAAAAAACCCTGAATATTCAAACATGGAATAAAAATGAAGTAGAATATTTGGTCCATGGTCCCAGTCTTATAAATGTAGACTTAGATGTTTGCCAAAGGAATGAAAATGGAAATGTAACTGAAACTATGAACCTCTGGAGAGAATGTATAGCTACTCTATCTATCTATCTATCTATCTATCTATCTATCTATCTATCTATCTATCTATCTATCTATCTATCTATCTCTGTGTCTATGTCTGTCTCTCCTCAAAATGAAATGGGCTATTGGCTAAATTCAGGTTTCTTTTTCTTTTTATAAGGGACACAATTCTTAGTCAATTAACTGCTGTGAATTTAAGATTTTATAGGAAGTTTAATTAATTAATACAACTTCTAATGGCCTTGCAAAGGCTTGTGTTCTCAAGCTATTAATTACATATATTTTTGCAAATTTCTACTCTTACCTAGATTTTTATTTCAGGGTTTCTGGCTTTCACAATGACTTGTTATGTAGAAAGTTAAAATGGAAAGGATGCATCTTGTTAAGTGTATTCAAAACTAGTTCTTTACCTAAACATTAACAGTGTCTGGAATCCCACTGTATTGTTTTGTACCTTTTGTTCTGTCTAAGTATACTAACTTTTTGAACTAATGGTGGTTGTTATGTCATTTCAGTCATTTCTGACTATCCTTGACTCCGTTTTGAGTTTTTTTCTTAGAAAAGATAAACTGTAGTGATTTGCCATTTCATTTTCCAGTTTATTTTTCTGATAAGGAAACTGAGGCAAGTGGATTTAAATGACTTACTCATGATTATACAGATAGAATGTATCTGATACTGGATTTGAATTCAGGTCTTCCTGACTTGTGGTACAGTATTTTATTCACTCTATAATTTGACTGCCCTTAAGGAGGACATTACCTTCTGCCCAACTCCAAGTTTGAAGCTTTTTGCAAAACAGAGTAGAAAAGTACTTAATGCTTTTACTTCCAAATTAAAAAGGCATTGCAAGAAAATATTTATTTTGGATTTGTGTATGATCCTTTGTAGATCAAAGCATACCGCTTCCCACTTTATTTCCTTCGTGAGTTTTTACTGTATGTGTTGTATGTCTCCCTTGTCATGGCATGATGAATATTGAAATATATATTGCATGAAAACAGTGGCATAACCTATAACAGACCACTTAACCATTTTAGGAGGCGGAGAGAGGGAGGGAAATAATATGAATTGCAAAACGTCAGGAAACAATTGGAAAAAATTGTTTCTACATATAACTGAAAAAAATAAAAAAGTAATCCTGCATACTTCAAGTTGAGTGTAATGTCTTCAAAGCCAAAGAATTGATCTTTTCTTTGTTTATTCTATTAATTCACAAATATGGTTTGATAGGTCACCAAGCAGGACAATGCACTCCAGTGCTTTTCTCTATTCAAGATAAATCACTGGATGGAAAAAATTCAAGACACTATCTAGATTTTCTAAACATCTGAATATTTCGCATGTTGTCAACAAATTTGTAAAGCAGGAACTAAAGGAGGTGAATGAATCTGGGAGCACAGGTTAAAAGGAAGCCCAGGTTGAGGGGGAGGCAAAAGAGAAGTAGGAGGTGGATACAGCAGGAGGGTAGGGGTGGAAGTGGTAGGCTAAAATTTGGAATTTATGCCAAGCTGGAAATCATGAGACAGGGAAACAGTTTGGAGGAAGGATTTGTACAAATGCTCATATAGGATTCATTAACATCAGGTACCACAGCATAGATCCTCTGAGCAAAACAATGTGTTTAAATCAGGATAAAGTTATGTGCTTTGCTTGTACTCTTAAACATACCTTCAGAGTAGTAAGATAATTTGAGATACTTGCCCATCAGATATACAGCAGACAGAACCTGTGAAAGAGTTCAACAAAATATAGCACTTAGTAGAAACATGATATGATAGAATAAAGAGGAGAGGAATGTATTAAGCATTGCTAGAGTACACAAGATTATTGGGGGGAATAATAGATACAGTGCCATCTTCACCAGTTGTCTTCCTGTCAGACATCATATGGAGAAAGAAACATGGCCTTGTATAGAGCTGAATGATTTCATTTCATAATTAGCAATTTCTGCTTCTGGATCAAGTGATGGAGCAGAAAAGAGTTTTTGTTCTGACTCACTTGGGACCCTTTTTAAGGTAGAGCAAGTGCCTCAGGAAGAGATTATCAGAGTGACAATGTGGTCAAAGGAAGTTTCTCAAGGAGTGCACTGCTAATGTGCAGGACCAGTCACTTATTCCTAATGATCTTTTAGGGACCATTTCTTCTTTGGAAATTTACAAAATTCACTGCCTAAACCTAATTCTGGCATCTAACTATTCAGATATCTCAAGGTATGATGGTCAATTGGTCAAAGTATCTACTAGCAATTGATAACTATCTTTATGACTCTTTAGAGATCCTAAATAATGTCATTCAGATACACTACCACAATGACAGCATAATGAAGAACAGTTGTATCTAACTCTTATTATAGTTTCTTTAACCACAGTGCCAATGGCTATTCTAGTTATCATTTTAGCATCTAAAAGGAAAGCACCTATGATGTGCTAGTAAATGTGCTAAGCACTTTACAAATCATATGTTATTTGATCTGCACACCAACCATGGAAAGTAAATATCATTATTATCCTACTTTTACAGTTGAGGAAACTGAGGACAGCAGAGTTTAAGTGTCCAGTGTCACACAGTTGTTAAGTGTCTAAATAAACAGGAGGACTTGGATATTGAATGACAAGCTTGGTAAAGGAGGCACCAAAAATACTGAGAATATAACACCTTAAAAACAAAATTGGCCAAATGATAAAAGAGGCATTAAATCCATTAAAAAGAAAAACTTTATAAGAAGTAGAATTGGCTAAATGGGAAAAAAGTATAAATATTCACTGAAGAAAAAATTCTTGGCTAAATGGAAGGTATAAGAGCTCACTGAAGAAAATAATTCCTTAAAAATTGGAATAGTCAAGTAGTAGCTAATGATTCCATAAGATACCAAGAAACAATAAAAGAAAATCAAAAGAATGTAAAAAAAAGTACAATAAAATGTGAAATATTTCACTGGACTGAAAAAATACCTGGAAAATAGATCAAAAGGAGATAATTTAAGAATTATCACCTCTGAAAGCCTCGAGCAAGAAAACCAAGTTTGATGTCATCATTCAAGAAATTATTGAGAAAAAGTGCCCTGATTTCCTAGAGGGTAAAATAGTAATGGAAATTTGTTTGGAATGGAAATCTATCACCTCTTCAACGAGATCCCCAAATAATTACTCCTTGGCATACTATAGTCAAATTCAAGAACTTCCAGGTTGAGAAAGAAATATTACAAACAGATATAAAGAAACAATTTGAATATGGAACCAGAGTTAGAATAATACAACATTTAGCAGATTATATGTTAAGCGATGAAAGGCTTGGAATATGATATTCTAGAGGGCAAAGGAGTTAGAACTGCAACTAATAACCTACCCAAGGGGCAGAAGAGAGACTGTGTCTAGAGTCTAAGAAAGAATCAGAGAAACAATCAATAATTTCATTAAACAGAATGACAACAATACATCATATCACAATTTCAGGGATATAGCCAAAGCAATAGTTAGGGGGAAATTTATATCTAAATGCTTACATAAATAAAATAGAGAAATAGCACAGCAATGAATTGAGAATACAACTAAATCAACTAGAAAGGGAACAAATTGAAATTAAATCAAAGGAGACATAAAAAAGTAAATGTAAAAAATCCATTAAACCAGTAAGTAAAACTTGAAGCTGGTTTTATGAAAAAAAAACCCAATAATATAGACAGATTATTGGTTAATATGATTAAAAAAGAGAATGCCAAATTAGCTTATCATACTTTTACAATAGACTTAGTTTACCTGATTGAATCTAGACAGTTTTCTATAGGCTGATAAATCAATATGTCAATATGTAACCATCTTACCCAGTTTCTCAGGGAATGCATACATTAGTGGTTTTTTGGAATGACATGCAGTTTCTACCAAGTATAGCAGGGAGGGGTTAGAAACTCAGGTGAAGTCATGGGGCTACATGTCTGGCTCTAGCTAGAAGATGGCTTTGATTTTACTGGGGTCCACTCTTACTACTGGGGGCTACAACCAAACATCTAAAGGACAGTAATTCTATATAAACTGTAAAAATAGGAAAAGAAGGAGTCCTTACAAATTCCTTTTAACATAGATTTGGTGTTGATACCTAAATTGGGAAGACTGAGAAAAGAAAAATGAAAATATAGATTAATTTCTCTAATGAATATTGATACAAAATTTTAAATAAGAACTATAAAAGAAATTACAGAAACATATTTCAAAGATCATATATACTATCATCACTAAGTTGATTTTATACTAGGAATGAAAGGCTGGATCAGTATTAGGAAATGTATCAGTATAATTGAACATTTCAATAACAAAACCAATAGAAGTCATGTGATTATCTCTATTGACACAGAAAAAACCTTTGACAAAAATATAATACTCATTCTTATTAGAACTCTGGAAAGTACAGGAATAAGTTGAACTTTCCTCAAATTGATAAGTAGAATCCAAACCATCAGCAAACATTAACTGTAATGGGGATAAATTAGAAACCTTTCCAATAAGATCAGGGGTGAACCAAGGATGCCCATTATCACCACTGTTGTTCAATATTGTGCTTGAAATGCTAGCTATATCAATTACAGAAGAAAAAGAAATGAAAGGAATTAAAATAGGCAATAAAGAAACACAATTATTGCTCTTGACACACAATATGATACTATGGAGCATTCTAGAGAATAAACTAAAAACTAGCTGAAATAATTACCAACAACTTCAGTGAAGTTGCAGATTCTAAAATAAACTCAGACAAATGAGTGTTTCTATATGTTACCAACAAATTTCTGCACAAGAAATAGAAAGAGAAATTCCATTTTAAACAATTGTGAGCAATATAAGATACTTCAGCATCTGCCTGCCAGACATATGCAGGCATCATGAATAAAATTACATTTAAAAAAAATTCAGAGCCACACAATTGGAGAAATATTAATTAATGCAGGGTAGGTTGAATCAATACAACAAAATTATTATTTTACATAAATTAATTTACTTATTCAGTGTCAAACCAATCAAATCATTAAAATTATTTTATAGAGCTATGAAAAGATAACAACAAAATTCATCTGGAAGAACAAAAGGTCAAGAATATCAAGAGCATTTATGAAAAAATGTGAAGAAAGTTTGGCCTTGGAGGATCCAGATCACAAACTGTATAATCATCAAAACAATATGGTACTTTATTAGAAACAGAGTAGTAAACCAGTGGAATAGATTATTTATACAATACATAGTAGTAAATGGCTATAGTAATCAGGGAAGTAGCTTGGCAGAAACGGAATATATACCAACATCTTATACTTAATACCAAGATAAGGTCAAAATGAGTATATGATTTAGACATAGAAGTTGATATTATAAGCATATGAGAGGAACATGAAATATTTTATCTGTCAGATTTAGGGAAAAGGGAAGATTTTATGACCACATGAGATAGAGAACATTCTGTTGAATAAATGGAAAGTTTTATTACAGTGAAAGGTTTTGCACAAAAAAATCCAATACAGCCAAGATATGAAGGAAATCAGGAAACTGGGAGCAAAATTTATACTAAATTTCTTTCACAGAGGCCTAGTTTCTCAAATATATATGTATACCAGAAGCTGATTAAAAAAAATACATTCACAAACTGAAAAGTATATGAACAGATACTTTTTAAAAAATTAAAAAAAAATTTTTATTTTTTGACTTTTTAAACATTATTTTATTTGGTTATTTACAAACATTATTCATTGGAAACTGATCATTATCTTTTCCTACCCCCACTCCCCTCCCACCACTTCTTCCATAGCTGGTGCACAATTCCACTGGGTTTCACATGTGTTCTTGGTTTGAACCCATTTCCATGTTGTTGGTATTTGCACTAGAGTGTTCATTTAGAGTCTCTCCTCAGTCATTTCCTCTCAGACCCTGTAGTCAAGCAGTTGCTTTTCCTCGGTGTTTTTACTCCCACAGTTTATCCTCTGCTTGTGGATAGTTTTTTTAGATCCCTGCAGATTGTTCAGAGACATTGCATTGTCCCTAGTAGAGGAGTCCTTCAATTGTACCACAACCTTCAATTGTACCACAGTATATCAATTTCTGTGTACAATGTTTTCCTGGTTCTGGTCCTTTCGCTCTGCATCACTTCCTGGAGGTTGTTCCAGTCTCCATGGAACTCCTCCACTTTATTATTCCTTTTAGCACAATAGTATTCCATCACCAACATATACCACAATTTGTTCAGCCATTCCCCAATTGAGGGGCATCCCCATATTTTCCAATTTTTGGCCACCACAAAGAGCGCAGCTATGAATATTCTTGTACAAGTCTTTTTACTTATTATCTCTTTGGGGTACAAACCCAGCAGTGCTATAGCTGTATCAAAGGGCAGACAGTCTTTTATCGCCCTTTGGCATAGTTCCAAATTGCCCTCCAGAATGGTTGGATCAATTCACAACTCCACCAGCAATGAATTAACGTCCTGACTTTGCCACATCCTCTCCAGCATTCATTACTTTCCTTTGCTGTCATGTTAGCCAAATTGCTAGGTGTGAGGTGGTACCTCAGAGTTGTTTTGATTTGCATTTCTCTGATTATAAGAGATGTAGAGCACTTTTTCATGTGCTTATTAATAGTTTTGATTTATTTAACTGAAAATTGCCTATTCATGTTCCTGGCCCATTTATCAATTGGAGAAATGGCTTGATTTTTTTGTACAATTGATTTCTCTCTTTGTAAATTTGAGTAATTAGACCTTTGTCAGAGGTTTTTGTTATGAAGATTGTTTCCCAATTTGTTACTTTCCTTCTAATTTTGCCTACATTGATTTTGTTTGTACAAAATCTTTTTAATTTGATGTAATCAAAATTATTTATTTTACATTTTGTGACTTTTTTTCTAAGTCTTACTTGGTTTTAAAATCTTTCCTTTCCCAAAGGTCTGACATTTATACTATTCTGTGTTCACATTTTTAATTTACTTATAGTTTCCTTCTTTATGTTCATGTCATTCACCCATTTTGAATTTATCTTGGTGTAGGGTGTGAGATCTAATCCTAATCTCTCCCACACTGCCTTCCAGTTTTCCCAGCAGTTTTTATTGAATAGTGGATTTTTGACCCAAAAGCTGGGATCTTTGGGTTTATCATATATTGTCTTGCTGAGGTCACTTGCCCCAAGTCTATTCCACTGATCCTCCTTTCTGTCTCTTAGCCAGTACCAAATTATTTTTATGACTGCTGCTTTGTAATATAGTTTGAGATCTGGGACTGCAAGGCCCCCTTCCTTTATATTTTTTTCCCATTATTTACCTGGATATCCTTGATCCTTTGTTATTCCAAATGAACTTTGTTATGTTTTTTTTCTAAATCAGTAAAGAATTTTTTTGGAAGTTCAATGGGTATGGCACTAAATAGATAAATAAGTTTGGGTAGGATGGTCATTTTTACTATATTGGCTCATCCTATCCATGAGCAGTTAATGTTTTTCCAATTGCTCAAGTCTAGTTTTAGTTGGGTGGAGAGTGTTTTGTAGTTGTGTTCATATAGTTCCTGTGTTTGTCTCAGGAGATAGATTCCTAGGTATTTTATTTTGTCTAAGGTGATTTTGAATGGGATTTCTCTTTCTAGTTTTTGCTGCTGAACTATGTTGGAGATGTATAGAAATGCTGATGACTTATGTGGGTTTATTTTGTATCCTGCAACTTTGCTAAAGTTGTTGATTATTTCAATTAGCTTTTTGGTTGAATCTCTAGGATTCTTTAAGTAGACCATCATGTCATCTGCAAAGAGCGATAGCTTAGTCTCCTCCTTGCCTATTTTGATGCCTTCAATTTCTTTTTCTTCTCTAATTGCTACTGCTAGTGTTTCTAGTACAATGTCAAATAGGAGAGGTGATAATGGGCATCCTTGTTTCACTCCTGATCTTATTGGGAATGCGTCTAGTTTGCCCCATTGCAGATGATATTAGCTGATGGTTTTAGATATATACTGTTTATTATTTTTAGGAATGACCCTTCTATTCCTATGCTTTCTAGTGTTTTTAATAGGAATGGGTGTTGTATTTTATCAAATGCTTTTTCTGCATCTATTGAGATAATCATGTGGTTCTTGTTGGTTTGCTTGTTGATATGGTCGATTATGTGGATGATTTTCCTAATATTGAACCAGCCCTACATCCCTGGTATTAATCCTACTTGATCATGGTGGATGATTCTTCTGATCACTTGCTGGAGTCTTTTTGCTAGTATTCTATTTAAGATTTTTGCATCTATATTCATTAGGGAGATTGGTCTATAATTTTTTTTTCTGTTTTTGATCTGCCTGGTTTTGGAATCAGTACCATGTTTGTGTCATAAAAGGAGTTTGGTAGAATTCCCTCTTTGCTTATTATGTCAAATAGTTTGTATAGTATTGGGATGAACTGTTCTCTGAATGTTTGATAGAATTCATTTGTGAATCCGTCGGGTCCTGGGGATTTTTTCTTAGGGAATTCTTTGATGGCCTGTTGGATTTCATTTTCTGATATGGGATTATTTAAGAATTCTATTTCTTCTTCTGTTAGCCTAGGCAGTTTGTATTTTTGCATATATTCATCCATATCTCCTAGATTGCTATATTTATTGCCATATAATTGGGCAAAATAATTTTTAATGATTACCTTGATTTCCTCTTCATTGGAGGTGATGTCCCCCTTTTCATCTTTGATGCTGTTAATTTGCTTTTCTTCTTTCCTTTTTTAAATTAGATTGACCAGTACTTTGTCTATTTTGTTTGTTTTTTCAAAGTACCAGCTTCTAGTCTTATTTATTAAATCAATAGTTCTATCACTTTCTATTTTATTAATTTCTCCCTTAACTTTTAGGATTTCTAGTTTGGTTTTCTGCTGGGGGTTTTTAATTTGATCACTTTCGAGTTTATTTTTTTGCATTTCCAATTGATTGATTTCTGCTCTCCCTAGTTTTGAATTTACCTCTGATTACTGCTTTGGCTGCATCCCAAAAGATTTGAAAGGATGTCTTGCCATTGTCATTTTCCTTGATGAAATTTTAATTGTTTCTGTGATTTCTTCTCTAAGTAAATGATTTTGTAGTATCATATTGTTTAATTTTGAATTAATTTTTGATTTGGTTTTCCACGTACCATTACTGATCATTATTTTTATTGCCTTGTGATCTGAAAAGGCTACATTTATTATTTCTGCTTTTCTGCATTTGTATGCCATGTTTCTGTGACCTAGTGTATGGTCAATCTTTGTGAATGTGCCATGTTGTGCTGAGAAGAAGGTGTATTCCTTTTTGTCCCTATTTATTTTTTCTCCATATGTCTATTAATTCTAATTTTTCTAAGATTTCATTCACTTCTTTTACCTCTTTGTTATTTCTTTTTTGATTTGATTTATCTAAATTTGATAATGGTTGGTTCAAATTTCCCACTAATATTGTTTTACTGTCCATTTCTTCCTTCAATTCTCCTAGTTTCTCCATTAGAAATTTGGGTGCTATATTATTTGGTGCATACGTGTTGATTAGTGATATTTCCTCATTATCTAAAGTCCCTTTTAACAAAATATAATTACCTTCCCTATCCCTTTTAATCAGGTCTGTTTTTGCTTTGGCTTTATCAGATATCATGATTGCCACTCCTGCCTTCTTTCTGTCAGTTGAGGCCCAGAAGGTCTTACTCCATCCTTTAATTCTGACCTTGTGGGTGTCTACCCGCCTCATGTGTGTTTCTTGAAGACAACATATGGTAGGGTTTTGGATTCTAATCCATTCTGCTATTCGTCTCCGTTTTATGGGTGAGTTCATCCCATTCACGTTCAAAGTTATGATTGTGATTTGTGAATTCTCTGGCATTTTGATATCCTTCCCTAATTCTAACCTTTTTTCTTTAGCTCTAACCTTTTAATCCAGTGATTTACTTTAAATCAGTCCCCCTTGTCCCCTCCCTTGATATGTTTCCTTTTCTAGCCCTTCCCTTTTTCCCCTCCCCATGCTCCCTCTCCTTCCCTCCCCTTTTGTTTTCCCTCTCCTCCTCCCCCCCTTGGTTTTCCCTTCTCCCTACCCTTGTTGGGTAAGATAGAATTCAAGATCCCAATGGATCTTAATGTTTTTTCCTCTCAGAGTTGATTTTCCTGAGAGTAAGGTTTAAGTATAAACTCTCTTCCTCTCCTTCTTATAGGAGTTTTCTTCCACTCCCCTTCCCGTGTGAATCTTTGTGTGAGAATGTTTATTCTATTTGATTTTTCTTTTCCCCCTATTTACACATTACATTTTCTATATATTAATATATATAGATTGATATCAATGTAGTCCTTATAGAGAGTTGAAGAAATGAAAAGATAACAATTTTCTCCTTTTCCCTTTCCATCATATTTACCTTTTCAGGTATTCCATGCTCTTTGTTTTTCGATACGAACTTTCCACAGAGCTCTGGTCTTTTCTTTGCAAAAAGTTGGAAATCTTCTATTTTGTTGAATGCCCATACTTTCCCTTGGAAGTATATAGTCAGTTTTGCTGGATAGCTGATTCTTGGTTGACAACCCAGCTCTCTTGCCTTTCTGAAAATCATGTTCCATGTCTTACGGTCATTCAGAGTGGAACTTGCAAGGTCTTGTGTGACCCTGATTGGCATTCCTTTATATCTAAATTGTCTTTTTCTGGCTTCTTGTAAGATTTTTTTCTTTTCTTGAAAGCTTTGGAATTTGGCAATTACCTTCCTCGGAGTTGTCTTTTGGGGATTTAGTTTAGAGGGTGTTCTGTGAGCTCTTTCAGTGGCTGTATTGCCCCCTTGTTCTAGAATCTCTTGGCAATTTTCTTTGATTATATCTTGTATTACAATGTTGAGTTTGCTGTTTATTTCTGTATTTTCTGGTAGTCCAATTATTCTTAAATTATCTCTTCTTCCTCTATTTTCCAAGTGTGTCACCTTGTAAGTGAGATATTTTATGTTCTCTTCTAATTTTTTGATCTTTTGGCTTTGTTTTATTGATTCTTGCTCTTTTACCTGCTCATTGTCTTCCAGTTGCCTAATCCTGACCTTTAAAGCCTGGTTTTCCATTTCAGTTTGGTCAAACATGCAAAAATACATGAAATTCTTTTGCATTAATTCCCACTTTTCCTGCGAGAGGGCTTCCATCTTTTTTATCATTTTCGATTCAAATTCTTCAAAAGTTTGTGGAGAGTTTCCATTTCCTTTGAATGGTTTCAGCACATTTGCTTGTGTTTCCTCTTCTATCTCCTCTGTATTTTGTATTTTTGCTCCATAAAATGTGTCCAAAGTTGCCCCCTTCTTGTTGTTCATGTTGTTTTGAGGCTTTTTTGCTTCTGTGCTGTTTGCCATCTCTATCTGGGTGAGGGGGCCTGTCTCTTCTGTTATCTGTCTGGTGTTCAGTGGCTTTAGCCCCAAGGAAATTGTCTGTCTTCCCCAGGAAGCCCGGAATTGCTGGTGTTTTGGTGTTCTGGTGTTACTACCCTCCTCACTTCTCTCCCGATACTTCTCTGTTGCCTTACTTCTATGCTCTGGGCCTGGCTTGACACTCTCAGATGTATTTCAATGCCTTTGCTGGCCAGAGGAGCCTGCACTCTTAGGGGGAGGGGCCGTGGCTTCCTTGAGCTCCAAGGGGTGGCGATAGGATTAACCTCAGGCTGAGTATGCCCTGAGGCAGGGACCTTCGGTGAGACTCAGATGGAAGGATCTGGTCAGGGGGCTACAGGCTTCCCCTGTCTCTCTCTGTTTCCCTGCTGTCTGGGTGCCCCCCCCCAACTGTGTCAGGTTGTTTTCAGGAGGTGGCCTTCAGAATAGCTGGGTGCCAAGGCCCTTTTGCCAGCCCTGAGGGTTGCTGTTGTTTCAGATGACCCTGCACTCTGAGGGGGAGGGGCTGTGGCTTCCTGGAGCTCTGAGGGCTGGTGATAGGATTAATCTCAGACTGAGTATGCCCTGAGGCAGGGACCTTCAGTGAGACTCAGATGGAAGGATCTGGTCAGGGGGCTACAGGCTTCCCCCATCTCTCTCTGTTTCCCTGCTGTCTGGGTGCCCCCACGACTGGCTCAGGTTGTTTTCAGGGTGCGGCCTTCAGAATAGCCGGCTCCCGAGGCCCTTTTGCCTGCCCTGAGGTTCCTGCTGCTGCCTCAGATTCAGGTCTCTGGGTGGGGAGGATAGGTCCTGGGACCTTCCTTTTGCCTACCCCTTAGATCCGAGTGATCTTGGGTTCTGACTTTTGGGGGGCCATACCTTTTGATCCAGGTCCAGGAGGAGGGTTCCCGGGGTCTATTCTGTTGTTTGTTTTGGATTTCGGTGCCCTAGGAGCATTAAGTTTGAGATCGGTAAGGAAGGGTTTCTGGAGCTCTGAACTTTAGCTTTCTCTAAGCTGCCGTCTTGACCGGAAGTTGAACAGATACTTTTTAGAAGAAAAAAATAAGCTTTCTAAAATCATATGAAAAAATGCTCTAAATCACTATTGATTAGAGAAATGCAAATTAACATAACTTTAAGGTACTTCCTCACACCTATCAGATTGGCTAATATGACAGAAAAGTATAATGACAAATGTGATTGGCATGTGGAAAAATTGGAGCAATAATGCCCTATTGGTGGAATTATGAATTCCAGCCATTTTGGACAGCAATTTGGAACTATGCTCAAAGGCCCTAAAACTGTGCCTACCTTTTGGCCCAATGATTCTACTATTAGTTCTGTATCCCAAAGAGATCCAAAAAAGGAGTAAGTCCTATATGTAGAAAAATGTTTATAGCAGCTATTTTTGTGAACAAGTTATGGCATATATACTATGGCATAAATACTATTCTGCTATAGGAAATGAGGATGAGTATGATTTCAGATAAACTTGAATTTTATGAACTAATTCAAAGTAAAATGAGCATAACCAGGAGGACATTTTGCACATTAATATTGTAATATTCACAAACTGTGAATGACAACTATCCTCAATAATACAATGAACCAAGATATTTCCAAAGGATTTATGATGAAAAATGCTATCCATCTCCTGAGTAAGAACTATTGGAGTCTGAATTTTTCCTTTTTTCCTTTCTTTTTGGTCTATATTTTCTTTAGCAACATGGCTAATATGGAAATCTTTTGCATGACTTCATACATGTAACCTAATCAACTTGCTTGCTTTTTCAAGTAGAAGGGAAGCAGGGAGAGAATTTGGAATTAAAAAAAAAACAACAAATGCTATAAATTGTTTTTATATGTGATTGGAAAAAATAAAATTTAAAAATTTAAAACAATACCAGACATAGAGAAGTAAAATGGAGGCATTGCTTCTGAGACTACCTCCTTACAGAGAATCCAAGAGTAAAGGAAACTTAAAACCTAAAAGAGATTTCAGTGGATATTTAGTAAAACCCATAGAGGCAGTGTGGTTCAAGGGAAAGGATCAGTGTGGAGCCTAAAGACGTGCATTCAAAACCTGGTTCTGTGTAACTTTGGATAAGTCAATTAACCTTACTGATGTCAGCTACAGTCTTTACACATTTATGAATTTATTTATAACACAAATGTTGGTTCCTTTGCATTCTAATCACTCTTCTCTAGACACTTTCCAGTCCTTCCTAAACTTTTATGCCCAGAATTAAATTGAGTCCTTTTGCCTAATTAAAGACCAAATTTAATACTTGGATTTTTCTAGGATCAGTAGTTGTAAGTAGGGAAGCACTTAAAAAAAAGTAACTTAAGCATATACAATCAGCATAAATGACAGCTAAATGGAATTTTTCAGTCTCTATCCATATATTCATATCACCATTTGAATACTGAAGCCTGAATTCTATTTCCAATTAGTCTTCTTTTCTCAAAGAGCCCTTTGGTAACAAATTATAACCTATATAAATTATGAATATAGTTTAACCAATTTTCCTGATTAATACAAATTGTCCCAGTTGCATCATTGTTTACCATATAGATCCACTTTGGAACTGATAATCTTATAATGCAGTTCTGACCATGTTATCTCCCTTCTCAAAAATCCTCAGTGGCTTCTTATCACATCTGAGATAAAATACAAAATCGTCAGCCTGGAGTATTAAGTCTTTCAAGATAAAGCTCTAACCTGTTTTTGTAGAGTTGTAAAATTGATACCTTCACATTCCAGAAAATAGTCTGCCAGGTTTTCCTCATATACAATACTCCATTTTTGCCTCTTTCTATTTTCACAAATGGTCTCCCATGTCTAAACATACTATCTCCTCCATCTGCTTATATGATCTACTAACTTCTCTCAAAATACAATGCCACCTTTACATAAAGATACAAAAGACCTTTCTTGATCTTCTTGTTATTAGTCCAAACATTTTCTCCCATTGAATCTACTTTTTATACACTTTGAATTTACTGATGGTGCTGAGCACCCACTTTCAGTAAGGTCCTGGAAGGTAGGGATGGTTTATTTTTGTCTTTGTATTTCCAGTACTGATTGTAGTTTTTTGGAAATAGTAAATTATAAGAAATTGATGAAAATTTTGAATTTTAATTATTATGTGTCACCACCTAGGTACTCCATAGTAACCAGTTTGGATAGCCTACTTTTGACCACATGGGTAGACTATTGGGTTGTCTCAGGGGACTAAAGTAACAAAATATCATGTCTAAAAGGCTCACTTATTAGTTCTTACCTTTCTCAAAACACTTCTTAGGTTGTTTCTCATCACCTTTTCTTAGACTGGATCTATTTTTTTTTTGATTAAAGAACTTTGAATTTGTTAAGTCATTCTGCAGATGACTGCTCTTCTATTTACTTAGAGTCTCAAGAATTATGTGTGGCACAGATATAATCATAAGATGTTGTATTTGAACCCAGAATCCTCTGACTTGGAGCCAGTATTCTTTACCCACACCGGTGCTTTCTTTATTTAAAATTTTTAGGGTAGTAGAAGAATTATGGCAGAGAAATAGAATAAAAGAAGTGTTTTTTAAAGAAATGGCAAAGGTAAGGAAATGGAAATGGGGAGAAATTAATTTGAGTAGCACTTTCTTTTCCACTCCATACAATTCTGCATGAATTGTTAGGAAATTAAACTATAGACGAATTCTTAGCTTATTGAAGAGACTTTTTGTCCATTTAATCAGATACAATCATAGTGGAACACATTTTTTACACAATTCACCAGATATTGAGTTGATTACAAAACCTAGCAACCAGAAAAAGCAACTAGTGATTTCCAGTCAAGCAAATAAAAATGATTTGCTTGTGAATTACCAAATACAAATCATATTTTCATGTTTCAAAAAATAAGAAATAGGATAAGTCCAAGTTTTCTTCCTTTGATGGCACAAGGAATTATGGGGAAACTTTATTTATCTATAATGTATAGACAAGGCAATTAGTATGTGAATATCTGACTAAAAATTTAAATATCCAGAACCCTAAGCAGTCACATTAACTTGATCAAAGTTGATCAATGCCATTTGTGCAGTTTTCTTTGTTATAAAGTGCCACTTAGTAAGATGTGATGCATCAGTGGATATTCGAGAAACATCCATCATCAAAAGACATTTATTAGAAGTCTATCTATCGCTGGCACTGATACTACTGAGGAAAATACTTTCTTCACTATTTTTAGATCCCTGACTCAGTTTAAATTATATTAGTGTGAAATATATCAAAGAGACCTAATTCAGCTATGGAACTTGATTAACTTTATTCCTCTCTTGCCTTTCTGTCTGTCTTCCATCCAACTACATCCCATCCATTGCTTTTGACTTTAGCCCAAGTGAACAGTGAACTACTGTGGCTATGCTGGAAGACTGTGTCTAGGACCGGTGGTTCCCTTCCATCATGGATTTCTATGTCAAGGGCCACAGAGCTAAATAGAGGACAATTTCCTGTATTGTGACCAGCCATGGCAAGGTGCTGTACCTGGCCCTGCAATGCCTCAGAGCTCAAGTAGTAATAAATTGAAGGGACTGAGTGTTGTTTCATTATAGTTTTTTTCTGTTTTATATAGTCTGACCATCAAATATATTCCTTAAAGTGGGCAATTTAAAGTGTCCCCAGTGAAAATGATCTCCTGGAAGTCAATAACTCAATTAATCAATAAGCATTTAATAAGTTCTTACTTTGTGCCAGGCAGTATGCTAAGTGCTAGAAGCATTGAAGAAAAGAATTACATTTTGTCATATCCGTTGTAAAGGAGTTTATAGTCTAATTCAAGAATATAATAGGATTTTAAGATTTAAGTCTGATGAAGCCCATGAATTCCTTAAAATAATTTTTGTTAAGTACATGAAATCAAATAAATGGTTTATAAAGGAAATTAGTTAAAGGAAAATTAAGATGCAATTTTTTCTCAACCATGTTCATGGACCCTCCTGTTATCCATATCCAGAGGCCCCAGATTATGAACCCCTGCCTTAAAGGAACATAGAAGATAGAAAACTGGCCTTTGAGTCAATGATCAAGTCCAGCCTTTGTGACAAATGCTGATATGTAGCTCTGGGCAAATAACTTTATTTCTCAGTGTTCTCAGCAACTCTTTAGGACCATAGGTTTCAAAGCAGTAACTCACCAATGTTGGAAGAGATTTTCACACTAGCAATTTTACTACAGTGATGAAATAGCAGGTGCAGATGCTCTCCCTTCTTCTCCAAGATGTACATACACAGACCCACAAAGAAATTAATCTACACATATAGCTCCCTACCAAATTGCCAACAGTCACTAAACTATGGTGGAAGCAAGGGAGTTCCAGAAAAACATCTACTTCTGCTTCAGTGATTACACCAAAGCATTGCTTATATAGATCATCAAAAATATAGCAAGTTATCAAAAAGAAGGAAGCACCAGATTATTTTACTTGTACCCTGAGCAATCTGTTGGCCGGTTAAGACTGATTGGTTTAAGATTGGGAAAAGAGTAAAATAAGACTGTATATTATCATCTTATTTTTTAGCTTATATAGAGAGATACATCATGCAAAATGCCAGGCTGGATGAATCAAAAGCCAGAATTAAGGTTGTTGGGAGAAATATCAACAATCTCAGGCATGCAGATGATATCATTCTACTTCCAGAAAGCGAATAAGAATTAATAAACCTTTATAAGTTTGAAAGGGGAGAATCCAAAAGCTGGTTTGGAACTTAACATAAAAAATTAACATCATGGCATGGGAATGCCGTGATTTCCATTACTTCCTGTCATATAGAGGAAAAAGAAATGGAAGCAGTATCAGAATTTATATCCTTTCACTCAAATATCACTGAAGTTGGAAAATGCAGTCATGAAATTAAGACACTTGCTCCTTGAAAGGAAAGTTATGACAAATATGGACAGGACACAAAAAAGTAGAGACATCACCTTAATGACAAAGGTCCATATAGCCAAAGCTATGGTTTTTTCAGTAGTACTGTATGGCTATGAGACTTGGGCAGTAAGGAAAGCTGAGTGTCACAGTACTGATTTTTTCAAATTGTGATGCTAGAGATTTTAGAGTCCCTTTCACAGCAAGGGGATCAAATTAATCAACACTTAAAGATATTAATTCAGATTATTCATTGGAAAGACAAATGCTAAAGGTGAAGCTTAAATACTTTGGTCACTTAAAGAGAAGACAGGCCTTATTGGTAAAATTATGATGTTGTGAATGATTTCAGGCAAAATGAGGAGAGAGGAGGATGAGATGGATAGATGTGGTCATGGAAGCAATGAATATAATCTTGGACTTTGAGAGATAGTGGATTATAGAAGGGCTTAGAGTTCTATGGTCTATGAGGTCATGAAATATCATATATGACTAAATGGCTGTACAACAAATTTGGTAGTACTCCACCAATTTGTATCTAAACTCAGGAAATGGATTTCTACAAGGCAGTACTATTTCCTCCGTGTTCTAGGGGCTCAGTCCCTTATACTGTAGCTCAACAGAACTCACTGTTTCATAATTGGTTGATTCATAATTAGCTAATGACTTCAATTAGTGTTTAGCAAAATAATTTTTAAAAGTTCCATAGTAAGAATAATTGATTCTTCTCCCTACTATCTCTGGGTATACTTCCTCACATATGCAAAGAGGTCTATGGCAAGTCTGGGCTCAAATTCAGAGTACAACAGTCACAAAGCACCTATATATATTTTAGCAGATGACTTTTTAAGAATATCAATGATCAATGAATGATTCAAGTTGCTCACAATTATGGTCAGTTCAGGTTAGCAACATCTTCCAGAGTTTGCTTTCTCTGACCTCCATGATGTTGTCTTCTATATCCTTAACTTGTAAAGGACTCCAACTTTTCTGGGCTCCCTTTGTCCCATTTGGATCTCACAACCCTTTAGACTCTTTTTGGCTGGAAAAACTATGTTTTCTAGCAGTCCAGATGTTGATAGGGATCTACACACACAAGATAGTCCCTTCTCTCTCTCTCTCTCTCTCTCTCTCTCTCTCTCTCTATATATATATATATATGTATTTAATATCTTTATTTATTTATTAATTCATTAATTCTTTTATTTATTTATTGGGAAATAAGAATTGGAAAGCAAAAGTTGGAGTATGACTTTGAGATGTCCAAAAAGTAGAGTTGTGTGTCTAAGAGAAGAAGGATAAGAGTTGGAAATAGTGGGCTAATACAACCACCTTTGAAGTTTGGGTGAATTAGGATAAATTTCTTAAAATAAGTATAATTACATTTGACCCAAGTTTGCCCTTTTCTCATTTGAGAACCTTCTTAGAGCCATCTATTTTCTCTGAAAACAAGGATGACCATAATAAGATTGAATCTTTTGCCAGGAATGTTGGTACATGCATGTGATCCCTGCTACTAGGGAAAGCTGAGGCTATTGGATCACTTGGGATTGAGAGTTGTAAGACTTGAGCCTGAGAGTTGTAAGTTATAGTAGAATTAAAACTAATCAAGTATTCGCACTAAACCTTGCAATAATTTTGTGAGCTCCAAGAAACAAGGGGACACCATGCTGCCCAAGGAGGGGAAACTAGTCCAGATTGTAAATGGAACAGATAAAACTTCTTTGTAAAACAGTTAGAACTTCAATCAATAGCAGGTTTGAGTCCATGGGTGACCACTATATTTTTAGACCTGAGGGAGGTAGGGAGACCCAAACTAAAAAAACAAAAAGAGAGAAATAAAAAAGGAAGGAAAGAAGGAAGGAAGAAAGGAATGCTTCAAAAGTTTCTCTAACACTGTCCCTTCCAAATCCTCTTACTTTGATACAGTCTTCCTCTCTTAGTATATTATATTAGTTTATAGAATTTGAACATGAGAAGTACAAATATGATTTCATTACATTTCCTTTCAAGTTTTTCTAGCTGAGCTCATGACTAGCAGTACTGAGATTTTATTATAAAAGGGATTTATAATCTTTGTTGGAACAATAGCACCATAGAGGTCATTTCATTTTGAAAGTAGCATTTTGGTAAAATTGCCTCCTCAAGATAGTAGGAAATCTGTGAGGGGAAAAATATCTTTTGTTCCTAACAGAACAGTGTACTCAAGTGTTATTGCAGTTTTAGATTTCAATAACATTAGAAGTGGAAGGGCTATGAACTTAAATGAAATATTTGAAAAATTGTTTAAATTTTAAAAAATCATGTTTCAATTTTATTATCATTGATCTAAGTGACTTTTGAACTTTGGGAAAACTTTTACCAGATACTACTCAGTGACTACAAAGATTACATTTTTAATTCTAGCCCACAAAGAAAAATCTAATGAAACTAGACCAGTTGACCAAGGTGACCAAGAAAGATGACCTCTTCTACTTATCTACTAGTTTGAGAAAATGTTAAAACTGTCCCATAGAATGTATATTAACTGAGTTCCCTATTATTCTTTTGATTCAATCTTTCCTATGAAGTCCTGTATATTCTTCACAAAACACAGAATACCACCCTGTGGTTTAGAGTTCCTCTAAAAGTCAACATGCTCCAAATTCTATTGTACAAGTAAACCCTTCTCACCAGATCTGGACTAGCTTTGGATTTGTTTCCATGTAAGATGCTATTGAAGAACCATATGGACTGTCTTCTTTATTCAAGGAATAAACCAGATCAAGAAATCTCCTTTCTAGAAGGAACAGTACCAAAGCTATGAAACTTAGGATCAAATCTGGTACAACCCAGGAAACCTCTCTTTTCAATTAGAAAAGCCAACTGGTCATTTTTAAGTGCTTGTTATATGCCACATGTGCTAAGCAGTGGAAGTCTAGATTTTGAGATCACATTGTTTATGGAATTCAAAATCCTTTTCATATTTACATAGGAGATTAGACTTTAAGAAAAGGCATATACATATATGCCTCATATTTCTATGAGTTCCTCTGGTCCATTGCCAATATTGATGCTTTGTGGGAAAGTGGCAAAGAAGAAGATTAAACCTCCTCTTCCTACTCTGATTATTCTATGGGAGAATGTACAAAGGAAAAGACAAAATACGAGACCCTGAGAGACCATCGGAGAATATCACCAGCTTCCTTTTATAGGCAGAGTGTCATGACTGATTCTCATTTAGCCCATCATCAGAAGTTTCCTAGGCTCTGTCATTTATATTAAAAAATGGCCTCTGCCCCTTATCAGCATGATCAGGGAATTTCTCGATTTGGTCTATGAACTTTACACTCTCTTCCCAGTTATTTGCTATTCTTGTAAACCAAACTAGATTGCTTTGAGGCATAGTGAACCATTCTCACTGATTCTGCATAGAAATGATTCTTAATAATGTTCACTATGCACCCAAATTGAACAGTCTTTTGTGAGGACTCAGTCTTCTTGTACCTAGATGTGACACTTAAATTCATAGTTAAACCAATACAGCACTCAAAATTTTTCCACAATGTTACAAACAGTACAAAGTTCCAATTGTTCATATTTGTTTTGTGCAATGAAAATAATAATAATAATAATTTTTTATAGCACTTTAAGGTTCAGAGAGTGGTTTGCAAATATTAACTTATTTGATTCTCAAAAAGTCCTGGGAGTTAAGTGCTATTATCACTCTCATTTTATGGAGGAGAAAAATGAGTCAGAAGAGGTGCAATGATTGGCTGAGAGTCACACATCTAGTGAGTAAATGAGACTAGACTTGAATTCAGGTCTTCTAGACTCCAGTTCCAGCACTCTTCACTGTACTTCCTGGGTGCCTTTCCTGCCTAGTATGAACACTGTTTAAGATATTAGGGAGAATATATGTCCAAATTTTACTTCTGATATTTACTTGCAAGTCATTTTACCTCGATTGGCCTTAGTTTGGACTCTGGGGTTCTTTCCTGCTAGACATCTATGATCCTATGACCTGATCTTACAGATGAAAAGCAGTGGATGTGAATCTAATAATGTTTCCCCAGGGAAAACAATTGAACCTGTCCAAGCTTGATTTCTGTAGTGCATTTTCTTCTGTGAATATGAGCTATGTAATTATTAGTTCAGGGAAATATTTAAAAAGTTTATAACAAAACCATCAATTGCATAATTGCATCAATACATCTGCTATTTTTTCTCCTGACAAAATGGATCTTTCTTTAATTCAAACAATATTTATCCAAGGTTCACCTTAGGTAAGCTTAACATTGTGTGCAGAAACAAAAAAATAATTAAGTTGAATTCAATAGACATTTATTACAAGATTATTATTTGCAAGGTCTTATGTTAGACAAAAATGAAATTGTTTCTGTAATCAAAGAGTTTATATTCCACTGAGAGTGGTATAACATTGTACATACATATGCATGTGCCTATATAGATATATATGCTAACATATACACATATATCTGTCTATCTAACTACATATCAAGAATAACTGAACAGGAAAAAAAACCCTAACAAGTCAGGGAAGGTGTATAGGGAAGACTTCTTGGAGGAGTCAACACCTGAGTTGAGCCTCAAAGGAAAACAAGGTTCCTGAGAGGTGGAGTTAAGGAGGGGGTATTTTTCAGGCAAGTACAAATATATCAAGTTAGGGAATGGAATATTGAATTTGGAGAATGGCTAGTAGTTCAGTTTGACTGGAATTTAGAGTTTACGAAAGGTAAGATTGAAAAACTTTATAGGAGACAGATTAAGGAGTGCCTTAACAAGGCAGCCCAAGGAGTTCTTATTTTATCATACAGAAAATGAGATTTTGAAGGCTTTAAAAGAAGTGAGACGGCCAGATTTTTCCCTCAGGGAAATTAATTTGGAAGCTGCATCAACAAAAGATTCAGCATGGAGACCACCTGATAGTTTACTATAATGGCCTGGGCAAGAGATAATGAGGACCTGGCCTAGGTTGGGGGTAGTTCGGAAGAGAGAGAAAGGGATGGCTGTAAGAGGTGTTATAGAGTAATTAACAAGATTTGTCATCTGATTAGATAGGAAGAATAAAGGAGAGGGAAGATTCAAGGATGACTCTGGGTGACTGAAAGTTTGATGGCATCCTCAGCAGAAAGAGGGAAACTTGGATGAAGCCAGGGAGGTGGTTTTTGAATTTAGAAAGACAGATAATAAATACATTCAGTATTGGTCATATAGAGTTTGTTGAGAGTTATACATCTAGGGAGTAAATAAGGTTAGATTTGAATTCAGGTGTTCTTGATTCAAGCCCAGCTCTCTAATCACTAATCAAGTGTCTTTCCCAACTAGAAAGACATTATGGAACATCTATGCTCAAATCCCACCTCTGGCATTCACTAGCAAGTTATTTCACCTTACTGGGGCTCAGTTTCCTTAACTGTAAAATGAGGGCAGTGGATTCTGTGAATCTTCAGGTTTTTTCCACCTGTAGATCTATGATGAGGAAACAGACTCAGTGAGGTATAGTGACTTGCTAGTAAATGCCAGGGATAGGATTTGAACATAACTTCTCCCTTATGTCTGAATCATCCAGCAAGTAGCTTATGATGTCTGACTGCAGTTCAGGGGGAAGAGATCAGAACTGGGTATCTCCAAAAGACAAATCTTCAAGAGGAAGGAAGTAAGAGGCCCCAAACAGGATTTTGGGTAACCACTGATTTAACAAATAATAGATGACTATCTGGCAAGGGTTAGGGCTAGTTATATAGTTATATAGGTAGGAAAACCAGGAGAGGGATACCAGAGGAGGTCAAGGAGAATGAAGACTGAGAAATTTTGCAGTTCCAAATTTATTAGTAAGAGAGGAGAAGGAAGTGCCAGTTGAATGTTAGGCAGAAGCCAGATTGCAAGGGATTAAGGCAAGTATACTTTATAAAAAATTCAGAGATAAATTTAACATAGCAAAGTCTGTTAATTGTAACTGTCCTCTCCTGGTGAGTTTATAAAGTTATTGCTATTGTTGTTTTAAAGTTGATATGACCCAGAGCTCTCTCACTACAAAAAGAAATAAAACTAATGTTGGTAAAAATAGAAGCTAGTGATTAAATTTCAGTTTGAACAAAAAAGCTTATTATCTAAAACATTTCTTTAATGACAAATGTAGAAATCATTGTATTTTTACATGTAAGTTTTTTTGTCTGTATTAGAATAAATTTTTTTTTCAATTTAACCATTTTTGGGCTAGACATGCAATGACTAATTAGGTGGGGTACTGCATCTTCACTCTGTGGTGTACCCAGAGTCCTAAAGAACTCAATTCAGATGTCACAGAAGAGGAAGGAACCTGTCAATTGTTCTGATAATTTAACAAGATCTACTTACAGAGGGAATGACTGAGACTTGGATGCTCCATAAATCACTGCACTGGTGAACATGGCTCAGTTCAGCAAAAAGCTTTCACAGTGCCCTTGAAGTACTCATTGGTAGAAAAATCATGCTTTTGAGAAATTACTGCCAATAGAACTTTGACCTAAATGAAGGGAATGCAAAACCTCAAATGAGAGCAAAAGAAGCAGCTTTTCCTAGGCCACTTCCTTTTATCTTAAAAGGGGCACATGCTGGTAGGTAGCACTATCATCACAACAGGATGTTTACATGAGAATTAAAGTGCACATTTGTATGTGTGTGAGTGTTTGTGTGTATTCTTGTGGGAATATGTATTTTTGTTTGGGCTACCAATAATGGGAACTTTTTTTAAGCCTTATTTTCTGTCTTAGATTTGATATTAAGTATTGATTCTAAGACATGAGTGATAAGGGCTAGGCAATTGGGGGTAACTGACTTGCCCAGGGTGACATAGCTAGGAAATGTCTGAGGTCAGATTTGAATTCAGGTTTTTCCCAATTTCAGGCCTGATACTCTATCCAATTCTGAACGTACCTGCCCCAACCATAGGAACTTTGTCATCTTTTGTGTGCTGTATGGCGATTACTGAATTTAAGGATGTGTCAGACCTAGGTATGAGAAGTTTGAGTCCTCACAGAAGACTGTTAAATTTGAGTTTCTAAGAACTTCAGAGTGACCATTTTTGAGACTCCCTCTGTAGAATTAGTGAGAACAATCCACTATGCCTTGAAGCAACCAATTTGGTTTGCTAGATTAGCAAATAACTGGGGAGAGAGTATAAAGCTGCAATAGGCAATAGATCAAATTGAGAAATTCCTTCATCAACCTGATAAAATTAACAGGCATAGGACATTTTTATACATAAATAATAGGAGTCTGGAAACTCTGATGAGTGGTTAAATGAGGATCAGTCATGACATTCCACCTTTAAAAGCAAGATGGTTGACATTCTCCCAATGCCTTTTCCATTGTACGTTTTTCCAGAGATTAATCCAATTGGGAGGGGGAGGATGGGATGCATGTTCCTATGACAGTTTAGTATAAATTGCACAAATCCTTGAAGAGCCTTATTTTTGTTTGATTTTGCTAAGGTTGAGGGAGTTCATCCCCCAAAGACCCGTCTTTGAATTGGTGGATTATCTGGAGTGTTTATAGGGTCATAGGCATGTACATTTAGAGATGGAAGGGACCACATCAGTCATCTAGTCTGATCTTCTCATTACAGATGTATAATCGAGGTCTACTATACAGCTAGCCCACGGGCACATGGGGAGATAGACCGGGATTTGAAGTGAGAGGGTTTGGATTCATCATGCTTTCCATGACCACACCAACCTCTTCGATGACCCAAAGCACTCAGAATTTAAATGACTTGCCTTGTGTAATACAACTAGTAAGTACTTGAACCCATGTCGTTATGACTTCAAATCCATGATTCTACTCTTCTCATAAGAATTCTCTGATGAACCCTCTGCAAAGATGCTAAATTCTCACCTGTCATTAGGATCATCACAGACATTTACAAAAATCTTAATTATTGTAGTTAGAGCAAGATAATATGAAATGGACAATTAGGTAATACAGTGGATAGGATGCTGACCTCGGAGTGCAAATCCCGCTTCAAGACACTGTACGACCCTAGGCAATCCAACCTCTCAGCCTCAGTTTTCTCAACTATAAATGGGGATAATAATAAGAGCATCTACCTTACAGGGATATTGTGAGAGTCAAATGAAGTAATACTTCTAAAGTACTTCATAAACCTTAAAGTGCTATAAAAATCTATCATGGAAAGAAGACTAGAATGCCAAGACTTAGATTCTAATTTCAACTTTACTACTTATTGACTATATGACTTTGGGCAAGTCACAGCACCTCACTGTACCTCCATTTTCTCATGAGTAAAAAAAAAGAATGAGATGATTTCCAAACTTTCTTCTAACACTTGGCAATCTCCTCCTCCTCCTCACCATTGTATTGGCTTTTGAACACGTTGAGAATAATCAAAGGCTTGGCTGTAATCCTGTTATTTTCTTTTTACTGTTTTAGAGGTGAACTGTATGAATCTTTTTGGAGCTTCTTGCCTTTTTCCTGTTCTCTAAGTCTTCCATATCTATGGGTCTTATGTTTGAACACCAGTTATTTAAATCTATTCTGTTACCACATTCCATTCTCTTTACTCTTCCCAACTTTGATCTTCCTTCATCCTCAGCTTTTGATCAATCCTCAGAAGGCTGAGCAGAATGTAACAAGGGATTAGATTCACTTGACAGCAAGGTTTTATTCAATTCAGCAAATATTTATTAAATGCCTATTGTAGACAAGGCAATGTGCTAACTAACGTAAAGTGAAGAAGCTTGTCTACTGCATGTTCTCTTCAGAAATTATATTTCCCAGGAGCCCCTGAACTAAAGCAGTAGGTAATTCCCAGAGAGAACAGCACCTTATTGTCTGTTTCTAGGTCTGCTCTAAGCTATAACCCTCTATCTCAATTTAAAGTTCATGAGCCTCCATTTATGCTTAATTTCCTTGAACCAACTAGAACAAATCACACTACACCATAAAAAAAAATACTTAAAACAAAATGCAGTGTCAGTAATATGGAGTAAAAATAAGCAGCAACCTTCCCACACATGTCTCCAGGGGGAACCATTGGTCTCAGCTCCTGACTAACAGGTCTTGGTTGCTTCTAAAACTTCCATAACACAATCAGAACATTATAAATCAAATCATGAAGGTCAGAATGTTAGGTAACAGTCCACAGAAGCAGAATTGGGTGCATTGGATTCTTCGACATGCATGCAATAAAGAATGTTGAAATGGGAGCCAAGAGAGTGCTGGAGTTTTCTAGCCCAAGAATGAGGTGAGAATAATGTCAGGGTCAGGCTCAGCAGTCATTTCTTCCCCATTACTATCTTTCCTGTTCTTCCTTATGTCTGTCATCCTGATTCAAGACTACACCTTTTCCCATACGAGAGTCCTAGCCTCCTTTCAAACTGTTGGTATTATATAATACTGCAAGCTTCTGGGAAAGGTAATTTAAAAAGATGGCATATATTGCACAGATCCCCCCTTATTTCAACCCTCAAGCAAAGAGATAAGCAGAAAAAAACAGTTCCTATCCTAAAAGAGGAAATTTTATAATAATGGAACCAGAGAAATAATTATGATATACTTAGAAATGTAAATAAATTGAAGGTGGAAGAAGATTTTCTACTGACACCTAAGCATTCTCTGTTGGTACAGTGCTACCCAGAACCCCAGTGTTGTTAACTCCCTTGAAGATCTCCAACTCAAACAAGAAACATCAGGGAATTAGATACAGGATATTCTATGTAACAAAATTCTATTAATAGTGTAACTTCCAGGACTTGTCATCTCCTCTCCTGGGGTTTAGTGCAAGAGAATCTTGTGATCTCTTTAGACAAGCAATATTTAACACATTAGACTATGTTGAGGAATAGGGACTATTTTTATCTTTTGTCAGATAGATAATAGCTTCCTGATCCACTTACTACTTCTAAGTGAATTTAGATTAGATCTCTAGAGTTGACAGAATCATTGAATCCATTCTGTGAGTCTAATCTAAATTCACTTTAAATGTGTCATGTAGATTTAGATTCGATTATTTATAAATAATGTTACTCTTCTCTGGTGTTGGGAAAACAAGAAGCATTCAGCAATACTATTCTGTATCTGTCAAAACAGTTCTTTTTTCTGCCTAATTTTCTTTTTAAAGTAAATCCAAGTTCACTCTGGGGCAGCTAGGTGGCACAGAAGAGAGAGTGTAAGGTATGGAGTTAGGAAGACTCATACTCCTGAGTTCAAATCTGTCCTCTGACACTGGCTGAATGACCCCAAATAAATCACTTAACCACATTTGTCTCAATTTTTCTATTTATAAAATGAACTAGAGAAAGAAATGGCAAAACACTACAGTATCTTTGCCAAGAAAAGCCCAAGTAGGATCATGTAGAGTTGGAAATGACTGAAACAACTGAATAATAATTAAGAAATAAGTTCACTTCAAAAGGTGTCAAGGTTTGGTCAGTAGTAATTTCAGACTGGATTCTAGGTTGTCCTTTCTCTTCTATTCCACAAAATGAAATTCACGTAAAGACCCAATTCTTTGTTTTCTTTTCCTATATTACAAGACAGATATTTTCTTCTTGTTTGCCTTCTTTGAAATGAGGCAGCATAACATAATACAAAAAACTCTTGATGACATCACAAGACCAGGATTCTAATGTCAGATTTATCACTGGCAGTGTGACCTTGAGCATATTATTAAAAGATTTGGTTCAAATCCTACTTCTGTTGGTTACCAGTTTGGTGAAAAATTCATCTGGGACACCATTTCTTTAGAGAAGACTAAATGATCTCTAAAGATCTTTCTAGATCCCTGATCTCTCCCTTTAGGTAATGGGATTAAAGAGAAAATAAATAGTACATTTTATTCACAATAGAAATTAAAAAAATTGTCAAATGAATTCAAGATTCATATTACCAAGTGACAATAGGTGATTTTATCATTTTCTAGCTGATACCCCATAGAATAATTTTATCACTTTTTGTGCAATATTCCAAAGAGTAACAGGCGAAATATTTTATCCTCCTACCTGTCTCCTAGGTGCCCAACACTCTTCTGATGCATTGTCCATTCCTGTCAGAACATCTCAGATACTATTTGCTCAGACACCACTGTTAGCTGAAAGGTAGAGAATTTCTGACATGCTAATCTTCAAGATTAGCCAAAGACAAAGAAACATTAGGCTGGAAATGAGGCCACCAGCATTCTTAGAGTCCTTACCCAGAACAGGTTGTGAATAACTCTTGGCACCAATGCCTGGTTTCAAGTTTTGGATCCTTTTTATCAGACATTCTGACCTCAGACTCCAGATTCCTGCTGTGATTCTCTCTTATGTCTGGAAGAACCAGACCCATAACAAATGAGTCTTATTTTGTTCCAATGGTTTTTGCCACATATGATTTTATGTTAATGCTCTCTGTGTTTGGACTTACTTTTCTTTTTCTTCTTATGTTATGAACTAGTCCAGGAGGCTTCTTGAAACATGACTTCAAACATTTTTCTTTAACCACCTGTTATTTAATGCCTTCTGCTATAGCAAGCCTGAACATATCCAAGATAACTAGATTGAATTGATATCCTGGACATCCAAAATGTACTCTATTTAAAAGAGGAAAGAAAATGGAAAATGGTGCCTTTAGTTATCAAGGCTGACATCCAAAGGAAGGTCTTTTTCATCTTGAGTGTTTGGTTTGGTTTGATAATATCTAGATTGTAGTGATTGAGACAGGATTTTAGTAAATGATTTTTTGAAAAGATTCAGCAATCATGTTACCCTCCACTCTAGCTCAATCAATATGTATTTTAAGAACCCACTATATTATAGGAAGGATAAGAGAATATTCAGACAAAAATACATCTTAATTCTATCAGTATTATGGATCTCCAGAGTGCTTCTACTAATGTCTGTCTCTATTGTGTTGACTTGTACACACACACAAACACAAATACACACAAATGTGCTCACCTGTGAGTGTGGGATATGTGTGCATGGCATATAAACATGCTCACATCTTATGATAGACTTTATTTTTTTAAACTTTTATTTTCCATCTTAGAATCTATACTAAGTTCTATGTTAGAAGAGCTGTAAGGTCTAGGAAATTGGTGGTAAGTTACTTGCCTAGGGTCACACAACTAGAAAGTATCTGAGTTCAAATTTGAACCCAGGATCTTCTGTCTCCAGGGTTGTCTCTCAGTCTATACACTAATAGTTGCCCCATTGATGGATTTTCTAAAAACATTAATAACAATTCTTCATGATGGAATCCATGAAAGTGTGAAAAGAAGGAAAAAGAAAGAAGGTATGAAATAAAATGATCTGATATGAAAGGTGATTAGTAAGTAGAAGATGCTCAATTAATAGTAGTAGTCAAAGGTGGCAGCTAAGTAACTCAGTGAAGTGAGAGCCAGGCCAGGAAACAGGAGTTCTGGGTTCAAATTTGACTTTCAGATACTTCCTAGCTGTATGACCCTGGGCAAGTCACTTAACTCCCATTTCCTAGCCCTCACTACTCTTCTGCCTTGGAAACAATACACAGTATTGATTCTGAGATGGAAGGAGAGTGTTTTTTAAAAATAGTGAACCAGGGACCTAGAATAGAGAGAATCTGGGAAAAGGAGTATATAGATACCTTGTCCATGGAAATAAAATAGAAGGAGAAGGATTTTGAAACACTTATCAACCAATTATATAAGTGCAAGTGCTATGGTACCTGTGTACAAAGCACAACAATTCTTCCCTGTCACATATACAGAAGTCTCTAAAATACCCATTCATATTAAAGCATGTCTGCTCCTTACCTCCCAGTGGGAGAAATCAAGAGGAATAAGACTGGTCTGCATGAAACCAGAAGGAACCTAGTTCAGTTGTGCTTAAAGGCTCATTTTCTAGAGCTGGGAAGGAGAGGGGAGAAGACCTAGGAAATAATTATTTCTTGGGGTCATCCTAAACCATCTTACTTGTTTATGATTGTTCTCAGAATCTTGTCTATCCCCCTCCATCACCACCAAAGAGAGAGAGAGAGAGAGAGAGAGAGAGAGAGAGAGAGAGAGAGAGAGAGAGAGAGAGAGAGAGAGAGAAAGCCAGTGATATAAAAAGCTGGCACTGTAACAGAGTCAACATGCTGCTTTCTGGACATTCTGAGCCAGTTTGAGCTGGATGTTTATCGTTCCCTAGTGTGTCTTATATAGAACATCAGACTTGATCCTTCCAGGCACACTTTTGCCGTAATATATTACTCTGTCCTTATGTCTTCTTTCTCAATAAGCTGCTAACCTAATGCTAATATAGTTATAGTAACTGACCCAAAAGTTATTGAAGTAATAAGAAACGTAAAAGGAATCCCTTTCTTTCCTCAAGAGTGCATCTTAAGGCTCTTTTATGGAAGAAAACAGGATTAGCCTTTGAAAAGTATTGCTTGCTCTATTAAATATATTTACAATTACACCTCTTGATTTTCTTTTCCTTTTACTCTACATTCATGTACTTATGTGAATATAAATAAAAAGAAAGAAGGAAAGAGAAGAAAGGAAAAGAAACAGACACATGGATATGAATTGATGGCTATACAATAAATACAAATGCATATCCTAACTGTGAGTGAGAATTATGAAGCACGCAGAATACAGGGATCCAAATAGATGTTTCCTTACCATCTTGGTAGATTAAAAAAAGTCTCTTATTTCCCAGGATCTTGTGCAGCTATTTCAATGCCCATGTGGCTCTCTTCTAGGCCACCCTACCACAGTGGGGTTGGGAAGAACATTAAAGAAGACACACACACAGACACACACAACTTGTTTCAAACTAGGTAGTGAGTCTTCAAAAATGTGATTTCACAATGTTTGTTATTCTAAAACCATTTGAAGAGTGATTCAGGATTCTGTTTATTGTGCTAAGTTAATTGTTTCTTTGATAAAAGGCCCTATCAAAGGAAATACTTTCTTGTCCAAATAAACTCAGCCAGGACCCCACTGTGTATTTTGGCTTTACTTCACAAGTGTGGAATAACCTCAGGTCCCAAAGCAATTTTTTATTCCAAAATAAGCGAGAAAGAGGCTATGATGATTGAATTATAGCCTCAGCACATAGCAAACCACTTCCATCACCTTGAAAAGAGCTCTGCCCACAGTTGGCACTCAATAATTGCTTATTAAAGTAGTTATTTAATTCAGTGTATTTACAGTTCAGATACTATCGCCTATCAAGGCCCCTCCTGTTCTTCCTATTTATTTGAACTTTCCTTGAAATTACTTTGCATGTGCTTAGTATGTACTTACTTATGTTTAATTATAGTTTTTCAATAAAATATAAGGTCCATGATGGCAAGAGAAGAAGAACCATTTCCTTTTTGTCTTTATAACAATATGCATTTCTTAAGTGCCTGGCACTGTGCTAAGACACAGAGTCTGGCACAGTGTTGATCCTATAGTAGATCTTAATAAATGTTTGTTGAACTGAATTAAAATATATGTATGTAATATAAAAATTAAAGATATATGTACATAGTGCTATACACACACACATATAGAGAGAGTGACAAATGTGTACGTTTATCTAGTTACTCTTGTCCATTAAGATTCAATATGAGGGGTAGATAGGGAGCACAGTGGATAGAGCATCAGGCCTGGAGTCAGGAAGACCTGAGTTCAAATCGATCCTCAGATGCTTAATAGCTATGCGAACCTGGGCAAATCACTCAATTAATTCTGTTTGCCTCAATTTCTTCATATGTAAAATGAGTTGAAAAGGAAATGGCAAACCACTCTAGTATCTTTGCTATGAAAACTCCAAACGAGCTCACACAGAGTTGGATACCGCTGAAAAATGCCTGAACACAAAAATTATACACATATGCATATATATGTATGTCATATACAATGGAGTGCTCCATACATAGGTATTTTCTTACAAGAGAAAAGTTTTGGGTCACAATTTTCACATGAAGGTTGCTCATTAAATCCAGACATCTTATATGTAGATCTAGAAGGGTCCTCAGAGGTCAAACAGATAACTAGCCATTTTATGGACCCTCATTAAGTTACTTATCTGAAGTCACATAGGAATTAAATCAGGTTTTCTAACTCCAAATTCAGCATTCTTTCCACTCCCACAAAATGCAGGATGGAGTATTTTTGGTGAGCTTTGAAATCCAATTTTATAACTTCAATGTAGACCTGATATGGGGTGACATGGTCATGTGAACATAGTGCAAAGCATTTCCATGGCATAACTCTTGTTATTGGTCATCTGGAGGTGAAGGTTTAATCAGAAATGAAACCCACAGATTCCAGCAGAAGAAAGCAGACCTGTAACTGGCTGAGTGCTTCTCTGGCTGGATAAATAGCTGAGATTACTCTAGATGAATGTGTTTGGTGGGAGAAGTGGAGCAATTTAGTATGTTTAGTTTAATTTGAGAAACTTTAGGGGGGTATTATATACAGTTTCATGAAATGTAGAAAAGGCTCTGGTGCTTATCTAGTCCAACTCCCTTGTTTTGTAAATGAGGAAACTGAGGCCCAGAAAGGAAAAGTGCCTTGTTGAGGTTGCATATAAAGTTTATGGCTGTTTGGGACTTAAACCTGAGATTTTTTTTGTTCCAAGCACAAATTTTTTTCATTATTTCATACTGCCTTTAGGAAAACAAAGGTTAAAAAAAGCAAAATCAAGCATCAGAGTTTAAATCAGAATTATGGAGCAAAGAGAAAAAAAAAACAAGTTAGAGGAAAAAATAGGAATGTAAGGAATTTTAGATTAAAACCATAAAGTGAGTAGAGAGGACAGTAGAGGTAGATCACTACCAGGGATGAATTGCCTAGAAATGGGGGCATGATTTAGGGGATTTGAACTTATTTTTTCACATTTCCCAAATCCAAACTTCCTTATTTTTCTCAAGGGTGCTGTGGAAAGGAAAACTGAAGCAAGTTTTGGACTTTCTGCCACTCAGGGAGAACAAACAAAAGTTGGAATGTTAGAGAGAAGATATTGACAAGAATGATAGTTGGTGGAGGAAGTGGCTTCTGGGAGTGACAGTTAGTCTTGTGAGACTCTCTTTCCTAGCCCTCTGACTAGAAGGAGCCCTCTCTCCCTGTCTCAGGAAAGAAATAAGGATTGAAATCCCTCTATTCCTGATTTTTCCCAACTGTGTGCTCTGGATTCCTATGATCCAAAAGGATTTAAGGGAAGCAGTTTGAATTGTAAGGCTGGTCTTTAGTGGCTTCAGCCTGAAAAGACAAGCTCAATCAGCTCTGAAGGGCAGAACTTTATTTTCTTCTTGCTATCTATTGCTAAAGACTTTGAATTTAAGAAAACTAGCACAGATATAGCATAGACAGGAATAAAAGAAATCCTCCACCAGCCTGCAAGGCCTGGCCTCAGCTTAAAAGCTGAGAGAGACTAAAACCCCATCAGGGGAAAAGTATAGGGAAATCCTTATTCCCTCTTCTCTGATACCTTCCAATCCAAACTTGTTATTAAAAATTCATCTTTATTTAAATAATAGCAATCAGATAAGAGGACTATCATTTTGGGGGACATAGAGGCAGCTGAACCAAAGTACAGCCATTCAAACATTAATGGTCCTTATCAGACCCCTGCTGGGTGACCTTGGTCTGGAGGGAGGCTTGTCCTTCAGGAGGATCCATGCTTACCTGTTCTGGGGTATCTTCAACATCAATCAATAGAGAAGACATTCCCTCAGGCTATCATAGGTAGTCCATGTCTTGGGAACCCCATTTTTCTTTTTCTTTTTTTTTAAACCTTACCTTCCATTGTGGAGTCAATACTGTGTATTGGCTCCAAAGCAGAAGAGTGGTAAGGGCTAGGCAATGGGGGTCAAGTGACTTGCCCAGGGTCACAGGGATGGGAAGTGTCTGAGGCCAGATTTGAACCTAGGACCTCCCATCTCTATGCCTGGCTATCAATCCACTGAGCTACCCAGCTGCCCCTGGGAACCCCATTTTTCAAAGAGAGCCTTTTGGCAGGGGGCATCTCTCTCTCCTTTTACCTCACCAGCAGCCATATTCCTTCTGTCCCTTCAACTCCTCCATTTCCTGTTACAAAAACTTTCCTAATCCCCTGTCCCTCTTCAATCCTCTACTTCAATCCAGAGTTTGGGCCTACATACATTTCCAAAGTCTGTGTGACTATGGAAAGCAGCCATTTTGAAAGTAGTGTTGAGTACAGCTAATCTGCCTAGAAACACCACAGCCAGCAAGGGACCACTCCTTCGGAAGGGAGGAGGTGACTCTTAAAGGGCCAGACTTAAAAATAGTTTTTTTCCCTTGCAAAAGGCTTTTCAAGATACAAGACAGCAAAGAAATTACTACTTGCCATGGGTTATATAGCCTTGTTTGGACATTTATTTTATATGTTTTATAATTTATTTTTTGTTAAGATTCTAGATTATATTTATTTTTTGCTTAACATCTATGAAAGTTTTCAATGGCTGAAAATTTGTGTAGATCACTTGATTTTATTCATTCCTACATATGCTGGAGTATAATTCTCCTTAATCCAATTATACTATAGCCTGGAAAATGGTGTGTATCTAATTTATGTGAAAAAATCAAAAGACAATGAAATGCTAGTGATGATTTTAGCCATGAGGGAAGAGATGAAACAACTAAAGCAAATGATTAAGCAACTGAGGAGAAAAGAAGTTTCAAATATATTAATATACAACAAGACACACCTAAAAATAACAATGTAACTGAGCAAGAAAAAACAGATATGGCTGAGAGGGGAATACCAATATTGCCACTAAGAAATCAAACAAACCTGTAACCAGACAGTGGCATAATTCATATTCAAACACATAAGCCATTTATAGCTGCAGACCTTGAAAGCCTGAAAAAAAGGATGCTTTCCTGGTTTTCAGAACCTGTGCAATATTTGAAAGAATTTAAAAGAGCAATTAGGCTTTATGATCCAAATTTTCAGGACACTGAAATTCTTCTCTCAGAATTATTTTCAAAAAGGGAAAAACAACAATTCATTGATGAAACTAGAAATAAACCAAATTTAACATCACAAGAAGGAACAGACTTAGAGATATATAATAATGCAAATCTGCGTTATCTAAAAAAGGCCAGAGAAGATCTATTAGAGGCCATGAAAAGTTTTTTTTTTTCAAAAAGACTAGATACTTGGGGACAGTTTGAGAAATTGAGACAGGAGAGTGGGGAATATCCATCAAAGTTCCTTGATAGGGTGATTGAGGTAGCAGAGGATGTGCTTGGGTTTGAAAATATAAGTGAGCAAAATCTCCAAAACATAAGGAGATAATTTGTGAAAGGCAGTAAGATACACATTAGATCATATTTTAAACTTTAATGCCCAGACTGGGAAACACTGAGTCTGGAAGATTTAAGAAAAACGGCAACTTACATATTTACAGGTCTTAAAGAAATCCTAGAGGAAAAGGATGAAATAATAAAAGAGCTAAAAACCAAGATCAAGGAGGCAAATAGTACAATTAAACATAAAGAAATAAAAAAATCTAGACACTCTGCAGTCATACAAACCCACAAGAAATTACACACAAAACAATCAAAGGAGAAATGTACCCAAATGTTCCTATGCAGGAAAATGGGTCACATGGTCCATGACTGTAATTTAAAGGCACAATTAGTCCAAGCTAACAATAAAAAGAGATCCTAGAAAAGTAACATAAAGAATAGAAGCAAAAATACATGAACAAATACAAAATGTTGCAATTGTAATTGCAAGAGTCCATTGCAAGCACCAAATTTAGAAACCATGGAGAGATACATTGTGAAGATTGGATTTAGCTATCTCCTGATTGTAGCAATGAAGGTACTTAGTTCTTCCTTTATTGGGAAGATTGAATTATAATCCACAATCTATTTTTAGATTTTAATTCCCAAAAGGTGGTAACACAGTATTTGAAGTAGATCTACTCATTTTAACTACAGAAAGGTGTTAACCAACTACAAAAGGTGAACTAATGAAAAAAGGTGTTAACTAATCTCAAAAGGTATAACTAACTACAAAAAAGTGTGAACACCCATTTCTTGCATTGAGTGGGAGGTCTGTGACCCACATGTGAATGAGTGGGCAGTCCTGGAGAGGAGAGTCTGCTGTGATTGGTAGACATGAAAGTTAGGGAAGGTGACATAAGAGAAAAAGATATTTAAAAAGAGGATCAGAGGCCAGAAGAAGTTATATTTGATTTGAGTTAGATTGAAGAACTCTTACTCAGAGGAGAGAGCATAAGATAGACACTCAGGCTTGGCTGTGGAACTGGACTCCTTCAGGAGACCCTCAGACTGCTTTCCTTTATATGGTCACCATTGGTGAGTGAAAGACTGATCTAGTGACCCGGCCTTTCTGGAGATGTGAACCTCCAAGAAAGGCCCATTGTCTTGAGATTCTTTTCCCTGATTAGGGCCTTAGAATTTCTACCTGGCTCAGAGGAAGCCAGAGTTCTCTCTCTCTCTCTCTCATTCCTTAATATCTTCCCTCTATTGTAAATAAAACTACCATAAATTACATTTTACTTTAGTAATTCATTTTGGGATTTAGAAATTAAATCCCTGGTGACCACCAATTTGATATATTCAAGTCCAACCACAAATAAAAATTTAACAACATCCAACAGGGAGAAAAACCATGCTATTTGCAAGTAGTTTCAGGTGCTGCCAAAAATGTCAGTTATGAAGCCAGGTGCAGAAAGGAAATAATATATTTTTGAAACAGAAAGTACAGAACAAATACTAATAGCAAAAGAAAAAAAACAGAACCATATGAGTCACAAATATTAGAGGGTTCTAAAGATTCTAAACAAACTGCAAATGAATTAAGTGAAGCACATGAGCAATTAACAGAATTGTCCAAGGGGGAGGAAAATGCAATAGCAGAGAACATTCAAAGTAGCAGACTTCCTGGAGACAATGACACTGAAAGCAAGGATGATATTGCAAAAGGACATATCAATGACAAAATAGAAAAATCAACCTTAAATCCATATGTCACAGAATTCCAACCAAAAGCACTGCGCAAGAAAAAGCAAACACAAACATTATTACACCATCCTTAAGTCTCCATGCTACTTCAATTCCATTGTAAACTGCTGATGGATTGCAAAATGAATGTTCAAAGCAACAAGAGAAGTCTGTAGCTGAAGAACAAAACTGGGATATGAACAAAATAGAAATACAAATACCTATGGTCCAAGTATGCCAACAAAATAAATGAGAACACAGAGCCAAGCGTCATGTTAAAAGTGGGTAATGAAATCTGCCCAGCCCTTAACTAGCCCCAACTAAATCTGTTTTAAAAACATCTCCTGAAGATAGCCAAATCACAAGTTACATACAAATAATGAGGGCAACAGGGAAAAAACAGAGAGTACCAAAACTAAAATCAAAGATGGTAACTCTAGGACCCCTAACAACAGAATACACATTCTTGTTAATCCCAGAATGCCCAATCAACTTTCTTGGGAGAGATTTTTTTGTATAAAATTGGAGCAATCATTCATTGTGATAAATTGAGAAAAATCTTTCTACATCTACCCAAAGACTCTTTAAAACATTATCCATTGCTGTTCATGGGGCAAGTAGATGATGTACAAGATCAGAATGAAGGTACACTATTTGAAAAACCAAGTGATATACCAGAAGGGCTTTGGGCTACACATTCTACAGAATTGGGATTCTAAAGTCAGCAACACTAGTAAAAGTAAAAGTTAAAGAAGGGGCACCACCAAAGATACCACAAAACAAACTAAGTAAAGAAGCCATAGATGGAATCAACTTGATTATCCAAAGCTTGTTAGATCAGAAAAGTTCAATTCCAACAATTTCAGAATATAATATACCAATAATACCCATAAAGAAAGCAAAATGTGACTCTAAAGGAAAAGTCTCAATGGAGACTGGTCCACAATTTAAGGGCAGTAAATAACTTTGTAAAAAAGTCCCATGCAGTCATTCCAAACCCATCTAAAATAATTTCGGAAATTCCAAGTAAATCTAGATATTATACTGTTGTTGATCTGTGTAGTGTTTATTTTAGCATTCCAATTGCAAAGGAAAGTAAAAAAAAATTTTTGCTTTCACTCGGAATGGGACTCAGCTGACATGGGGAAGATTACCAATGGGATTCGATAGCCCAACAGCATTTTTCCAAATCTTGCAACAAGATTTAAAGAACATTTCATTCAAAGAAAGCAAAATCATGCACTATGTGGATGGCATTCTTCTTGCATCCCCATTTGCTAAAGTTTGTTACCAGGACAGTAAAAACTTCTCTTAGAGCTATATAAGAAAAGCCACAAAGTTTCCAAATCAAAGCTCCAAAAGGTCATGCTTAAAGTGGAATACTTAGGATTTAACTTGGAAAGGGGGACAAGAAAGATTTCTAAGAAAGAGTAGAGGACATAAAAAAGCTCAACGTGTCAAAGACTAAGAAACAACTGAGAGCCTTTTTAGGAGTAACAGGGTTCTGTATACAATGGATCCTAGGTTATAGCCAAATAAAATAATGCCATACAGACTTAACCAAAAACACAGTTACAGAACCTTTGAAAATAACAAATGAGCATCTCCAAGCCTTGGCACAGTTCAAAGAAGCAATCATAACAGCTCCAGCCTTAGGTATTCTAGACTACAACAAAGAATTTCTTCTTTTTGTATATGAAGCAAGAGGCATAGCTTCTGGAGTGTTAGTCCAAACTTTAGGACCCAATTTGGGGCCAGTAGCATAGTATAGTACACAGCTGGATATAATTGAGAAAGGAATGATTCCCTGTTTGAGAGCAATTGCAACCACAGAAACCATGATTCAAAAGTTCTCTGATTTGGTATTAGGATCAAAACTTAATGTCTACTCTTCACACCAACTAGAGTCCATATTGAAGAAATGTCATTTACAAGCTTGTACACAGCAAATATTTTCTCAATATGAAATTTTTCCACTAAGCAAAAAAAACATCACTTTAGAACATTGCCAACAATTGAATCTGTCAACCTTGATTCCAGATCTGCCATTTGAAGGGTAACCCATATATAATTGCCAGGGAAAATATCAGCAGTCTAAAAACCAAGAAATGATTTAAAAGACACTCCCCTGGAACAACCCAACATTGAAATGTATACAGAGGCGGAGTCAAGGTGGCAGCTTAGCAAGCAGCAAAAGTTCAGACCTCGTGGAAGACCCTTCCTTAACCAATACAGACTGAATGCTCCTAGGGCACTGAAATTCAATCTGAACAACAGGACAGAAGTGGGGAACCCTCCTTCTGGACTCAAATCAAAAGGTATGCCCCCCAAAAGCCGGAATACGAGAATACTCAGGGCTAAGGGGAAGGCAGAGGGTAGGTCCCAGGACCCCTCCCCCCAACCCAGAGGGCTGAGCCCCCAGCAGCAGTGGGAACCTCTGAATGGGCAAAGGTGCTGGTTTGCAGGGTCTACTTTGTGAGCAGCGGGGCGCCGGGCTTGGAGCATCCAGCTTGGACAGCAGGGAGGAAGCCAGGGAGAAACGGGCCGTGGCTGGGTCCCTCCATCGGGCTCCAGTCTCACCATTGCCTTGGGGCACATCCAGACCAATCCAGTTAAATCTAATCCCATCAGAACTCCTCAGAGTTTAGGGAGGCAGGCAAAGGCACTTGCAGACAGAGGAGAAGCAGCTGGAGAGAACTGGAGAGAGCCTGGGCGGCCCAGCCTTCCAGGAGTATTCAGAGCCTCAAAGCTTCATACCACATACAGCCCAGCCCAGTTAAGCTCAATCCAATCAAAAACCTCCAGAGGACAGGGAAGCTAACATTCCTCCCCTAGAGACTGTACCAAAAGATCTGACAAAGCTCCAAGAGGGGAGACTGATAGCCCCAAAACCAAAACAAAATGAGAGGAGCAAGAGCACAGCCAAATATGGGGAACAAAGAAGGGGTAAACTTGAGCAAACAACAGAAAAAGAAGAAAGAAATTACAATAGACAGCTTCTGCACAGGTAATGAGCAAAGAGCCAATGAAACAGAGGGGGAGGACCCAGCAAAGGAAAAATCAGAAATCCCAGCGAATTGGATACAGGCTTTGGAAGAACTCAAAATGCAATTCAAAACACAATTAAGAGAGGCTGAAGACAATTGGGAAAAGAACTTAAAAACTAAGATAAGTCATCTAGAAACAGAAAATAGCGTCTTGAAAGTCAAAATCAACCAGCTGGAAAATGAGGCAAAGGAGATGAAAGATGAGGCAAAGCAGATGAAAGATGAGGTGAAGAAGATGAAAGATGACCTCCAAAGAAAATCCGACCAAAAGGAAAAGGATGACTAAAAAACTAAGGATGAAATCCAGTCTTTAAGAACCAGAATACAACAACTAGAATCGAGCGACCTCACAAGGCAGCAGGACACTATAAAACAAGACCAAAAGAATGAAAAATTTGAGGAAAATGTGAAGCATCTCATTCACAAAACAGAGGATTTAGAAAATCATTCAAGGAGAGACAATTTAAGAATTATTGGCCTACCAGAAGACCATGACAAAAGAAAAAGCCTGGACATTATATTACAGGAAATTATTAAAGAAAACTGCCCTGAAATCTTTGAACAAAAGGGAAAAGTGGAGATTGATAGAGTCCACAGATCACCTCCTGTACTTAATCCCCAACTGACAATACCCAGGAATGTTATAGCCAAATTCAAGAACTATCAGACCAAAGAAAAGATATTACAAACTGCCAAGAAGAAGTCATTCAGATACCAAGGAACCACAGTGAGGATAACTCAGGATCTGGCTGCATCCACACTGAAAAAAGAAAGGAATGTAATACGATAATCCAGAAAGCAAGGGAACTAGGTCTACAACCAAGAATCAACTACCCAGCAAAACTGACTATATTCTTACAGGGGAAAGTATGGTCATTTAACAAAATAGAAGAATTTCAAGAATTTGTAAAGAAAAGACCAGACCTGAACAGAAAATTTGATGTCCAAGCACAGAACTCAAGAGAATAATCAAAAGGTAATTAAGAAAGAGGGGAAAAAAGAAAAACAAAAACAAAAAAATTTTTTAAGAGACTCAATAAGTTAAAATGATATGTATCCCTATAAGAAAAGAGGTCATTGATAACTCTTAAAACCTGTTGTTATTACATGGGCAGCAAAAAGAAGTATTCTTAGAGGGAACAGCAACAAACTGTATAGGATGAAAGGACAAGACATAAATAGATATATAGATATATGCATGCAAAAATATATATGCATGAGTATGCATATATATATATAACTAGAGCTTAAAAATAGATTAATATTAAAAGAAATGGGAAAAGAAACAAATGGGGGTAAATTTATATGTCATAAAGAAGCTCATGGTGGGAGGGGGGAGAACATTAATACACTGGAAGGGTAAAGAGGTCAGAGACAGGAAATACTCAACTTTTATGTGCTTTGAAAGTGACTCAAAGAGGGAAAAACAATCCAATCCATTGGGGGCAGAGAATAGATTTGCACCCTATAGGGGAGTAGAAGGGTAACAAACGGTCTGGTGGGGAGGGAAGCAGTACAAGAGAGGGAGGGAGCAGGGGATTAATTTTAGAAAGACTACAGGGAAAATAAGGGGGGGATGAATAGGGAGGGGGGTAGAAAGGGAAGCAAAATAAGGGTGGTAACAAGGGGGACTGTTCAAAAGCAAACATTGGTGTAGAAGGAAATAGTGAAAGAAGAAAAGGCAGGTAAAGGAGCAGAAATCAAAATGCTGGGAAATACACAGCTAGTAATCATAACTCTGAATGTGAATGGAATGAACTCACCCATAAAACGCAAGCAAATAGCAGAGTGGTTTAGAGTCCAAAACCCTACCATATGCTGTCTACAAGAAACGCATATGAGGAAGGTAGATACACATAGGGTGAAAGTAAGAGGGTGGAGCCAAATCTATTGGGCATCAACTGACAAAAAGAAGGCAGGAGTTGCAATCATGATATCCGACAAAGCCGAAGTAAAAATAAATCTAGTTAAAAGAGATAGGGAAGGTAATTTCATCCTGATAAAAGGCAGTATAGACAGTGAGGAAATATCTGTACTCAACATGTATGTACCAAATGGCATAGCATCCAAATTTCTAAAGGAGAAACTAGAGGAAATCAAGGACGAAATAGATAGAAAAACTATACTAGTGGGAGCCCTGAACCTTCCTCTATCTGAACTAGATAAATCAAACCAAAAAATAAATAAGAAAGAGGTAAGAGAAGTGAATGAAATCTTAGAAAAATTAGAGTTAGTAGACATGTGAAGAATAATAAATGGGGACAAAACGGAATATACCTTCTTTTCTGCAGCACATGGTACATTCACAAAAATTGACCATGTATTAGGGCATAAAAACATTGCAAAGAAGTACAAAAGAGCAGAAATAATAAATGCAACTTTCTCAGATCACAATGCAATGAAAATAATAATTAGTAAGGGAAAATGGAGAGGTAAATCGAAAATTAATTGGAAATTAAACAATACAATTCTCCAAAACCAGTTAGTTAAAGAACAAATCATAGAAACAATAACTTCATTGTAGAAAATGACAATGATGAGACATCCTTTCAAAGCCTATGGGATGCAGCCAAAGCAGTACTCAGGGGGAAATTTATATCCTTGAGTTCATATATTAACAAATTAAGAAGGGCAGAGGTCAATAAATTGGGCATGCAAATTAAAAAATTAGAAAGTGAACAAATTAAAAATTCTCAGATGAAGACTAAATTAGAGATCCTAAAACTCAAAGGAGAAATTAATAAAATTGAAAGTAAAAGAACTATTGATTTAATAAATAATACTAGAAGCTGGTACTTTGAAAAAACAAATAAAATAGACAAAGTACTAGTCAGTCTAATTAATAAAAGGAAAGAAATAAACCAAAGTGACAGTACCCAAGATGAAAAAGGAGACCTCACCTCTAATGAAGAGGAAATTAAGGCAATCATTAAAAACTACTATGCCCAATTATATGGCAATAAATATGGCAATCTAGGTGATATGGATGAATACTTACAAAAATATAAATTGCCTAGACTAAAAGAGGAAGAAATAATTTACCTTAATTACCCCATTTCAGAAAAAAGAAATTGAACAAGCCATCAAAGAACTCTCTAAGAAAAAATCCCCAGGACCAGATGGATTCACAAATGAATTCTTTCAAACATTCAAAGAACAACTAATCCCAATATTAAACAAACTATTTGACAGAATAGGCCAAGAAGGAGTTCTACCAAATTCATTCTATGACCCAAACATGGTACTGATCCCAAAGCCAGGCAGGTCAAAAACAGAAAAAGAAAACTATAGACCAATCTCCCTAATGAATATAGATGCAACAATCTTAAATAGGATACTAGCAAAAGGACTCCAGCAAGTCATCACAAGGGTCATCCACTATGACAAGGCAGGATTCATACCAGGAATGCAAGGATGGAAAACCATCCACATAATTGACCATATTAACAAGCAAACTGACAAAAATCACATGATTATCTCAATAGATGCAGAAAAAGCCTTTGATAAAATACAACACCCATTCCTATTGAAAACACTAGAAAGCATAGGAATAGTAGGGTTGTTCCTAAAAATAATAAACAGTATATATCTAAAACCATCAGCAAACATCATCTGCAATGGGGATAAACTAGAAGCCTTTCCAATAAGATCAGGTGTAAAACAAGGATGCCCATTATCACCTCTATTATTTAACATTGTACTAGAAACACTAGCAGTAGCAATTAGAGAAGAAAAAGAAATTGAAGGTATTAAAATTGGCAATGAGGAGACCAAGCTATCACTCTTTGCAGATGATATGATGGTTTACTTAAGGAATCCTAGAGAATCAACCAAAAAGTTACTCGAAATAATCAAAAACTTTAGCAAAGTTGCAGGATACAAAATAAACCCGCATAAGTCATCAGCATTTCTATATATCTCTAACCCATTTCAGCAGCAAGAATTAGAAAGCAAAGTACCATTCAAAATCACCCTAGACAATATAAAATACTTAGGAATCTATCTGCCGAGACAAACACAGGAGCTATTATGAACTCAACTACAAAACACTTTCCACACAGCCAAAACTAGATCTAAACAATTGGAAAAACATTGATTGCTCATGGGTGGGACGAGTTAACATAATAAAAATGACAATCCTACCCAAATTAATTTACTTATTTAGTTCCATACCCATTGAACTACCAAAAAGTTTCTTTACTGAATTAGAAAAAACCATAAGTAAGTTTATTTGGAAGAACAAAAGATCAAGGATATCCAGGGAAATCATGAAAAAAAATGCAAAGGAAGGAGGACTTGCAGTCTCAGATCTCAAACTATACTATAAAGCAGTGGTTATCAAAACAATTTGGTACTGGCTAAGAGACAGAAATGAGGATCAGTGGAATAGACTTGGCATAAATGGCGTAAACTCAGCAAGACAGTTTATGACAAACCCAAAGACCCCAGCTTTTGGGACAAAAATCCACTATTCGATAAAAACTGCTGGGAAAATTGGAAGACAGTGTGGGAGAGATTAGATTTGGATCAACACCTCACACCCCACACCAAGATAAATTCAGAATGGGTGAATGACTTGAATATAAAGAAGGAAACTATAAGTAAATTAGGTGAACACAGAATAGTATACATGTCAGACCTTTGGGAAGGGAAAGATTTTAAAATCAAGCAAGACTTGAGTCACAAAGAGTCACAAAATGTAAAATAAATAATTTTGACTACATCAAATTAAAAAGGTTTTGTACAAACAAAACCAATGTAACTAAAATCAGAAGGAAAACAACAAATTGGGAATCAATCTTCACAAAAACCTCTGACAAAGGTTTAATTACTCAAATTTACAAAGAGCTAAATCATTTGTACAAAAAATCAAGCCATTCTCCAATCGATAAATGGGCAAGGGACATGAACAGGCAGTTCTCAGCCAAAGAAATCAAAACTAATAATAAGTGGGCTATGGGAGAGGTGGTGGGAGGGGGGAGGGAAGGAAAGAAAATGATCTTTGTTTACAATGAATAATGTTTGGAAATGACCAAATAAAAATTAAAAAAAAAGAAAAAAGAAAACAGTTTGTGCACTCAAGGTGCCTATATTCTATTGGAAAGGCTTGCATAGTCTTTTACATAATTTTCCTTTGAATTAATGTTGTCTAATTTGAATGCTTTGATAAAGCTTCTTGAGGAAAGGAAAAAAAAAGAAATGTATACAGATGGTTCAAGCATGATAGTTAATAGGGAAAGGTACACCAGAGTGACAGAAGTAACACAAACCGAGACGTTATGGTATGCACCTTTCCAAAGCATGTGAGCACTTAAGGGGCAGAGCTAGTTGCTTTATTAAAAGCTTTGCAAATTGGAAAAGATAAATGGGTCAGTATTTACATTCCTGGTACGCATTCTCAGTAATTCATGCCACAGCAGAAATTTGGAAACATAGAGGATTTTTGACAAGTGCAGGCAAAGAGATTGCATATTCTAAAGTCATAATGCAACTCCTTTAGACCATAGAGGTACCCAAGGAAGTGGCAATAATCCACTGTAGATCACACATGGGGGCTTGTGTCCTTAGGAAACCATAGAGCTGATATTACAGCAAAATTTGGAGCTAGAAAAGGACCTCTACATGTATTGAATTTCTCAATAGTCGAAGAGGACAATCTAACTAACACCTACAATGAACAGGAAATTCAATCATGGATAAAGAACTTAGGGGCAAAACAAATAAGGGGTATATGGTTTTCACAACAAGGCAAGCCCATCCTGCCTAGAATGTTATTATATCACATGTGCAACACAATACATGCACAAGGACACTATGGAGTCCAAGCTGTGATCGATTCAGTGAGATTATTTTGGACTGCACCAAGAATATCCTCATATGCCATAAAAGTCTGTCAAAAATGTAAAATTTGTATGCAGTTCAATAAGGGAGTTTATAAGACCAAAAGGTTAGACGGTTGTTCCTTAGCATATACTCCATTTGAATGCACACAGACAGATTTCATCAATATGCCAACAGACAAAAAGCTTAAGTATTACCTTGTCTTCATAGACAGACTGACTAGATGGCCAGAAGTTTTCCCTGCAAAATAGAACAATGCAGAATTTGTGGTGAAATTCCTATTAAAGAAATCGTACTTAGATTTGGGATTCCCACAAAATTGGACTCAGATTATGGGAGTTACTTTACTCAATCAATATTAAATGCAATTTATTAAAGTCTAGTAATACAAGCAACATACCACATACCATTTATTCCCCAAAGTTCAGGGCAAGTGGAGTGATTAAAGACATCAAAGCATTGATAGGAAAATTTTGTGCAGAAACATATCAAAAATAGACAGACATTCTACCATTATTTCTGTTCCATCTTAGAACAAGACCCAGTGGAGATTTGCACATCTCTCCATTTGAAATGCTAGATGGACATGCAATTTGGCAAGGAAGGACTTGCAAACCAGCTTACATTGCAATGATAGGTACAGACTGTCAATTAACAAAACATATACAAGCTTTACAAACAAGAATAGTAGAGTTGCATGAAATGGGCTTGATACAACAAACTGCACAATGTCAAATCAGGAGATAAAGTATACATAGAAAATTTCATTAGAAAATTGACTACAGATATAAAATGGATTGGACCACATGAAGTATTGCTTACTACCCCAACAGTTATAAAAATTGCAGGGAAAGAATCAAGGTTCCACTGTTCCCATGTAAAACCAGAAAAATTCAACATCACTGTAACAGACATAGAAAATAATTAGACAAAAGGTAGTACTGAGAAATGAAAATAAAAACTGATTAACATAAAAAATACACCATAAAGAAACAATAGTGACACATCATGTTTGAGACAACATCCCAGTAGTCAAGCACCACAGTGATGAGAAGAAGACAACTTTCTAGCCCAGAGGAAAAGCATCCTAGAGGAAAAGATTTTAAACCAGCCCAGAGGAAATCATCCCAGAGGAAAAGCATCAAGAAAAGCTGCTAGAGAGAAGAAACAAAGAGAAAAAGCTGAAATGGACAGCTAAGACTTTGAACTTTGTAAATTTATTTATATAATAAGAGGATAGATGGAAAACAGGACTTATATATAAGAGTGAGTGTGGCAAAATCATAAAACAAAATTAATTTCACATATTAGGGAAATAGTATGCAACACTACATAACTTGAGAGAGAGAGAGAGAGAGAGAGAGAGAGAGAGAGAGAGAGAGAGAGAGAGAGAGCAAGAGAGCTTCCTCTGAGCCAGGTAGCAATTCTAATGACCCAAGCAGGGGAAGGAGTCTCAAGAAGAAGGGCCTTTCCCACCTCCAGAAGGCCAAGGAAGGAATCAACCTTTACACTCACCACATGTCAGTGTCAGTTCAATCAGCAAGATTTTTTATCAGACATCACCTCCAGTAGGCTCCAATCCATGTATGTCTTTTTCAAACTCCAAGAGTCTCTCTTCCCTCCAAGAGTCTCTCTTCACTCCAAGTGACCCTCTTCACTCCAAGTGTCTGTCTTCACTCCCAGTGTCTGTGCCCCTCTATGTGTCTTTGTTTCTACTTTTAAAGACCTTTTTCTCTTGTGTCACTTCCCCTAAATTTTTACATCTACCAATCACAGCTAATGCTCCACTTCAGGACTGCCCACTCTTTCATGTGGGTTACAGACCTCCCACTCAATGTATGAAATGGGTGTTCACACCTTTTTTGTGGTTGAAATAAAAATGGGTAGATCTTCATACTCAGCTTTAAGTACTGTGCTTACATTTTTGGGGATTAAAATCTAAAATAGGTAAGGGATTACAATTTAATCTTCACAATCAAGGAAGATCTAAGTACATTCATTGTTACAATCAGGGCGGGGGAGAGTGAAATCTTCACCTCCTACTCAAACCTGTTCAAGCTAAGGGCCACTACTCCTGATTATTCATTTGGGAATAGAGAATCATGTCAAAAGAAATGAAAAAAAGCCAAAATTTTGAAGTCCTAGGAAATAAAGATAAAATCTTAGAGAAAGGGGTGGTATTTTTGTAACAGGTATTGATTAATAATGGGATTCAGGAGAGAAAGGAACACTGAGAGTGATTAGTTGGTTAAGAAGATAGAATCTTAAGATAGATATATGGTTATTAGGAACATTACTTAAAATATTGGAACAACAGGGGCTAATAATGAAAGAAAAGGAATAATGGAGGGGCCAAATGATGATAATACTTGCTACTGATTTGGTGCTTTAAACTAGCAAAATGCTTCGGAGACATTATATGATATAGACCTCACATTAACTGTATAATGTAATAAAGAATTCATATCCAAACTCTTCTTTTTCTTGTTTTCTCTGCCAAAGAGAATGATCTTTGAATGAAAAAAATGGTTAGTGGGGAACAGAAATGATATAATTAATGAAATTTTGATAAATTCAATAAACATTTATTAAACCTTCTATATACCAGGAACACTGCTAAATTAAGGGGATAAAATAAGAAAAATATATAATCCCTACCCTGATGAAGTATACAGTCTCATAGGGGAAAACAAGGTATAAAAGAATATCTTGAAAAGTGGTAGTGAGTGGGTGCTATGAACTTTAGATTACTCCACCCTACTTAGTCTAACAAAAACAGGAATGTCTACACCCATACTTAAGGATTAAATATTTAGGAGGATGATCTATGACTGACATGTGCTAGCAAATGACAAATCAGAAACAACTGACAGATCCCTGGACTGTCCTAAGTCAAGCTTAAGCTACCATTGGTACATGCGAGATGCAGGAAAGTGATATAAAAACTGTCTATATATTTTGCATCACTTTCTCTCTCTGGTCTCTTTGGTGGCAGAGAGGTGGCTGGCGGCTGGGAACTGAGAATTTCGGCATCTTGGTGTGGTGGCTGCTCTTGTCCAGGTTTAGTGGCGACTTTTCATTGATACTATACTGGGAGAAGCTGAATAGCCTAATTCAGGTGAGACATCTTAACTGAACTCTCTTGAGTTTAGGCTGATTGTTTTCTCATTTACCTTCCAAACATTATCCTCTTAGAAAGTCTCTAATCTTCTTCAGTGACCTTGTGGAGGAGGTCTTTTAACTTCCCCTGGCACAGGCAAGGTGGGAGAAATCCTATACCCTCCTTCTCTCTCTTCTCCTTAATCTCTTCCTTCTATATTAATTAAAATCACCATAAATTTCCAGCTGACTTGGGTATTTTATTTGGGATTTCCTCTGGCAACCAAAATTAATTTAAATTAGGTCACAACCCTAAAATTATCCTTACAGTGACAAGAAAGCACCTAGTGGCTATTGAAATTATTCTATATAGTTGGATCCAAATGGAGCTGCTGATAGGGAATGGAGTTAGGAAGAAGTTTGTGATCCCTTTATAAAGGAAAATATGTTTAATTATCTATCTCCTAGTCCTCCAAAAAGGCAGGAGAAGCAATTGAGAATAAGAAAAGTATCAAAATCTAAGACATTCTTTGTGGCCATGAGATTTTAGGTGAACAGCTTATCCCAAGAGTGAGGAGGGCACACTGTTCTGTGACATCAAATCAAGCAAAACTGATAATGTAGAATGTAGTGATATTAAGGAAAACCTAGTGGTTCTTGATAAATTCAAGTCATATTAAGGTCAGTCATCCTACTGTACTAAAAGAATGGGCAAACATGATTACTGAACCACTGTACTTGATTTGTGAAAGATCAAGAAGAACAGAAAAGATTCTGAAGGACTAGAGAATGGCAAAGTCATGATATAGTGGAGTAATGGAATTTGCAAACTGCAGATTTACAAATGATAGCTTACTACTTCCAAATGATGATTAAGAACTCTATTGCATCTAATTTAATGCCTTTAATTGATGAAATAGAGATATTCTTATATAACAAAAGTATAAGGCATAGAGCATTGTGTTAGTTACTTTAATTGGTCATGATTGATCAGTTCAACTCACCTTAACCCTTGATATTTGTATATTTTGTTGCCCCTTCTATAATGAGGCATGAGACTTCCATTTTTGTTCTTATATCCCCAATGCCTAGTACTGAATTAATGAGCATTTGTCAAGCACTTAATTATGTTCCAGGCTGTAAAGAATTTAGATTCATCTGGACAGCTTTCCTTATTTTACATATGAAGAAAAATACTCCAGTCAGTTGGTCACACATTTTAAGTGACAAAGCCATTAGAACCTGATTGTCCCTTCAAAATAAGTTTGTTTTTTTAGTATATTTTTATAATGTATTTAAGTTTGTTTAGAAGACCACCATTTTATTTTATTTTTAATCCTTAAATTCTGTTTTAGAATCAATACAAGTATTGTTTTCAAGGCAGAAGAGTAGTAAGAGCTTGGCAATTAGGATTCAGTGACTTGCCCAGGGTCAGAGAGCTGGGGAATGTCTGAGACCAAATTTGGACCTAGAACCTCCCATTTCTGCATTTGGTTCTCTATCCACTGATGTCCCCATCAACATTTATTAATATAGCCCTCTCCTATCACCTCCCTGGAAACCATTTCTGATCATAAAGAATTGAAAAAAAATATGTGAAAAGCATTTTGGCAAATCACCAACACATTTACCAAGTCTTATTAAAACATAAGCAATATTCTACCTCCTTTGCCCCTATTTCTGCAAAGAAGGGTAGAACAGCTATGAGTTATATGATTCTCATATAAAGGCAGGTCCCTGGAATTTTGTTACAAACTTTTCCAAAGTGTCAATCAATGTAAATATTTGGCAAGGGATAGTTATGTAGCACAATGGATAGAGGTCCAGCCCTGGAGTGGGAAGGACTTATTTTTTAATATGACATCAGATACTTCCTTTCTGTGTGACCTTGGACAAGTTACTTAATTATGATTGCCTAGTCCTTGTTGCTCTTTTTTTCTGAGAATTGATAGTAAGACAGAAAGTAAGATTTTTAAAAAGTACTTGTCAGGGTAGGAAACTGACCTGAATGAATATTACATTTAACTTCTTTGCATGAAATACTTATAGTTTTGGCATATCAATATATTAACTATTTGCTAGTATTATAAGTACTAGAGACACTAAAATCCTTCCTTCAGGAGTTTTAGTAAGAATGTGATTTGATATTTGATGAAAATATTTGGAATGTAGCATTTATTTTGAAGTTATTAATGAGATTTTTTGCTCACAGCCACATTTCAGGCTGGAGGGACACTTTGATGACACAGAAAAATATGATGGCCAAAGATGCCAGATTATCAAATCTATAAGGACATAATTTATTATCCTTTTTGAAATAAGTTCTATGTGAACAAGTTCAAGCTAATTGACTTGACTAAAATAAATATCAGGCACATAATAATATTTGAAGAATTTTATAAAATGTGCTGTACTACACACAGTCATAATAAATTTAAATATGCATCTACACAATTTCATAGCTATAGAAAATTATCACATTCAAATCCACCAAAATACCAAAGATATTTCATATAGATTTTAGATGTCTCTCTCTTAAAAAAATAAAAAAAAACCTTTACCTTCCCTCTTAGAATTAATACAAAGTTTGGTTCCAAGGCAGAAGAGCAGTAAGGGGTAAGCAATGGGGGTTAAGTGGTTTACACAACGTCAAAAAGGTAGGAAGTGTCTGAGGTCAGAATTGAACACAGGACCTCCCATCGCTGGGCCTAGATATCAATCCACTGAGTCACAGGGATACTATCTAGATGTGCCTTTTTAAATAGAGAGGCACTCTAAGGCTTTTGAAAGTGTGTATTGCTTGCATTTGTGGGTTCTGAATAGCATGAATATGTAAAGAAGGGAAATCATTTAGGAAAAATTGCATTATTTATTAATGTGAATTTAAAATTTGGTAATAACACATTCTAACATTATGTCTACAGTTGCTTTGTATTGGGTAATAGAATCATAGGGTACAGTCAGTGAGATACACTCAAAGTCCATCATTTTACAGAAAAGGAAAGTAAGGACCAGGGAGATAAAATGATTTGCCATGATCACATTGGTAGTAAGCATTAGAGGCAGAAACAGGTCTCTAGACTCCAGAGCCAGTGCTCTTTCCATTATATAATATTGCTTCTCACATGTGAGGTAATGATGAGCCAGAGCAGGGGATGAATGTAGGTTTTGGTTGAGGAGGGAGAGATTAAAGATATTAGAAAGTCAGGACCAACCAGGCAGAGGCCTGAGCAAGGCAAGATTATTGACAATACTGTGATACTTGAATTGATGGACAAGGCCAGCTTGAATTAAAGGTTGAAGAGGTGTCTGTTCAAGGTCAGTGAACTGGAAGATTAAGGCTTGAAGTCTAAAGCATTGTTAATGAGCAAATCCAGAGAAGTAGACAGAATGGAATCAGGGAACCAAAGTTTAGATGTCAGCACTAGGGACAGCTCCAAGTGAAGTTTTTTGTTCTAATTAATGGGTACTGGCTCAGAAATCTTACATTCTGGGAGTGAATGAAACATGTAAAGAAGGAAATACAAAATGTATAAAATGATCACAAGAGCAAGAGAACAGATAGTATGGACAGACATGGATGGTTTGAAATCTCCATTAATGGAGATAACAAATCCATTTGAGCATTTGCAAAATTGGAGCAAGTGTTGGGTCTTTAAAGCAGTAGGCTATTTAGTACCCTCTCATTTCTCCATCACTACATGCATTTAAACAGTGATTCATGATGACCAAAAACTTTTCAGTAATGTTTTTAAAGTGTGCAGTCAAGCAAAAGGTCTGATCAAATAGTCAGGGTTCTAGAAAGGTCAAGATTAACAATAGCATTGATAGTAAAGTTTTGGTCATATGTACACTAAAGGGGTTCTTTATAGGAATATTGGATCAGATATTCTTGAAATTTTGTCATGATTAGGGTTTGTATTAATATCATACTTATATTTGTATCACAGCTCCAAACACTTCACTGTTTGTGGGACCTTAGAGAAATCATTCCAGTTCTCTGGGCCTCCACAACTGGGAAGATGAGCAAGGAACTCGAGCTGTGCTTTTAAAAGAATCTAAAGCTGCTACAAGGTAGATGGAGGTGAGGGAAAAATATTGGGAACCACTGACAGTTTTTTGAGTAGAAAGTGACATCACTTTTCTGTGTTTAGGAATGTCAATTTGACAACTATGTGGAGAATAGTTTGGGAGTTGGAAGATACTCACATCATGGAGACAAATCTCTCCATTGAACCACAGAACTTGAAAATAGGGTAGAGATAATTTGCTCCTATTACTTCACTTTTCAAATGAGTATATGGAAGCCTAAAGAAATGGAATGATTTATCCAACATCATACAGGTGTTTAAGTATTGGAGCCATGATACAACAGAGATCTGATATTAAGATGACTCCTAGTTGTGATCATATATTTTATTTGACTGAATATCCTAAAACACATAAATGAAATATTTGACCTTCAAATCATTTTTTCAACTCAAATAATAATAAAAAGCTGAGAGGTCATTGAATAGACTAGTGCTTTAAATGTCATTTCTATTAATGCAGTGTTCAAACCATCCACATCTTTCCATTCCATACAACTCTTGTCCATGTTATCTCATAAATGTTCAACAAGAGGCTCATTCAGCATACTTTCTCTTTACATCAAGTGGGTATCATTGTTATTCTTCTGCCTTGAAATATGACAAACTTCTTTTTTCATAGTACAATTTATCTATGACATACTTTACTTTTTTTTCTTCAAAGTTCCTCATTGTTTATATGTTTGAGTGTGTCATAGCCATTGTGTACTTTGCCATTATTTCAGACACCTTCTCTTACCTTCTTAATGGTCTTTTGATGATCTTTAGGCCACAATAATGTCATATTTTTTCTTCTATATGCCACTAAATGGGTCAAGCACTTAAAGAATGAGTCAAGGACTCACAAAATTATGCCTCCTGTTCAGGGACACATTATGTCACTATCTTTCCTGTTATAATATGACTTCTCGATTCTTCTGAGGACACAGAATAAAGTTAAGTTGTGAACTTAAGACCTGTGATGAAATACTGAAAGTATATGTCATGAGAAATTCCTGAGAGTTGGAGGTACTGGCAGTCATGATGAGGATGAAGAGGAACATAGGGAAGAGAAAGGCATTGGAGAGACATGTAAAAGATAATATTCAGTGAAGGGATTTCAAAGTCCTTGAAGATAGAAAGATGAGAGATATAACCTTCCTTATGTGTAGTTAAGGTGAAGTTCAACCTGCATGTCAAAATCCTTGGTATGAGGACAAAAATTGGTGTAGAAAGGAAAACTGAAAGCCAGAGAGCAAATACGAGAGAGACAGAGACAGAGAATAGACAGGGCCAGAGAGAAACAGACAGAGAGAGGAAAGCAGAAGGAAGGAGAGAGAAATAGAAAATAGATGTAAGTGTTTACTATTTGAAAGTATCACTGAGATGGGGAAATTAAGTTAGAGGCTATGGAATATGCTAACCATTTGGAGTCCATGCCATATACTGGTTTCACTCTTCTTTTTTCTTAATCCTGAATCCTTATTGAACAATTATTGAATGATTATTTGCTCTTGAAATTCTTGTTCCTATGTCCTATTACTGATCATTTTTCTCCAAATTCCAATTCCAATTTAGATTAATTCAACCATCAATCTCCTTTTCTTTCTACACCTCACCCTGCACACATACTGCTGATCAAATCTGGAAAAAGTCACAAAACTATTATGATTGAGAGTTTACTACATACAACTTTATACTATGTAATATCATCTGAGCCCTTACCACAGCAAAGCAAGCTATCTTCTCTGTAATGAATTCACAATCTCACTTCTCATACCGGTTGAGCCAAACCTTCTATTTCCTCCTTAAACCTCCTTTGCCTCTTTTTCTACCACTTTCTCAATTGACGACCTTACCTCATAACAGAGGTGGGGGAGAGTCCCTTTTCTTTTCCCTTTTTTTAACCTTTACCTTCCATCTTAGAATCACTACTGTGTATTGGTTCTAAGGCAGAAGA